>NW_006921667.1:3220384-3225176 GCF_000298275.1 Orycteropus afer afer | reverse complement strand
CCTTTGAAGATACCTAAATATAATTCTTTTGAATTCTTTATCAGAGAGTTCCAATGCTGCTTCTTCCTCAGGGATGTGTTCTGGGTTTGTATCCTGCTCCCTTGTTTCTACCACTTTATCTTGTTTCTTTGTGTGGACTTCACAGTCTTCTTTCTCCGAGACATCATGGTGTTATTTTATTTAGATCTCTGTTAACTGTTTGTGAAGAGCAGCCAAGGGTGAGTCTGGCTCTTCTTTGGTGTTTTTTTATCATAGGCCATTTGGTGTAGAAGGAAGGGGTGGCTCTCCATAAGTGTAGCTGCAATAGGTGTGGGTGTAGTTGTGTCGTATGTGTACTATTGCTGTCTTCCACTCAGTTAGACAAAAATAGGAATTGAATAACAATAAAAAAAGTAGAAGCAAATGGACACATAATACACTGTATAATCATACTGGAACAGTAACTAAAAAAAGAAAAAAGGAAAATAAGAAAAAGAAAAGAAAACAAAAGCCCCCAAAGTATCTGGGGAGAGAGTAATAAGAGAAAAATGGTAGAGAAGGAGAATAATGAAGAAACAAATGGGAAAAATTCAAAAAGAAAAACAAGTAACTGGGTTAATCATGAGAAATAAAAAATAAAAATAAATAAATAAATAAATTGTAACCAGGAACAAGGAAAAGAAAAAAGCTGAAAACTAGATCCTGGGAGGGGAAGAATAAAGAATAATAATAAAAGGGTTAAAAGTAATAATAATAATAGTTTTTAAACAGACGAACCCAACAAACTAACAAACAGACAAAAGAAAAAAAACCATGAGAGCAGGGCAAGGCACCCAGACTTTGGCCAAGTACACAGACTGGGGTGGAGTTCCTGCGTGCCCTGAAGGTGGGTGGCAGTGAGGGATGGCCGCACCTCCGTTCAGCAAGAGGGTGTGGGGTATAAGAGTACCAAGGGGAATGCCACACCTTTCCAGTCATCCAGGTCAGGAATGTCCTTGGGGTTACTGGCAAGTGGAGCCTGTTCTTAAGTCCCTGGAATCTGGGAGAGTGCTGTCACTTTAAATATCCAAAATGGTTAAGACACTTGTAAACATTCAAAATGACTGCACCCTCCATACAAACAAAAGTCCACAGCTCAGCCTGCTGTCCTCTTTGCTGCTTTCCCTTTTATTCCCCAGCTACCACAGCAGTCCTCCATGCAGTCCCTGGCTAGCAGGGCTGCTTTTTGGGTTAATTCTTAAGTCTTACCACCAGTTGGCAATAGCCAAGCTGTCTGTGCCATCAGGATCGCTGCCAGACTGCTGCTCTGTATGTCTCCTTTTTTGGTTTTTTCATGCAAATTTTTCTGCTAGGTGGAGTTTAGTCCACTTCTGTATCCTTCCCTTCAAGGCTCAGGGGTCCAGGATTATCTTCTGTATCTGTGTTAATTGGTTACCTTTTTCTTTGTTGAAGAGGATCTGTGCAGTCTTTCTGCCTATTCTGCCATCTTACCAGAAGTCCATTGTAAATTTTTTTGAGACACAATTTAATCCATGATACCCTTACCCCTTCTTGGTTCTTCCTGGTTTCACTTCCCAAATAAGCTTTTAGGTGCATCAATTCAATTATGACTCACCAACCCTATGTACAACACAATGGAACAATTCCCAGTTCTGTGCCATCCTCACAATCTTTGCTATACTTGAACCCATCATTGTATCCACTGTGTTAATCCATCTCATTGAGGTTCTTCCCCTTTTTTTCACTGACCCTGTACTTTACCAGATGTGATATACTTCCTAAGGACTGCCTCCTTCTGACAACATGAGCCAGATACATGAAATGAAGTCTGGCCATTCACAGTTCAAGGAGCATTTTGGTTGTACTTCTTCCAAGACAGGTTTGTTTGTTCTTCTGGTAGCCCAACCAAGCTACTTAAACTTAAATTCTTGGGTCTGCCTCTGGAGGAATCCATCTTGAAATATTATAGATCCCCCACTCACCATAGCAAAACATCTGGGTAGGATTCTTATAATTTTTCATTCCTTTGACCAATATTTGTTGAGAGCACATGATGTGTCTTGTCACTGAGCATACAAGTAAAGGCAAAAGTGGGCATGGTTCCTACCCTCATTTACTTACCAGTGGGAGAGACAGATGTTAACTAGAAAATTAATATAATTTCAAGATGAATTAAAGTGCTCTGAAGGAAAGAATGTGGATCTGAGGGAGTATATCTGAGGAAGCTGACTCATTATGGAAGGTCAGTCAGAGGACTCTCCTCTGAGGATGTGGCCCTTGAGCTGAGACCTAAAAAAAGAAGAAACAGTGTGTGCCAAAGTCCTGTTTGGCAAGAATTTTCTTCCTGGTCCCTGAGAGACTGAAAGGAAGAATACCTGGAATACTGTGAGGGAGGGTGACAAGGAACACACAAAAAGAACAGTAGAGTTGAGGATGGTCAGAGCTGCTGGATTTTGTAGATTGTATTAAGTGTAATGGCAGTAAATATGAGGGATATTTGAGTCATTTTGTTGGACTATTAAGGGAAAAGGTGTGCTCAAAATTGAATCACCTCTGGAAGTCTGATACTTGGGTAACAAAGGAGGCCCATTTCTCATCCATCTTGTTTCTGCCTTGGATGCTAGACAACTCTCAAGCAACAAAGAGAAGTGATTAAAAGAAAGATCTTGAAGGCCCAGCCCAAATGCCATGTCTTCTGAAAAGCTTTCTTTAAGGCCCCTTCCTCTCTCTCTCCCTCTAAACCAGAATGTATTGTTCTCTGTTCACACCCATCCAATTTCCCAGTTGCTGTCAAGTTAATTCTGACTCATGGTGACCCCATGTGTGGTATAGTAGAACTGTTCTCCATAGAGTTTTCAGTGGCTACTTTTTCAGAAGTAGGTCTCCAGGCATTTTATTCAAGGTGCCTCTGAATGGACTTGATCCTCTAGCCTTTCAGTTGGCAGCTAAGTGAGTTAACTATTTGCATCACCCAGAGACTTCTGCATACCAATAATGCTATACAAATCTCTTTTGGAACTCTTACTACTAGATTGGGAACTCCTTGCAACCATGGCCATGCTTATTCATCAAATTGTCCCTAGAGTCCTAGATACAGCAGCCCCTTGCTTATGTACCGTTTGAATTTCCTCTTCTGTAGGAGTTCCACCACAGTCTGAAGGCTGATGCAAGGTGCCAATTTGGAGGGAAGCACATGACCTCCAATGATGTTTTATGGCTTCTTAAATTAAGTTCTATCTTTGCACAGAAGATGGTCCCCAAGCCCTTGGGGTTCCTGATTTCCTGTGTGGTTTGGAAGCAGCTTCCAGGCCACAATATGCACGGCAACAGTCAAACTGGTTCTGTACACTACAGCATCTGCCACAAGAGTTACCATGTGTCATTGTAGAAACTGTAAGGCTGACATGGGCCTCTCTCTTCAACAAGGCACAGACTGTTGCTACCGTTATGTTGTTTGTGAGCTTGAGTAACCTCATCTCAAGTGGCTGACAATAGCCACTTGTCCAAGCTGACCTAACTGAAGCTCAGCAAGTTGATTTGTGGAGGAGAGGTAGGGGATGGGGTGAAGTGGGCTAGTGATTTATAAACAGCTCCTTGAAGTTCTTGTGGAAGTTAAGACTGGGACACTTGAGACACTAAGGTTGGAAGCAATATACGAATTCCTGAAAGAAAACTCTTGCTCTTTATATTTCTGGAACAGCAAATCTGTCCATGGTGGAAATATGAGCATTTCTCTGGGGGCTAGCAGATCTTTGTTCTAGTCTTTTTCTTTGCCTTTATGTACAGTGTGACTTTGAGGAAATCATTTGGATCATGTAGTCCATTTGGATCATTTTTGTAACTGGGAATTTTTAGTTAATGTCTTCCAAATATATTTTAAATTTTGAAATTCCATGTGCCTATGCTAAAGGGTCTAAAGCACTTGATTGATAACCAGAAGGCTGGTGGTTCAAACCCACCAGCTACTCCTTGGAAGGAAGGTTGGGCAATCCTACTTCCATAGTGATACTGCCTCAGAAACCCAAGGAGGGGTTGCTATAAGTTGGGGCCGACTCGACGGCACATAACAACAACAACAACAATGCTAAAGGGTCAGGGAAGAGGAATCTTTTGACCTCTTCTAACTTCACAAGAGGAAGAAAGAATCACCATCAACAGCCCAAGGCCCACTTCTATGAGGCCAGAAATGCTGCTACCCTCCAGCCCTCTTACCAACCTTGACATCAACTGTTCCTCTCATGGCACCCATCACCTCTCTTCTGGGCTCGATAATTCACTGCAGTGGACACACAGAACTCACAGATTATGGGGTTTATTAGGGAAGTAACAGTCTACAATTCAAGTTCAGGAACATGCTCAGGATACAGTTCTTTGATCAGGACAGTCTTTCCTCTGCTGCTCCCTTAGACATGCCTCTCTGGCCCTTGGCCTCTGCTTCTGTGGCTGCTGCTCTGTCTCATGCCTCTTAGTTCCACTGCCGCCAACTCTCAGTCAGGCATCTTTCTCAACCAGGCTTTTCTCTCTGCTGGGTATCTCTCTCAGTCAGGTGTCTCTCAGCTGGGCATCTCTCTCAGCTGGGCATCTCTCTCAGCTGGGTGTCTTTCTCTCAGCTAGCAGTGAGATTTCCCCTCTGCCTCTAAGAGGGCTCATTTTAAGCCTGGCAGAGTGGCAAAACTAACCAATCCCAATATCGGAGTTCTATACACCTGAGCTCTGGGAGCATAGTGGCTAAGACACTTGCCTGCTAACCAGACGGCTGGCGGTTCAAACCCACCAACCACTCCTCGGAAGGAAGGTTGGGCAATCCTACTTC
>NW_006921667.1:3217209-3220284 GCF_000298275.1 Orycteropus afer afer | reverse complement strand
TCAGGATTCTTTCTTTGTCTTTGGTTTTGGTGAGTTTGATGATGATATATGTGGGTGATTTTCTTTTGGGGGTCTCTCCTATTTGGGGTTTGGTGGACTTCTTGAATGAATATACTCTCATTTTTCATCATATCAGGGAAGTTCTCTTCCAATAATCTTCAACAATTTTTTTTGTGTGATTTTATTTTTCTCTTTCTGTTCTGGATTTATGATTACATGTAGGTTTTTCCTTTTGATGGTATCCCACATGAACCTTAGGCTTTCTTCATTGTTGTTTTGATTTTTTTTCTGATTGATACTTTTCCAAAGAATTATTGAAGTATTTGTCTTCAATTTCACTAATTCTGTCTTCCATTGATTCAATTCTACTCCTTTGCCCATTTAATGTGTTATCTATTTCTGAAAATTTAGTATTAATCTTCTGGATTTTTGTCTGTAGATTTTGTATCATTTCTAACTTTTCATTTATTTTGTCATTTTATTCTTGTATTGTCTTTCAAAATTGTCCCTAAGTTTTTCTTAATTTTATCAGTTTTTTCCTAGATCTGTTTCTCAATCCTTTAAAGATACCTAAGTATAATTATATTAAATTCCTTATCAGGGAGTTCCAATGCTACTTCTTCCTTGGGAATGTGTTTTGGGTCTGTGTTCTGCTCCCTTTTTTCTCCTGCTTTATCTTACTTGGTTGTGTGGACTGTGATGGTCTGTTTTCTCTGAGACATTGTGATGTTTCTGTGTTTATATTTAATTGGTGATTACATTTTGTAGTGATTTGCCCAAGATATTTGTTTTCTTTCAACGTTATCTAAGTAAGCAGGGTACTGTGCACCTCTATTTACTGGTTGGCAGCACTTTTGCACTCATTCACACACTTTAGAGAGAAAGACAAAAAACAGACTAAAAGTCTCCTTTCCCATTATCAGCATTCTGTATGTCTCTGCTGTCCTTAGCAAGTGGAGCCTGTTTTTAGATTTCTGGAATCCAAACGAGAATGCTGTCATTTTAAATATCCAAAATGCCCACCCCTTGCTAACATTCAAAATGGCTGCACCCTTGGTCATTTTAAATATCCAAAATGGCTGCCACTTGTAAACAACCAAAATGGCTGCACCATCTGGACACCTGAAAGTCCACAGCTCAAGTTGTCTCCCTCCTTGCTGTTTCCCTCTAGTCATTGGCCACCAATGCAGTCTTCCCTGCAGCCCTGGGTGAGCAGAGCTGATCTTTAGGTCAATTCTCAGGTCCCAACACCACTTGGAAATATTTCAGTTCTGTGTTTCACCAGAGTAGCTGAAAGTTTGCAGCTTCATCCATCTCTGGACTCACAGTTTTCATTCAGTTTTTTCTACTAGTTGGTGCCTAATCCACTGCTGTATACTTCTGGTCAAAGCTTAGGGCTCCAGGATTACCTTCTGTATCTCTTTCAATTGGTTACTATTTTCTTTGTTGAAGAGGGTCTGTGTAGCTTGTCTGCCTATTTGGCCATCTTTTTTTTAAAAAAATAATTTTATTAATTTATTTTTTTAAATTGTGAATCAGGTGAAAATTTACAGAGCAAATTTGCTTTCCACACAGCGGTTCACATATATTTTGTCTCATGACTACAATTTACCACAATGCAACAGCTCTCCTCCCACTTCCTCCCAACAGTCACCTCTTCCCTGTGTCCATTCCTCCATGCACCCCTGCCCCCTGAGCCATCTTCCTGTGCAAAAACATCCCTTCTTCTCCCATGAATGTTCTCTCCAAGGATTGTATTTACCTCAGGTAAGTGTTCAACACCTATGCCTGTCTTTTACTTGGCTGGAAGCCACAGGTGTGGGTTCAATTCTAGACCTGAAGGGCAGCTAGGGGCCATAGTCTCAGTGGTTCCAATAGGCTCTATCATACCAGCAATCCTGGTCCTCCCTTTTCCCCCCCAAATGCTTTTGAGTTTTATTCTACATTGTTCTCCCTCTATCCAAGGTCTCCTACATAGATCCCCCTCTGAGTGGTTGATATTTGTAGCCAGACACCATCTAGTTCTTCTGGTCCCATAGTTTTATAGGCTGTGGATCGCATGGTGTACTAGTTGCTAGGATTAATTCTTTCCAAGAATCTTTTGTTTTCTTCATTCTTCTTTGTGTTGGATGAGGAGAGACCCATTGTTGCATCTAGATGGCTGCTTGCAGGCTTTTAAGATCCCTGTCACTACTTGCCAAGGTAAGAGGTGGAACAATGTTTTGTGTAATATGTTATGCCAATTGAGCTTGATGTCCACTGTGACTATGGTTCTGAGCCCACAGGTACAACTACTCATTCCCTCTGGGTAGCTGGCTGTGACAAAGAAGTGACTACAACTTTGTCACTTGTCAGCTCTACTATACACCTGGTAATTCAGAACATATAAATACACTTATAGGACCATTGTCTTCTAACCCTATACATGGTCTTGGGTACACTCCTTGCTGCATAGACATACCTAATAGTTCAGCCTGTCCACCTGTATACCCATGTTGCCTTCACTGACAATGAAGTAATGTTTGTGCAAAACGGTTCATCTTTCTTGTCTGGACATCCCATGTGCCTCTCTGAGTCTTCCTCTTCCTCAGTTCCACCATGTTTATCACTCACATATGGCACATTGCCCTTCTCTTCATCCAAATCAATACTTATCTCCACCTATCTAACAGTGTTCCCTCCCCTCCCCTCCAAAACCTGGTAACCAACAAAGAAAATTTCCTTCCATAGATAAACATTTCCTTGATTTTTACAATAACAGACTAATAAAATATTTGTCCTTTTGTGATTCACTTATTTCACTCAGCATAAAGTCCTCCAAGTTCATCCATGTTATGTGGTGTTTTGCAGATTCTGCATTATTCTTTTGCATTGTATAGTATTCCATTGTGTGTATGTACCATAGTTTGGATATCCTTTCCTCAGTTGTTGGACACCTAGGTTGTTTCCATCTTTTGGCTATTGTAAATAGTGCTGCGATGAACATGGGTGTGAATATATCTGTTCTTGTCATGGTTCTCACTTCTTTAGGGTATATACCTAGTAATGGAATGGCTGGGTGAAATGGTATTTCTA
>NW_006921667.1:3208403-3209889 GCF_000298275.1 Orycteropus afer afer | reverse complement strand
CTATGAGTCGGGGCCGACTCAATGGCACATAACAACAACAACAACAACATACACCTGAGGGAGAGGAAACTTTCCCAGAAGATTACTTAGTGCTGCACCAACAGAAATACCCCAGATGGGTAACTTTAACAATGAGGAGTTTTAAAAGCAGCTACTCAATTGCTCAGGGCAAATTCTACAATGGAGTTAATTGCCATTCTTATTATAGGGAATAACAGCTACCAGCTGCCCAGCCAAATTGACACATATTTGCATGGTGCCACCCAGTAATCTGGTGGGAGTTACAAAGACTATGACTAGAAAAGCTATACCATGTAATTCACTACACCACAGCCTAGAACATTTATGGAGTCACTGGATGGTGCAAATTGTTAATGTTTTCGGCTTTTAACCCAAGGGCTGGAGGTTCAAATCCACCCAGAGGTACCTTGAAAGTAAGGCTGATGATCTACTTCTGAAAAATCAGCCATTGAAAACTCTATCAAGTGTAATTCTATCTGACACAGGTGGAGTCACCATGAGTCAGAATTGACTTTATTGGAAACTGGTTAGACATTTATTACTCCAAAATACCTCCAAGCCAAGAAATTCTCTGAAAGAGGAGTCTACCTGCTCTGGTCAAAGCTGGAGGCTGGGCAGGAAGCAGTGGACCATCTATTAAGCATATAAACTTTGGATTTGTACTTGCTTTTAGGCAAGTTTCTGCTTTCTCAAGTAGAGTTTGGCAAGAATAATGGTACCTACCTATATCAGTTTTCTATTGCTACAACAATGCAGTATAATAAATGATCTCAAAGCTTAGCAACTTAAAACAACAACTATTTATTATTTCTATAGGCCAATTTATTTATTTATAATGTATATTTATACATCTAAATAACTATTTATTATGTCTATAGGCTGATCTGGGCTAGACTGGGCTGATCTTGAGTGGGCTTACTCATATCTGTGGTCAGCTGGAGTGTTGGCTATGGTTGGTGGGTCTGCGATGGCCTTGACTGTGTGACTTTTTCCCATATAGTGCCTCATTATTCATCAGAGTAGCCCAAGCTTTTTCTCATGGAAGTTTCTGCATTCTAAGAGGATGAATGGAAGCATGCCCAGATTCTTGTAGGCCTAGACTTAGAACTATTGCGCTATCATTTCTGACTCTTTGTATTAGTCAAAAAAAGACCACAATATCAAGGGGTAAAACATAGATACCATCTCTTGATGGGAACAAATGCAATGTCACATTGCAAAGCACATAATACAGGAAGGAATAGAGAAGTGGGAATATTTTTTACAATGATTCTTCTATACTACTTCATAGCCTTGCTGATAGGCTTAAATTGTTTATGTTATCACAGTGCCTGATGAACAGTGAAAACACATTAAATGATAGCCACTATTATACTATTAGGAGCTCTGGTAGCATAGTGCCTAAGGCACTTGACTGCTAACCAGAAGGCTGGCGGTTCAAACCCACCAGCCACTCCTCGGAAGG
>NW_006921667.1:3206566-3207903 GCF_000298275.1 Orycteropus afer afer | reverse complement strand
ATAAATATAAATATAAATATACCTATTGGCTGAGGTTCTCATGGTCCATTAGTCCTTTGGAATAAATGTTTCCATGCATCTTTGATTTATTTCACTCTTCTTTGCTCCAGATGAGGAGAGACCATTAGTTACATCTTCAATGGCTGCTTGTAAACTTTAAAACCCCAGTCATTACTCACCAAAGTGAGATGTAGAACAATATTTTTGTGTACTATGTTTTGCCAATTGAGCTTGATGTCCCCCGTGACCAAGGTCTCCAGCCTGCAGGCCCAGAAACTCAATCCTTCATGGTGCTTAGCTGTAGCTGAGAAGTTATCCTAACTTTGCCCCCTGTTAGCTTTATACTGTATGTGGACATTTTTATAGCACATACAAATATGTATGTAGGAATATCATCTGCCAAACCTATGTATGGCTGTGGGCAAATTCCCATTCACTATCCATACTTGATCTTCTTGTCTACCTATGTATCCACCCATACATTAGTGTCTGCTGTTACTGATAATGCAGTATTTTGTATGCAATATTATTTGCCTTTATTGTCCATACCTCTTGTGCACCTTTCTATGTCTTCCTTTTCTTTAGGGATATTGTGCTAGTCACATGTTTTTGTTATATTGCTTTTCCTTTGACTCATGTTAATACCAGTCTCCTAACTATCCTTTTCCCTCCTTTTCTCTCCCTTCCCATCTCTCATAACCATTAAAGAAAATTTCCTTCTCTGTGTAAACCTTTCCTTGACTTTTTATAGTAGTAGACTCATGCAGTATTTGTCATGCTGTGATTGACTTTATTTCACTCAGTATAATGTCCTCCAAGTTCATCCATGTTAGAGGTGATTTGTTGATTTTTCATTATTCTTTAATGTTGCACAATATTCCATTGTGTGTTTGTACCATAGTTTGGTTATCCATTCATCTGTTGGTGTGTACTTAGGTTGTTTCCACCTTTTTGCTACTGTAAACAGTGCTGTGATGAACCTTGGTGTACATATATCTATTCATGTCCCAGATCTCACCTTTTTAGTATATATTCCTAGTAGTGGGATTGCTGGATCAAGTTGTTTATTTCCAACTTTTTAAGGAAGCTCCATGCTATTTTCCATACTGTTCATACCATTTTACAGTTTCAACCAGCAGTGTATGAGAGTTCCACTCTCCACACTATTGCAGCATTTGTTAATTTCAGTCTTGCTGAATTTTGCTATTATTGTTGGGGTGTGATGATATCTCATTGTTTTTTGATTTGCATCTCTCTAACTCTGGTAGCATGGGAGCTCTGGTAGCACAGTGGCTAAGACACTTGCCTGCTAACCAGACGGCTGGCGGTTCAAACCC
>NW_006921667.1:3199751-3206170 GCF_000298275.1 Orycteropus afer afer | reverse complement strand
TCCTTTGTTGGATATGTTGTTGTCAAATATTTTTTCCCAATCTGTAGGTTTTTTTTAACTCTTTTGGAGTTTTTTGATGCACATAATAATTTAATTTTTGGAAGTTCCCAGTCATCCAGTTTTTCTTCTGCTGTTTGTGCATTTTGGGTTATGCTTGATAGTCTATTTATACCATAAATTAGGGCTCCTAAGTTTGCCCCCATATTTTCCTCGATGAACTGTGTAGTTTGCCATTTTACATTTAGGTCTTTGACCTATCTTTAGTTCATTCTTGTATATGGTATGAGATATGGATCATGTTTCATTTTTCTGCAAATGGGTGTCCAGTTTTACCAGTACCATTTGTTAAAGAGGCTATCTCTCCTCCATTGAATTAATTTTGGCCCTTTTTCAAAGATCAACTGTCTGTAGGTGTATGGATCTATTTCTGGATTCTCAAATCTGTTCCACTGGTCTATGTATCTATCATTGTACCAATACCAGTCTCTTAACTATTGTGTCTGTATAGTAGGTTTTGAGGTTGGGGTGTGTGAGACTTCCTACTATATTTTCCATCTTTAGTAGTGTTTTGCTTATCTGAGCTCTCTTTCTTTTCCATATAAAATTACTGATTGGTTTTGCCATGTCCTTAAAGATTGTTGATGGAATGTGGATTGGTATTGCATTGAATGTATAGATTGCTTTGGGTAATGTGATGGTTGGAGCTGTGTGTCAACTTGGCTGGCCCACAATTCTGTGTGGTTTAAGCTGCTGTGATGTGGTTATTCCCATGATGGAATCAGATGATTATGTTTTGAGCAGCCAATCTGTTGAAAGGGAGTTTCCCTAGGGGTGATCAGCCAGCAACCTAGTGGCAGGTTGATTACATTGGATCATTTCCATCATGGAAAGGACAGCATTTTGTTCTTACTGGAATAGATACTTATTCTGGATATGGATTCGCCTTCTTTGCATGCAATGCTTCTGCCAAAACTACCATCTGTGGAATTACAGAATGCTTTATTCACTGTCATGGTATCCCACACAGCATTGCTTTGGATCAAGGGACTCATTTTACAGCATATGAAGTATGGCAATGGGCTTATGCTCATGGAATTCACTGGTCTTACCATGTTCCCCATCATCCTGAAGCAGCTGGCTTCATAGAACAATGGAATGGCTTCTTGAAAACACAATTACGGTGCCAGCTAGGTGGCAATACCTTGAAGGGTTGGGGCAATGTTCTCCAGGAGGCTGTATATGCTCTAAACCAGCGTCCAATATATGGTTCTGTTTCTCCAATAGCCAGGATTCATGGGTCCAGGAACCAAGGGGTGGAAACAGGAGTAGTACCACTCACTATTACCCCTAGTGACCCACTCAAAAAATTTTTGCATCCTGTCCCTGCTACCCTATGCTCTGCGGGTCTGGAGATCTTAGTCCCAAAGGGAGTAACGCTCCCACCTGGAGACACAATACTGATCGCATTGAACTGGAAATTAAGAATGCTACCCCGCCATTTTGGCTTCCTCATGCCTCTGGATCAACAGACAAAGAAGGGCATTACTGTACTATCTAGTGTGATAGATCTTGATTACCAAGGGGAAATTGGATTGACATTACATAATGGAGGTAAAGAAGAATATGTCTGGAATACAGGAGATTCTTTAGGGCGTCTCTTAGTACTACCATGCCCTGTGATTAAAGTCAATAGAAAATTACAGCAACCCAATTCTGATATGACTGTTAATGGCCCAGACCCTTCAGGAATGAAGGTTTGGGTCACCCCACCAGGCAAAGAACCACAACCAGCTGAGGTGCTTGCTGAGGGCAAGGGAAATACAGAATGGGTGGTGGAAGAAGGTAGTTCTGAATATCAGCTATGACCACCATGTGACCAGCTGCAGAAACGAAGGCTGTGATTGTTGTATTTCTTCATTGTATATGTGCATCAAATATTTTTGTCTCCTTCTGTTACAAACTGTGAAATGTAAATAAGGTTAATGTGTTTCGGTTGTATGTGTGTTAGCATATCATGTTAGGCACAAATATGACTTTATAATTGTCCTTATTTAGAGATTATATATGGTTAAGAAGATGTGTACAACTGCCAAGTTGACAAGGGGTGGACTGTGATAGTTGGAGCTCTGTATCAACTTGGCTGGACCACAATTCTGTGTGGTTTAAGCAGTTGTGATGTGGTTATTCCCATGATGGGATCAGATGATTAAGTTTTGAGCAGCCAGTCTGTTGAAAAGGAGTTTCCCTAGGGGTGTGGCCTGCTTCCAGTATATCTATGGACATCCTGGGAAAAGACATTCTGTGGATCGGGATTCTGTTGTGCTGTCTACAACTATCAGTGAGTGAACAATCCACCATTCGGCCTGGAGATCTTGGATTCATCCTTCGTTGGAGTCAACAGCCGGTATCCTGCCTGCCAGCCTTGAGCTCCTCAGTCCCTGCAGCTGCAAGAGTTGAGAAAAGCCTCCAGCTTGACATGCAAAAGCCTCCAGCTTGACGTTTGATCCAGGAACTTTGGACTTGCCAGCTTCTATAAGTGTGTGAGCCATTTTCCTAAGATAAATTTCTCTATGTTGTTGTTCTTGTTATGTGCCATTGAGTCAGCCCTGACTCATAGCGACCCCTCCTTGGGTTTCTGAGGCAGTATCACTATGGAAGTAGATTGCCCAAACTTCCTTCCAAGGAGTGGCTGGTGGATTTGAACCACCAATCTTCCGGTTAGCAATTAAGTGCCTTAGGCACTATGCTACCAGAGCTCCTAAATTTCTCTCTCTATATACATATATATATAAGCTTTACTGGTTTTGTTTCTCTAGAGAACCCAGTCTAACACAGGTGATATTAACATTTTCACAATGTTCAGTCTTCATATTCATGAACATGGCATATTCATCCATTTGTGTAGGCCTCTTATAGTTTCTTGTAGTAATATTTTGTGGTTTTCTTTGTAAAGGTCTTTTGTGTCCTTGGTAAGATTTATTCCTAAGTTCTTTTTTCTTTGGTAACTACTGTCAGTCAGTGGCATTGTTTTCCTTATTTATTTTTCAGAGATCTCTTTATTGCTGTAGAGGAATCCAACCAATTTTTTTATGTTGATCTTATATCCTGCCACTGCTGAATGTTTCAATTAGTTCTAGTAATTTTTTTTTACTGAGTATTTGTTTTTTCTATGTATAGGATCATGTCATCTCCAAATAGAAATATTTTTACTTCTTTTTTGCCAATCTGGATGCCTTTTATTTCTCTATCTTGCCTTATTGCCCTGGCTAGGACTTTCAATACAATGTTGAATAAAAGTGGTGATAGAGGACATCCTTTTCTGCTTCCACTTCTCAAGGAATGCTTTGAATCTCTCTACATTGAGAATAATGTTGGCAGTTGGTTTTTTGTATATGGTCTTAATTATGTTCAAAAACTCCCTCTATTCCTATTTTTCTGAGTGTTTTCATCAGGAATGTGTGCTGGATTTTGTGAAATGCCTTTTCTGCATCAATTGATATGGTCATGTAGTTCTTTTCCTTTATTTATGTGGTAGATTATGTTGATTTTTTTTTTTTAACCATCCTTGCATACCTGACATGAATTCCACTTGGTCATGGTGTATTATTATTTTTTTTATATAGTGTTAGATTCTATTGGCTAGGTTGCTGTTGAAGGTTTTTATGTCTATATTATGAGGGGTATTGTTCTATAATTTTTCTTTTTAGTGGTGACTTTGCCTGGTTTTGGTATCAGGTTACTTCACTTGCCTATTTTAGATATTTCAAATTCATGAGATCATGCAGTATTTGTCCCTTTGTGACTGACATCACTCAGCATAATATTTTCAAGCTTCCTCAATGTTCTAGCATGTGAGAGAACCTCATTTCTCTTATGGCTGAATAATATTCCATTCTACTGCTATACCACATTTGTTTATCTATTCATCTGTTGATGGATACTTGGGTTGTGTCTCCCTTGTGGCTATAGTGCTGCAATGAACATTGTTGTTGTTGTTGTTGTTATTTGCCATAGAGTCGGACCTGACCCATAGTGACCTCTCCTTGGGTTTCCAAGGCAGTATCACTATGGAAGTAGATTGCTCAACCTTCCTTCCGAAGAGTGGCTGGTGGGTTTGAACCACCAGCCTTCTAGTTAGCAGTCAAGTACCTTAGGCACTATGCTACCAGAGCTCCTGCAATGAGCATTAGCATACCTATATCTGGTTATATTCCTTGGCACATTCTTAAAGACCAGCTTGTATTGTGCCCTGCACCTGCTGGGAGGGGGGGAACACTGATCCCATTTCTAAGTATTTAACTGCTTCTTAGAGTGACCTTCCCTTCAGAATTTCCCACCCTGGTGTCATGTCACCCTGCCTGCCTTGTCCCACTCACTTCCCATCTTCTCTGTAGTAGAGAGACAAGCCCCCTCCCTGGCTCCTATAAAGTCCTATAGGATCCTACTTCAGAGTTTTTCTGGTGTTCTTTTACTTGCCTCATTTTCTGAGTTCAAAGGAGGCATTTTCAAAGGTAAGGAGGGTCAAGTGGCTTCTTTCTCACTTGAACTAGCTATAAAGACTGAGCTTTTTTGATTACTATTCCTATATTTTTTCATCTGCAAAGCCCTTTATTAAAGCTTAATTTTAGGCAGAAGGCCTATTTGTAAAATATAAAAGAGTATAGCAAATGAGGCTGTGTGTGTTTATGTGTTGGTGTGTACATGTGCATGTGTGTGTGCATGTGGGGTGGTATGTATATGTGTGTATGTGTGGTATGGGAATGTGAGGGCTGGCTGTCAAGCAAACTCTCCCCTCTCTCATCTCTCCCTTTTCTTCATTTTTCTTGCTCTTAGCAGCCCCAAATAAAGATTTTAGATTTTACCAGAGCATAATTTTAAAAATATTGTACTTGAGAACCTAGATAAGTAGATGTCCTTTTGGTACCAATAATTAATCTGGACTCTTTCTTTTCTTTATTATATTTCTTTTTAATAAATTTTATTGTTTTTATCATACAAATAATATATAATTATTGTAAAAACATTAGAAAATATTAATATGTTAAAAGAAAAAAATAAACATCATACATAATTCCACTCCCAGAGATAACTGCTGTGAATACTTTGGGATAAATCTTTATAGCAGAGGGCAAACATCTTTTGGTATCATTAAATATTCCACAGCATAAATTTAGTGTCTGTATGGCATTTCATTGTAAGGGAGGGCCATGGTTTGTCTACCATTAAGCATTTGCGTGTGAGGTAAAGCCTTATATACCTTCATGAACTGTTTATTGAATTCTCAGTACAATTCTGATTTTTTTAAATAGAACAAAATGTTGACAAGATTTGAAGCCTTAAAAAAAATCTTTTATTTTTTTTTTTCAATTGTGATTTGGGTGAAAATTTGCAGAGTAAATTCACTTTCCATACAGCAGATCATATACACTTTGTCTCATGACAATGACCACAATTCACCACAATGCAACAGCTCCCCTCCTAGTTCATCTCAACCATCACCTCTTCCCTGTGTCCATCCCTCCATGCACGCCAGCCCCCTGAGCTGTCTCCCCGTGCATAAACAGCCCTTCTTTCTCCCATGATTGTTCTTTCCAAGGAGTGTATTTACCTCAGGTAAATGTTCAACACCTATGCCTGTCTTTTGCTTGGCTGGAAGCCACAAGTGTGGGTTCAATTCCACACCTGAAGGGCAGCTAGGGGCCATAGTCTCGTTGGTTCCACCAGGCTCTATCAGACCAGCAATCCTGGTCCCTCCTTTTTTTTTTTCCAAATAATTTTGAGCTTTGTTACACATGGTTCTCCTTCTCTATCCAGGATCTCCTACATAGATCCTCCTCCAAGTGGTTGACATTGGTAGCTGGACACCATCTAGTTCTTCTGGTCTCATAGTCATATAGGCTGCAGATTGCATGGTGTACCAGTTGCTAGGACTAATTATTTCCATGAATCTTTGGTTTTCTTCATTCTTCTTTGCACTGGTTGACGAGAGACCCATTGTTGCATCTAGATGGCTACTTGCAAGCTTTTAAGGTCCCAGTCACTACTCACCAAATTAGGAGGTGGAACAATGTTTTGTGTAATACATTGTGCCAATTGAGCTTGATGTCCCCTGTGACTATGGTCCTGAGCCCACAGGTTCAACTACTCAGTCCCTCTGGGTAGCTGGCTGTGGCCAAGAAGTGACTACAACCTTGTCCCTTTTCAGCTCTACTATACACTTGGGAATTCAGATCATACAAATACCTTTATAGGACCATTGTCTGTCAACCCTATACATGAACTTGGGTACACTCCCTGATGAATAGACATGCCTAATAGTTCAGCCAGCATAGTGGCTAAAGCACTTGACTGCTAACCAGAAGGCTGGCCGTTCAAACCCACCAGTCACTCTTGGAAGGAAGGTTGGGCAATCCTACTTC
>NW_006921667.1:3193905-3194921 GCF_000298275.1 Orycteropus afer afer | reverse complement strand
TGGGTATATAATTCTTGGTTGAAAATTTTTCTCTTTCAGGTTTTTATATATGCCATCCCATTGCCTTCTCACTTTCATGGTTTCTGCTGAGAAATCAGAGCTTATTCTTACTGGTTGTCCTTTGTATGTAACTTTTTGTTTTTCCCATGCTGCTTTCAGGATCTGTCTTTGTCTTTGGTTTTGATGAGTTTGATGATGATATGTCTTGGTGATTGTCTTTTGGGGTCTATCCTGTTTGTGGTTCGTTGGAGTTCCTGAATGGATATATTCTCATCTTTCATCATATCAGGGAAGTTCTGCAACAAATATTGGACAATTTTCTCTTTGGTTTTATTATTTTCTTCCTGTTGTGGAATTCCAATGACACATAGGTTATTCCTTTTGATGGTATCCCACGTGATCCTTAGGCTATCTTCATTTTGTTTTGATTTTTTTTTCTGAGTGATCCCTTTCCAAAGAAGTATTCAGGTTTTTGCCTTCAATCTCATTAATTCTCTTTTCCATTGCATCAATTGTACTCCTTTGCCCTTTTGATGTGTTACCTATTTTATGACAATTTAGTATTAATCTTTTGGATTTCAATCCGTAGATTTAGAATCTTTTATAATTTTTCATTTATTTATCTTGCTTCTTTTTGTGGACAGTGATGGTCTGTTGTCTCCAAGACATTGTGGCATTATTGTATTTAGATCTCGGTTAACTATTTGTGAAAAGCAGCCATGGGTGAGTCAGGCTCTTCTTGGTAGTTTTTTATTGTTGGCCCATTGGTGGAGAAGGAAGTGGTGGCTCTCACTCAGTTAGTGTTGCTGCAGGAGGTGTGGGTGCAGTTGTGTCATATGGGGACTGTGCTGTCTTCCATTTAATTAGACAAAACTAACAATTGAATAATGATCAAAAAAATAAAAGCAAATGGATAAAAAATAAGCCATATAATCACACTGGAACAGTAACTGAAAAAAAAAAGGATAAAGAAGAAAGAGAAAAACCTGAAATATCTGGGGAGAGGGGAATATGAG
>NW_006921667.1:3191708-3193117 GCF_000298275.1 Orycteropus afer afer | reverse complement strand
GCACTTCTGTGTATCTCCTTTTTTGGTGTTTTCATGCAAATTCTTCTGGTAGTTGGAGTTTGATCCACTTCTATATCCTTCCCTTCAAGGTTCAGGGGTCCAGGATTATCTTCTGTATCTGTGTTAATTGGTTCCCCTTTTCTTTGTTGAAGAGGGTCTGTGCAGTCTTTCTGCCTATTCTACATCTTACTGGAACTCAAAAATCTTTTTTTAAAACTTTTTTTTTATTGTGATTTGAGTGAAAGTTTACAGAGAAAATTGTTTCTTCATTCAACAGTTCATATATATATTGTTTTATGATATTGATTGCAATCCCCACAGTGTCACAGCACTCCTCTTACATCCTTACTGTGGTCATTATTTCCTTTTGTCCTTTCTTATCCATTCCTGCTTTCTGAGCTTTATCTCTCAGCAATTGTGATCTTTTTTTTTTTTTTTTTGCATTGTAGATGATCATTTGATTTTATTTTAGGTAATCAGAGATACTGAGAGAATGAAGAACTACATATATCAATTTGTTTGGTTTCCAAGAGCTCCGTAATGCAGGATTTGTAAAACAGGCATTCCAGGGCCTGACATATAATCCTTTTTTTTTCCCATTCAACAATTTTTATTTTTTATTGTGATTTGGGTGAAAGTTTACATAGAAAATTCACTTTCCATACAGCAGCTCACATACACTTTGTCTTATGAAATTGACTGTAATTTCCCACAATACAACAACTCCCCTCCTACACCCCCCCCCATAATTACCACTTCCCTGTGTCCTTCTCTCCCTGCAGTCCTGCTCCCTGAGATGTCTCCCTGTTCATACACAGCCCTTCTATTCTCCCAGTATTGATCTCTCCAAGGAGTATATCTACCTAATGTAAATGTCCAGCTCATATGCTGGTCTTCTGTTTGGCTGGAAGTCACAAGTTGTTGTTAGGTGCTGTCGCGGTGTTTCCAACTCATAGCAACCCCATTAATAGCAGAACGAAACACTGCCTGATCCTGCTCCAGCTCCATGATTCTTGTTATACTTGAGCCCATTGTCACAGCCACCATGTCATTCCATCTCATTGAAGGCCTTCCCCTCTTTCGTTGACCCTCCACCTCAACAAGCATGACATCCTTCTCCCGGGAATGGTCCCTTCTGACAACATGACCAAAGTAGGTGAGATGAAGTCTGGCTATTCTCGCTTCCAAGGAGCATTTTGGCTATATTTCCTCCAGGACAGATCTGTTAGTTCTTTTAGCAGTCCATGGTACTTTCAGCATTCTTTGCTAGTGCCACAACTCAACAGCATCAACTCTTTTTCAGTCTTCCTTATGCATTGTCCAGCTCTCACATGCATACGAGGCAATTTAAAATATCATGGCTTGTGTCAGGTCCACCTTAGTCCTCAAAGAGACATCCCTGCTCCTCC
>NW_006921667.1:3166158-3191183 GCF_000298275.1 Orycteropus afer afer | reverse complement strand
GAAGCCAAGATCCATCTGACAGCAGTTATGATCTCCTTTGTTCCATGTTCTCTTCTGAATCCAGCTTGCACCTCTGGAGGTTCTCTGTCAATATACTGCTGCAATCATTTTTGAATTATCTTCAGTAAAATCTTACTTGCATGCAATATTAACAATATATTGTTTGATAATTTCCACATTCTGTGGGCTCACCTTTTCTGGAATGGGTACAAATATGGATCTCTTCCAGTCAGTTGGCCAGGTAGCTGTCTACCAAATCTCTTGGCATAACTGAGCGAGTGCCTCCAGTGGGGCATCTGTTTGTTGAAATATCTCAGTGGCTATTCTGTCAATTCCTGGAGCCTTGTTCTTCACCAATTCCTTCATTGCTGCTTCAACTTCTTCCTTCAATACCATTGGTCCTAGATCATATGCCACCTCCTGAAATGGATGAAGATCCACTGGTTCTTTTTGGTACAGTGATCCTGTGTGTTCCTTCCATCTTCTTTTGATATTTCTTGCATCTTTCAATATTTTGCCCATAGAAACTTTCAATATTGCAACTTGAGGCTTAACATTTTTCCTCAATTCTTTCAGCTTGAGAAATGCCAAGCGTGTTCTTTCCTTTTGGTTTTCTAACTCCAGGTCTTTTCACATTTCATTATAGTAATTGACTTTGTCTTCTCTAGCTGCTCTTTGAAATCTTTGGTTCAGCTTTTTGATCTTGTCCTTTTTTCCATTTGCTTTAGCTGCTCTCTGCTAAAGGGCAAGTTTCAAAGTCTCTTCTGTCAGCCATTTTGGTCTTTTCCTTTCTTGTCTTTTTAGTGACCTCTTGCTTTCTTCATGGATGATGTTCTTGATGCCATCCCACAATTCTGCTGGTTTTCGGTCATTGGTGTTCAATGCATCAAATCTATTCTTTAGATGGTCTCTAAATTCAGGAGGGATAGATTCAAGATCATATTTTGGCTCTCGTGGACTTATTTTAATTGTCTTTAACTTCAAGTTGAACTTGCATATGAGCAGTTGATGGTCTGTTCCACAATCAGTTCCTGGCCTGGTTTTGGATGAAGATATTGAGCTTTTCCATTGCCTCTTGCCACGGATGTAATCAATCTGATTCCTATGTGTTCCATCTGGTGATGTTCATGTGTACAGCTGCCATTTGTGGTGTTTGAAAAAAGATATTTGCAATGAATAAGTCATTGGTCTTGCAAAATTCTACCATGCAATTTCCAGCATTATTTCTGTTACTAAGGCCAAATTTTCCAACTACTGGTGTTTCTTCTTTGTTTCCAACTTTTGCATTCCAGTCACCAGTGATAATTAACACATGCTGATCGCATGTTCAGTCAATTTCAGACTGCAGAAGTTGATAAAAGTCTTCAATTTCCTCATCTTTGGCTTTGATGGTTGGTGCATAAATTTGAATAATAGTCATAATAATTTGTCTTCCTTGTAGGTGTATGAATATTATCCTATCACTGACAGCATTGTACTTCAGGACAGATCTTGAAACATCTTTTGTGATGATGAATGCCATGCCATTCCTCTTCAAACTGTCATTCCCAGCATAGTAGATCATAGTAGAATCATAGTAGTCTGATTCAAAATTGCCAAAAACAGTCCATTTCAGCTCACTAATGCCTAGGATATCAATCTTTATGCATCCATTTCATTTTTGACAACTTCCAATTTTCTTAGATTCATACTTCATACATTCCATGTTCCAATTATTAATGGATGTTTGCAGCTGTTTCTTTTCAATTTCAGTGGTGCCACATCAGCAAATGGAGGTCTTGAAAGCTTTACCTTATGCATATGAGTAAGGGTGGTTGTGCAATGATGATGCAGCTCTTTCCCAGTCATGTTTTGAGAGCCTTCTAACCTAAGTGACTCATCCTCTTCATCTGTATTGGACAATGTTTCTGGACTATTCATAAAGTTGTGCAGTAATGTATCATACAGTGTTTCTCTGCTATTCATAAGGTTTTCCATGGCCAATTCTTTGAGAAGTGAATGCCCTCTTCCTTCTTCCTAGTCTGTCTTAGTCTGCAAGCTGGGCTGATACCTGGCACCATGTGCACCCCACTGGGTTCTAAACACCAGTGGCACAGCCTCAAGACTCACAGCAACACATCACCACAGTAGGACAAACCGACAGACAAGTTTGTCTCCCTTAGCTGTTGGAAACCTCTCCAACCTCCCCTCACCTGGATCCCTGTGGCTGACTCCTCACTCTGTCCTGATCCCCTAGCCTTTTTCTGTCCTTTCCCTCCCTTCCCGCCTTGTCACTTTGGGGCATGGCCTGGTTTCCCTCCACTCACCTCGATCCCTATGGCTGACTCCTTGCTCTGTCCCAGTCCCCCTGGCCTTTTTACCCACTTTTCTCCCATTTTCCCACCTTGGGCATAGCCTGGGTTCCCTCTCCTCACCTAGTTCCCTGCAGCTAACTCCTTGCTCTGTCCTGGTCCCCCTAGCCTTTTTACTCTCCTTTCTCCCACTTTCCTGCCTTGCTGCTTGAAGCCACAAGTGTGGGTTCAATTCCAGACCTGAAGGCCAGCTAGAGGCCATAGTCTCAGAGGTTCTATCAGGCTCTATCAGATGAGTAAAACTGGTCTCTCTCTCTCTCTCTCTCTCTTTTTTTTTTTTTTTAAATGATTTTGAGCTTTGTTCTACATTGTTCTTCTACTCTATCCAGGATCTCCTACAGAGATCCCCCTCTGAGTGGTTTACAGTGGTCACTGCGCACCATCTAGTTCTGGTCTCATAGTCATAATAGGCTGAGGATCACATGGTGTACCAATTGCTTGGACTAATTGTTTCTATGCATCTCTAGTTTTCTTCATTCTTCTTTGCTCTGGATGAGAAGAGATTCACCATTGCAAGTGCTATCTTTTTGATCTCTTATGGTTGATTGTTCTAGGGAATGCTTACCTCTCTGGTGTTATTATTCATCTTATAGGTCTGTCTATTTTTTGGCTGAAAGTTTGAGTTCAGTTCCAGGCTGGAGGTGTGGCTGAGGGACATAGTCTCAGGGTTCTACCAGTCTCTATCAGACCAGTAAGGCTGGTCATTTTTATGGTTTTGAATTTCATTCCACATTTTTCTCCCACATTATCCAGGATCTCAATTTTTTTCTTCAAATTTTATTGTACTTTGGGTACAATTTAACAAAGCAAATTTGTTTTACGTTTAACAGTTCATGCACATCTGATGTCATGCTCCAATAAACATTCCCAACCGTAAAAACTCTCCTCTCCTCCATCCCTGTGACTAGCCCCTCCTGGTGGCCTTCTTAACTATGCATTCCTGTCTACTCAGCTTTCCCTCTATATGAATGCTGTCCCTCTGGTGCCCCATGGCCAATTGCTTTAAGAGGTGTATCTCCCTAGAGTAGGTGATTGCATTGCCCTAGGGTAAGTGTTCTTCATGTAGGTCTTTTTACTGTTGGGCTGAGAGTCAATCCATGGAAGTGAGTCCATTTCTAGACCTGAAGGATAACCCAGGGCCATAGTCTTGGAGGTTCCACCAGACTCTATCTGACAGTAATTCTGGTCATTTTTGTGTGTTTGAATTTTGTTTCACATTTTTACTCCCACTTTATCCAGGATCTCCAGTTTTGATCCCTTTCTGAGTGGTTGGCATTGGTAGCCGGGCATCATCTAGTTCTTCTGGCCTTGGGGTCATGAAGGCTGAGGTCTTCATGGTCCTTCTTATCCTTGGTCTAATTGTTTCCAGATGCCTTTGATTTTCTTCACTCAAATTTTTATCCCTTTTGAAAATCCCACAACTTTTTAAATGGAAAATAGAATCAACATGGAATAACCAGTGACAATTGGTTTTATTACCATAAATCTGTTTATTTGTGTACACCTTGATTTTTTTTTTATTTGACTACATTCTTAATTTCCTTGAAAAAAAAAATCCATATATAGAATGCTGGAGGCAAAGGACATTGCCCATTATAATGTTTTGAAATATGAAATATGTACACACAAACACACACACACACACCCCTCATTTGATATATTTTAATTTTATGTGACATAAGTGAGTAGTTTAAAAACATGTTATGGTGCATATTTTCCTCCACAGCCCCAGTATTTGCATCTTGGAGTTCTATTTTCTATTTATTTAGTCCTATGGATTTTTGCCCTACTTCTTTTCTAGTAGTCTTCTCTTTCTCTTATATGTTTTCTATCTCAATAGTCCTAGAGGAAGGTTGGGCAATCTTACTTCCGTAGTGATACTGCCTCAGAAACCCGAGGAGAGGTCACTATGAGTCGGGGCCGACTCGACGGCATATAACAACAACAACAACAGTCCTAGAGTTTCATTTTATTTTTCTAGTGGCTTTTAAAAAATAAATTTCATATTTTTACTTAGTTTTTTAATAGGTAATACATTTACATGGTTCAAAAGATTA
This sequence comes from Orycteropus afer afer, assembly GCF_000298275.1. Lineage (NCBI taxonomy): Eukaryota > Metazoa > Chordata > Mammalia > Tubulidentata > Orycteropodidae > Orycteropus > Orycteropus afer. The sequence goes on along the minus strand of NW_006921667.1, from coordinate 3,186,775 downwards.
TGAATATAAAAAAAAAAAAAAGTGAAAATCCTCTCAGGCTTCACGCTGCTCCATCCCTCACTGACCCCTCTGGTAACCACATTATTAAGTATTTGGAGTTATTCCAGATTTTCTTTATGGATTCTAAACAGATATGTATGAAGTTCATACTCTCCTGTTTCTTTATGCAAATGGTTCCATATTACATTTCTGTTCTGCACTGATCTTTTTATTTGATAACACACCTTGAAGATATTTTTGTATTATTGTATGAAATGTTTTCCTTTCTTTTTCCTAGCTACATAGTATGTATTATACAAAGTACTGTAACTTATTTAACCAGTTCACTAATAATAAAATTTAGGTTCTATCTAATTTTTTTGCTATTAAAAATAGTACTGCAAAGAAAAATCTTATAGTTAGGGCAGTTTGCATTTTTGCAAATAATCTATAAGATAAATTCTTACAAATGGAACTGTGGAAGATGTTTGCTCTTGTAATATTGATATGTACTATGACACTGCTTTCCAAAGGGCTTGTACTAATTTATACTTCTACCAGCAATAACTGGACAATGAATAAGGAAGACCGAAGAAGAGTTGATGCTTTTGAGTTGTGGTGCTGGCGAAGAATGCTGAAAGTACCATGGACTCCTAAAAGAACTAACAGATCTGTTCTGGAGGAAGTGCAGCCAGAATGCTCCTTGGAAGCAAGAATGGCCAGACTTCATCTCACCTATTTTGGTCATGTTGTAAGAAGGGACCATTCCCTGGAGAAGGATGTCATGCTTGGTAGGGTGGAGGGTCAACGAAAGAGGCGGAGGCCCGACGAAAGAGGGGGAGGCCTTCAACGAGATGGATTGACACAGTGGCTGCGATGATGGGCTCAAGTATAGCAGGGATTGTGGGGCTGGTGCAGGATCGGGCAGTGTTTCATTCTGCTGTGCATGGGGTTGCTATGAGTCTGAAACGACTCGATGGGATTTAACACCAACAACAAACCAGCAATAATAAAGAGTGCCTGATTTTCATAGTTTTGTTAGCAGAGTATATTATCAAACTTTTAGATTTTTGCCAAACTGATGGACAAAAATATTATGAGAGCATAGTTTTAATTTGTGTTTCTCTTTGGAAGGAATTAAGCATTTTCTCATAAGCTCAAGAGTGATTACATTTTCTTTTCTGTGAGTCATGTGTTCTTCTTACTTTGCCTATTTTTCGATCAGATTATTAGTCTTTTCCCTATTAGTTTTTTTTTTTTTTTTCCCTCTCCCACTCTTTATTTATTAAGGATTCTTATCCCTTTACCTTTGGTATGAGTTGAATATATTAAAATCAGCTTGTTGATGCTGTTTACTTTGCTTTCTTATGCAGAAGTTTTTGATTTATGTATAATAAAATGTGTCAATCTTTTATGGCTTCTGAATTTTAGTTTCTAATTAGGAAAACTTTCTCCACTACAAATTTATAAAGGAATTTTCCCATTTTTCTTACAAGTACTTTTATGACTTCATTTTAAACATTTAAATCTGTGATTTATTTAGAATATTTTTGGCATGAAACCAAACCAAAACCAAACTCACTGCCATCAAGTCGATTCCGACTCACAGTGACCATTATTGGGCTTCCAAAGCTGTAAATCTTTACCATAGTAGATCATCCCATCTTCCTTCTGCAGAGCAGCTGGTGGGTTTGAACTGCTGACCTGGTTATCAGCCAAATCCCCTATTCACTATGCCACCAGAGGTCCTAATTTTTGGCATGTAGTTGTCTTAATCCATTTATTGAAAATTTCATCTTTTTCTCATTGATTTGAGATGTTACCTTTATAATATGCTAAAATCCTGTATGTTTTTCAGTCTATTTCTAGAATTTCTTTTCAGTTTCATTAGTTTTTCTATTTTTTTTTTTACATGTCTGTACCACACCTTTTGAAACTTTTTAGTATGTACATTTTAATAGTTCATAGGACCAGGTCTCCTCCCTTCACCGTATCCTTTTTTGAGTGCTTCCCTGATTCACCGTCCACTCGTTGGAAGGAAGACTGGGCAATCTACTTCCATAGTGATACTGCCTCAGAAACCAAAGGAGGAGTCAATATGAGTCAAATGAACTTGACAGCTGTGAGTTGGTTTTTTTTTTGCTTAGTTCATTCCTAGACATTTTATCTTGCTGTTTTATTTGTGAATTATTTTTCTTCCATTGAATTTTCAAAGTAGTTTGTATATATGGTAACTGCTAACATTTTAATATTGATTCTGCACCCCACCAACTTACTGCATTTTCTATTTTTTGCTTACCAGTGGTGGATGAGCATTCTTTATTGATTTATCAGTTCTTATTCAACCTCAGCTGTGTTTACACATTTAAAAACCCTTGAGCTCATTATTAAATAAGTAAATGCTCAAAAATGCATAGAGATTCATTAATCAAATACTATATGTATAGTTTTCACATATAATTCTTATGAATACTATTTAAAATTTTTTTAATTGTGATTTTGTTGAAAGTTTACAAAGCAAATTCATTTTCCATATGGCAGCTCATTCACATGTTGTTTCATAACATTGACTGTGATTCCTCACAACATAACAGCTTTCTTCCTACTTCCTCCCTGTAGTACTATCTTCCTGTTCAAATATTGCCCTTCAGTTCTCCTATGATTGATCCTTTTATGGAGTGTATCTACCTGATGTAAATGTTCAACCCATAAGCCAGTCTGTTGTTTGGCTGGAAGCCACAGGATTGAGTTCAATTCCAGACCTGAAGGGTAACTAGGGACCATAGTCTCAGGGGTTTCACCAGGCTCTATCAGACCAGTAAACCTGGTCTTTTTTTTGTGTGCATTGTTTTGAGTTTTGTTCCACATTATTCTCACTCTTTCCAGGATCTTCTGCACTGATCCCTTTCTGAGTTGTTGACAGTGGTAGCCAGGCACCATCTAGTTCTTCTGGTCTCATGGTCAGATAGACTAAGGTTTACATGGTCCACTAGTCCCTTGGACTAATTGTTTCCATGTGTCTTTGGTTTTCTTCATTCTTCTTTGCTGTGAATGAGGAGAGACCCCTTGTTGCATCTAGATGGCTGGTTGCAAGCTTTTAAGACCGCAGTCGATACTCACCAAAGTAGGATGTTGAACAATGTTTTTGTGTAGTATGTTATGCCAATTGAGCTTGATGTCCCCATGTGACCATGGTCCGAAGCCCACAGGTCCAGCTCGCTCCCTCAGGTTGGTTGGCTGTGACTAAGAAGTTATCGTAACTTTGTCCTTGTTAGCTCTATTATACATATGGACATTCTTATAGCACATACAAATATGTATGTAGAAATATCATCTGCCAACCTTATATACAGTCATGGATAATTCCCTTTTGCCTAGACATACCTGATCATTCAGCCTGTCTACCCATTTATTTACACAAAAATATTTAACCCATAAATAATGTTTGTTATCACTGGCAATGCAGAATTGTATATGTAAAAGTGTTTATTTTTGTTGTCTGTACCTCTTATGCAGTTCTCTCTGTCTTCCTTTTCCTTAGTGTTATGGTGTTGGTCACTGGCTTTTGGTATATTGCCTTTCCCTTCACCCAAATCAATACTTGTCTCTACCTATCTAGCAGTGTTCCCTCCTCTTGCCTCCTTATGAATACTTTTAAGCATTGTAATTTCAGAATAGATTTTATAAATTGAGAAATATTCTGCTTAATTTTTAAAAACTAATTAAATAAATATAAAAATATTAAAGAGAAGTCTGGCCTGGTAGTGAGATTGAGAGACTAAGACAGGAGGCAGAAAGTCTAGCTGTTAAGGTGAATGAGATGGAAACTGTTTCTTAGTGGTTTTGAGAAATCTAGCTATTAAGTAGCAGTAAGGACCTTGCAAGAATCTAGGTGACCCCAAATGTCATGCTTTTCCCAGGGACACTATGTCATTCGTGGCTATAGCTTTCCTTAAAAATTCCCTTTAAGAAGAAAAATATATGAGTCAAAAATATCTATATTGCTAGAATATTGAGTCAAACTGAACAGGGTAAAACTTGATATAGATCAATGCAATGTGTAAGAGATAGTTAGTTCCTCCTGCTCCAATCATCTCATTAAAGTGAGTTGGCAAGGATAGAGAAAGTGTGATGATGCTGAGACTGCCACTTGAGGGCTGCTGCATCCCAGCTTTTCTTGAATATACTTAGCTTTGTTTGGAGGTGATGTACTCAGTACTTGTCAAACACACTGAGTTTATGTCTCAGCTATCATATTTACTAGCTATGGACCAAGTTGCTTAACTTCAAATTCTCATATTTAAAATAGGAATAATAATATTGCCGAACATGCAGAAAGGCTAAGAATTAAACTATGTAACTTGTATAGATGTTTGGCACAATGTTTGATGAAGAGAACCACCCTTTCTTTTCTCAGTTCTTACAACACTTCTGTAACCTGTCTATCAGAGGAGGCTTGTGTGTTGCTACAATACTAAACAAGTTTCACTGGAGCTTCCAGACTAAGATAGATTAGGAAGAAAGGCCTGATGATCTACTTCCAAAATCAGCCAATGAAAACCCTGTGAATTACAACTGAGTGATCCCCTTATGCATAGGATCACTGCAAGTTGGGGCCTGACTCAAAGACATCTAAGAGCTACAACAACATTTTTGTGACAGAGGTGAATTACAATTTTCATTTTACAGAGAAGGAAACTGAGCCTTAGAAGGGGAAGGAATCAAGGATGTGTACTCAGATGTGTGGGCCTTTAAAACTTGCAAACTTTCCAGCATGTCCTGCAGTATCTCCAATATCTCATGGTATTTTACATGTGTGTATGTATCTATATCTGTATCTTTATATGTAATACATACTTTATGTATAGAATATATATTTTTATATCTGTGTATAAAATGTATATATTTATATATTTTGACAATTGTGAGCTAGGTAAGTCTTCAGTGTGATGCATATCATGAACAAGAAACTAATGGAGTGTTAGGCTCCCTGGATCCACCATTCTCAGCAGAACTGCCCTTCAAATAGTGTCTCCAAACAAGCCCTGGGCCAAGACTCTTGGTTCAGAAGAGGAGGGGCTTTTAGCATCATCTGTAAACTCTGCCATTAGCCTAGATTCCCATTCCCTTGAAATGGTTTTGTTCCCAAACCTCATTTAGCATCCTTAGTTCTGAGTCTGAGGTGAGTAATCTGGACAACTCTGACAGGTCTCTCTAACTTAGAATCTATGTTGCAGGATTAGGGTATTGGTACCTTCTCTCTCAGAGGCCCCTGAGCTCTTCTTTTGTCACCAGCTTTGTAAATCCAGCTACTGTATTAAAAGACATTATCCCAGGCTGTGACTGCCTCTCTGCCCTACTTTTGCATAAGATAGTCTTGCAAGTGATCTTTCAGAAGTCAAAAAAGTCAGTATCTCTATTAAAACAAAAACAACATTTTTTATAAGATTTATAGCCTCAGAAACCCAGTGGGGGTCACTATGAGTCAGAATTGATTCAATAGCAGTGAGTTTGGTTTTTGGTTGTATATGTATATACATACATACATACATACACACACACACACTCACATATGTATATATACATAGTGCTTTACTGCAGATGCCAAAGCACTTAAAATGAGATAAATGCAGATTAGAGGTTCTTACTGTGACCTTTGATCCTGAAACCTCAGAATAGTTTGGCTTCTCTACTTGTCATGTGGAATTTGCTTCTGAAAGTGAGGAAAACCTACACATGCATCCATTGATTTACCAGCATAGTAAACTGAGGTCAGGGTCAGGAGAACAAAAAGCAAAAGCAATGGAAGGGAATTCAACTTCTGCTTCTCCACTTGGGATGTTTCCAGTGAGGATGAGGCAAGCATTATTTTACTCTGGGGAAGCCTTCATTAGCCAGAGAACTCAAATGCAAGTGCCTTCATCAGCATAGTTTCTGCCCAAGATCAGAAGCCTGATATTACAGTGAGTTCCCTAGCTTGTGATTTTGTGACTGTTTGTATCTAATTACACATGTAATTCCATTTCCTAAGCTTGATTAAAAGTCATTTTTCTCCCTGGAAACTACATCAATGGTGTTTCTGCTGCATTATGGAGGGCATGGAGATGGACAATTGTGATGAAAGGCTGTTCAACACAGCCTGTTGAAGGTTACCACCAAAATCATCTCCAGGAACCATTGCAGGCTTCTAATTAAACCAGGGCTTCTTTGATTCCTCCAATCCTTAAATTTACTTCATAACAAATAAAAGCAAGGAGAGTGGCAGGGTTAGGAACTATGTTTAGACTGAATAATGTAGCAAAGTTCCCCTCCAAATGTTCTAATTAACCATGAAATTGTACACAGGACCCTGTTAGTAACAACTCTCTTCGCGTCACCATTTCCTGGGAGTAATTGCATCATTTCTCAGGACTGGAACAATGTCCCAGGAAAGGGCCAACTCTATTAATCACCTAATGCAGAATAAGTGATTTTCAGCTTATGTTTTAATAATGTATACCCGCTTGAGTCCATGTATGCAAAACTTGGCTTTATTCCATGATCAAGGGTTACTGTTCAGTCTGTTGCCAAACTCCGTTTTCGCATCAGTGCCCAGGTACCTCAGGAGACTGAGTTATTCAAATGATGAGTTTCTTGCTGGGGAGCTATTTTTGATGATGAACTCAGGTTTGGTATTTTCAATCACTTAGAGTGAGGCATCAGTGGATTTAACTAAGATTAAGTCTTTGGAACATGAGCAGTGAATTAGTTTCAAGACTGTTGGTGATGTGCAGAGAGCACATACCTAAGCTGGGAAGAAGTTCTGTGGCCACAAGTATTGCCACTGTTCCACCTGGCTTGAGAGAAGTATCTGGGGAAGACGATATATTCTTTGCAATCAGATAGACAGACAGATCTGGATTGCTTGCTAACGATGTGGCCTCAGCAGTTATTAACCTCTTCAAGTCTTGGTCCTCCTTTGTAAAATAGACTTGACAATTTGTAGCATTATGATAAGGATTACATATGTTTATTATGTGGATGGTGCAAATAGTTAATGCATTTGACTGCCAACCAGAAAGTTGGAAGTTGAAATCTACCCAGAGGTGCATTGGAAGAAAGGCTTGGTGATATATTTACAACAAAATCAGTCACTGAAAAACTATGGTGTTCAGTTCTTCTCTGACAAACATGGAGTCATCATGAATCAGAGTCTGATGATAGCATCTGGTAGAGGAACATATGTAAAGAGGCTACATATAATGACCTATAATTGGGAGTTTTATGATGATAACTGTCCAGAGATGAGAAAATGCCATGTTTTTCTTGACAGTGTCATCTGTTATGATAATAATACCTCCTTCCTCCTCCACTGGCATGGGGACATCAATCCAAATGGATCACAGTTTAACTGTTACATCCAATCTTTATTGAACTGACTCTTTGGTGGAATAAACTTAGAGGAGAGAATAAAGAGAGGAATTCTGAATTGTCTGCTTGGTGTGATCTTGCTGGCTATAACCCAGAGCACATACACAGACTGCATTTATCTTGAGACCTAGATGACATTGCCCTGAACCCCTTGCCAAGTCCATGCCTGGTGGAAGTCCAAAGCTTTCCCCCAGATAGCCATACATCTCCAAGGGATTTTGACTCCATCAGCCTTTTATTCTGAGCCTGGTTTCAGCATGTGCAGCCTGGGTCCAGTATCATGATGTCTCTCCTACTAAGAGCTTTGGCATCCTCTAGTTCCAATGATCACCACCACTACCTTAACCATTATAACAATCACTCATGAAATTGGTAGAGTTTCTCCAAGATTTTCTGAGTAAGCTACCATCCTTTGCTGCCTAACTTTTTTTTTGCATTATCTTGTTCTCTTTATCTCTCTTCTATCTCTGCTCCTCATCTTTTCCCTGCTAGATTTTCCCGGAGCCCTATATGCTTCTCTTCTACACTACAAGGTTCCTTCCCCTCCTTGGAAGCCTTGGGGCCAGTCAACACTTAGACCTCATGTGGCTCATAAGTAGCCCTAAGCAGTTGTCAAATGTTGTCCTCAACACACAATGCTCTCCCTAAGAAAAATTCCAGTGTCACTTGTCAAGATAATTTTCCCCACTTCATTGCACTATTGATCTTAGATTGCATGCTCATTTTGCTCTTCTGTAACTGCTTGAGAAATGTGTGGACATGATAACCCAGTACTTCCAGACCTCTCCCTCACTGGACTGCTGTAGTGGATACAAGTGGGAACTCTAGAAGCCAAGGGTCAGGGTTCAAATCCCAGCATTGCCATTAGTTGTGAAACCTTGGGCAAGTTACTTATCCTCTTTGGGCCTCAGTTTTATCATCTGAAAAATGGAGCTAATACTAAAATGGACCATATTGGGTTGTAGTGTGGATTAAATGAATTAATACAAATACAGCTCTGAGAAGAGTACCTGGTTCATGAAGAGAACTGAGAAGTAAGGATTTGCTCATCTTGGATCTCCAGTGTCCAGATGAAAGCCTGGCATGCCGCAGATACTCAAGAAACATTTGAGGAACAGATGCATGATGAAATTTTATAAGTCTGTTTGACACCAGCTCAGGGTCCTAGAATGCCCTTGCACCACCCCAGGGATCTGTGCTATTTTCTGTATATCACTTACATATGGTACTCCAAGTGCCCAGTCCAAATGGAATGTACTTTTGATCTGATGAGATAACATCTAAATTACCTGCCAAGTGTACTCATGAACAAAGAATTTTGACTTCTCATTTAGCAGGGATATGAGTGATTTCCCTAGGCTCTTAAACTTTGGAAATAACTCATGTTGCTGCTTCCCTGTCATCATCTACTTCTGCACACTCCATGGACTTGGGAATTCCATGGGGGCCCTGTAATGGGACATTTGGGATGTGATTAATAGATTTTACTCCTTTGAGTAAAGTTTTCCAAAGGAGGTCTTGGGACCTCTGTGAGGACAGGGTGAGCTGTAATTAACTCTTAGTGTCTATGCAATGGAGAGAAGCAGAATGGAAAGACGGAGGTACTTTTGTGAGAAGTAACTCTTTTCTATGCAAATCTTTCTATTTTATATCTATAATTCAGCAATGTCTCAGCCCTTCCTAACTTTGCAGAAGGACTGGTAATTAAAATATAACCAGAGTTAAAGTCATTCTCTGGGATGTCAAAAACTATAAAGGTCAACACTGATCTACACATTTCATGGACTTACTTAGTAAGTAGAGAAAGGAAGCAGGTTGTGTGGGTCTTTGCCTGAGATTTTAGAAATAAATGCTCAGGTAGTGGGATGCCATTATTTCCTTTACCACTTAATTCAGCAGACTTTTTTACAGCTCTTATGGCACCAGAGGTAGAGAGTTTAAGGTGATAAAGTTCAGTTTCTAGGACAGTGGTAGTTCAGTGGTTGGGGGAGATCTGGTTCAATTCCTGGCCACTGAACCTCATGCAGAGCCACCAGCAGTGAGCAGAATCATTGATGCTAAACAGGTTTCAGTGGAATTTCCAGACTAAGATAGACTAGAATGAAAGGCCTGAAAATAAAATAATGAAAATCCTATGGGTCACAATGATCTAATCTCCAACAGATCATAGAGGTGATGCAGACAAGGCAGGATTTCATTCCATTGTGCATGGGGGGTCAAATCTACAGCAGCTAACAAGTTCAGTTGCTGACCTTGAAAATCCTACTATCTTGAGCAGTGATTTTGTATAGGGGCTTGATGAACTATCTTGATGACATTTCTCTAGTGGCGTATTGAAGATGGATATAAATTGGTATTATATAACAAAATATTATTTGCTCTCTTAATATTTAATATGTCATGTAGATGTTTATTAAATCTTTCAATAATCATATTAAACAATTTTATTTTCATTTTCTATTTGTATGCATTAAAAATCACTGAAATATAATATCTCATTGTCCCACATCACACAGGGAATAATTTACCTTGTAGGTAAAAAAAAAAAACAGAAAACAAAAAACAACTCATTGCTGTTGAGTCGATTCAACTCATAGTGACCCCTCCTTGGGTTTCCAAGATGGTATCTCTACAGAAGTAGATTGCCCAACCTTCCTTCCAAGGAGTGGCTGGTGGGTTTGAACTGCCAGCCTTCTGGTTAGTAGTCAAATGCTTTAGGCACTATGCCACCAGAGCTCCTGATGTAGGTAAAGATCCTGTTATCTAAAGCTTCTAGAAAGTATAGGTGTTTGAAGATTGGTGGAATTCAGTGCATAGGCTGATGTTTGGGAAATAGAGGACAGGACAAAAAAATGTTTTTGTAAGAATGGTCAAAAATCTTGTAGTTTGGCTACTTATGATTCAGTGAACATTTCTGGGGATAGGAGGAGGTTTATTGTATTAAGTTGAGCTATGAATTTTCCAGAGATCCTATTGAAGCTCAGCAGGATCTGGAGCTGAGGTAGGTCAGTGATAATCTGTGGCCTTCCCATCTGTGCCCATTTTCACCCTCCCATCCGTCCACCTGGGGTCAGAGGCTTCTAGCAAGGAGCAGAAAGGAAGAGCTGCCACTCTAACTTCCAACATAATCCCTTGGGTTTCTAACATTGTGTGGCTCAATGTCCAGGGCTGTAGAAAGCCCCCCTTCTGCTTCATCTAGATCCATCCAGAGGGAGGGGAACCTCTTTTCTAGATTTTGGTCCTCAGATTCTTTAGATTCTTCTCCTGAGAGACTCATCAAAAGGTGGGTAGAAGGGAGAGAGTCAAGATCTTGAGGCCCAGACTGGATCCCTAAGATGAAGGACTTAACTGTGAGGGAGGCTGTTTTGTGGGGTGGAGGGTGTGGGGGGGTTGTTTCTGGTATGTTTGTGTATGGGTAAAGGATGGTTAACTCGGCTTTCCACTGGTGGAATCTACATTTTGATGGATTCTTGGGAAGTCTTTCCTCTTTGAAGAGCATCTTGGATTTTCTGTGCTAGTCAGACATGCTTAGGAAAGTTCTTGGGGTATGGATTGGCCAGTGCAGAAAGACAAGACTGGCACTTACTCCTCACAACCCCTTGTTTCCCATGGGGTTCTCTGGTGACATACCACAAGTCTCAAGTTCACCAATAGCCTGCTTTATGGGAACTAGAACCCTCTAGAAGCTGAGCTAACCTTCCAGTTGATATTCCGTAGACATGTCTGCTTATTGCTTGGTTTTGAGATGCTGGGAAGATGGAAGTCTTATCTCTCCTGGTTGCATCCTTCCTTTCCTTTCTCCTCTCCCTCCAGACCCCTTGTTCACCTGCTGTTGTTGTTGTTATGTACCGTCGAGCCAGACCCAACTCATAGTGACCCCTTCTTGGGTTTCCGAGGCAGTATCACTATGGAAGTAGATTGCCCCATATTCCTTCCAAGGAGTGGCTGGTGGGTTTGAACCACCAGCCTTCTGGTTAGCAGTCAAGTGCCTTAGGCACTATGCTACCAGAGCTCCCCCTTGTTCACCTAGAGGAGGGAATATCTCACATCTCTCTGGCAGCTGCTTAGTGTGACAGTGGGGCAGGGTGAGGTCTGAGAGCCCAGAGGCCTGATGACCCTTTCAGGCCAAGCTGCAGTTCTCTGGCCATGAAATGCCCTGTTTTGGTTACCTAGTGCCACTCTGACAAGAATATACCACAAATAGGATGGCTGAACAAACAGGAGTTTATTCTTTTACAGTTCGGGAGGCTAGAAGTCTGAGTTCAAAGTGCCAGGCTCTAGGGCCTGGGTGAAAACCTCTTGACCTTGGGCTTCAGCTCTGCCTCTTGCTCCCAGCCCACTGAAGCTAGAGGCAACTCTTCACTCAGGCAGCTAGTGGCTGCTGAGGCTAACAAGCCCAAGGTTGACAAATAAAATGGCACAGTTCCGATGTTACCTAATCACACAGCAGGCCATTAATTCAAGTTCATTATAAGTTCCAAGGTTGGCAGAGCATGGGAGGCTGCTGAACAGTGACATGACTACATGCAGGGTCCATGCATGCCATAAGCTAGAGACTATTCCCAAGTCTTCTCCTTATATACAGGAAGAAGACCACATCCCAAAGGCAGCTACTCAGCTGCTTGTGGTAGATCCCACCATGGAGCTGTTTGCCAGCCTCATCATGGGGAATAACTACCACCAGCTGCCCAACCACCCAACCAGGCCCAGCCAAGTTGACATACAAATTTAACTACCACAGGCCCCAAGCACAAAAAGCTTTGTCCCAGAGGAGCTAATTTAAGGACTGGTCTTTTGAGACTGTCAAGAGATACCTGAGAATGAAGACCTGGTGATCTACTTCTGAAAAATGAGCCAATGATGACCCTATTCTACTCTAACACACAAGGGGTTGACATGAATCACAGTATCCTCAATGACAACTGTAGTTTCTTTATTTTTTATAAAGAGGTACTAAGAACTCATGTGCACCTCCATGTTCTTATCACCTTTTGTGAGACTTGCCTGAAGCCCTGGGAAGCCCCTGGGGTATCTACCCTCTGGCCTCATTGCCTAGCAGGAGCTGGGTTTTTTTGGGGGGAGGGGCAGAAATGCTCCCATTGGAGTGGAGGCTACCTGAAGGTGCTGATTTCCATGAAATGTTGCCCAGGACTGGGATGGAGCTCAGAGAAGAAGGCTCACCTACCACTGGGGATACAACCCAAATTGGTTAGTCCTAGTAATGGGGAGCACCAGACCTTTCTGTGAGGGATGCTATTTTAACACTAGTGAAAAGTGGTGGCCACAAAGTTAGGGCTTTACCCTAACTCTACCCTCTCCCATGCTTCAAATGACAAAGCTGATGACCCTGGGGTTACAGAATGATTCTTGGGCCATGCGTCTCCAAGAACATCACACTAGTGCTCTCTGTTACAACCTGTGATGACTCTGAGCTATGTAGCAGCAGGTTTTACAGGTTAAGGAACTGACATGGTCAAGGGTGCTGCCCCAGGTTACCTGGTGGGACCAAGGGGCCTGGGACTTGGACAAAGGCAATGTGATTCTGGAGCCTGTGCTCTTTTGCTGCCTCAGCTTGATCCTCTGCTGGCCTCTCCAGGGAAAACAGCCTTTCAGGCCCCTCATCCATGGCTAAACTCTTCACAGAAAATAGTGCCAACAACAAAAAACCTACTGCCATTGAGTGTATTCCGACTCACAACAACCCCCATTGGGTATCCAAGGTTGCAAATCTTTATAGAAGTAGATTGCCTCAACTTCCTCCTGCAGAGCAGCAGGTGAGTTTGAACTGTAGCCCTTGTGGTTACTGACCCATAAAAAATACTGGCTAGGAAGATTTCTATAGGAACATTAGTGGATTATTCACCTTCCATGGCAGAGATGTAGGTTTGATTCCAGACTAACATACCTCATGCACAGTCATTATCTATCTGTCAGTGAAGGGCTTGTGTGTTGCTATGATGCTGAACAGGTTTCAGTATAGAGACTAAGATGGACCAGGAAGAAAAACCTGGTGCTCTATTTCCAAAAATCAGCCAATGAAAACCTTATGAAGCACAACAGTCTGACATGTAACATAATGGGGATGGTGTTGGGAAGTGTTTTGTTCTGTGGTGTGCAGGGTTACCATGATTTGAAGGCCATACCAATGGGAGCTAGCAACAATAACAACAGAGAGGTTTCTGAATAAGGTTATCCAGGAGAGTGAGCAGCAGCCTGTGCCCTATGGGCCATGAGACAGGGTGGCTTAGGGACTTGCACTTCAGAGGCCCTTAATTGCCCCCTGAGCAATGCAGGTGATGGTAGTGCCAACAGGTGTGCATTCTGCTTCGTTGCTGTAACATCTGCAGAACTTCAGGCCTGGCAAGAGGCCCCTTAAGAGCTGAAGGACCTGCCTCACCATTGACACCCAGATTGGTTTGCAAGAAGCAGATTTCAGCAGACCTGACTTCCTTAAGAAGGATCCCTGGTGGCACAGTGGATAAAGCACTCAGTTTCTGAGAAGTTGGTAGTTCAAGCACACTATCTACTCCATGGGAGAAAGATGTGAACATCTGCCTCCATACGCATTCCATACGGATTTTCTTCCTGGTCCATCTTAGTCTCTAAACTATACTGAAACCTTAGAAACTCTAGGAGCAGTTCTACTTTGTCCTATAGAGTAGCTATGAATCAAAATCAACTTGATGGCAATATTTCATTTCTTTTTTTCTGCCTTCCCTAAGACCTGCTGATCTCTCAGGCATTCTAGGAGGTCTACACATGGATGAGTGAGTGGGTGGAGGCTGTGCCCCTCCCCAGGGGTTCAGTAGCAGTTAGCATCACAGGCACAAATGAGCACTCACATCACAAATCACAGCATGTGAGAGAGCATGAGAAAAGCAGCATGACAAAGAGGAAGAAGGAAAGGAAAGAAGGAAGAGAAGAGACAGAGTGAGGCAAGGAACAGAAAGTGAGCAGGCTTATGGAGCTACATCTGGATCCACCATCAGTAATACATCCCTGTTGTGTTTTGCAGAGGGACTTGAACTCTGTAGCCCCCATCTTCAACCCTGTTCTTTCCAAGGGTTCAGTTCCAAGCCATCGGCACAAGCACCTGTAGTGGGGTAGGTATCTCGTGCTCAGCAGAATGCATCCTATTCAGTAAAGAACATATTCAGTCACTGTCCACCAGGGCTTGCAGTCTAGTTGGAGAGACTTGCAATTAGCAGGTAATTATCACTCTGTGTGAGGATACAGTGATACAAGTCTCTTCATGCCATGCAAATTCTAACTTAGAGGGGTGAATTATTCATATTTGACTCTTTTATGAGTTCTGAACCAATGAAGGAATGTACATAAGAGTCATACAGGGATAAAATATCTGTTTTATTGATAAGTTAAAGACTCATTTTGGAGTTGAGTGAAAAATGAGCTTATTGCTGTTTTCCCCAAAGTACATTCCTTCGGCCCTGCTCGTGGAGATGTGATTCTGTAGACACGATTCCCACTCGGTAGCTGCTCTGGGATCCTGGGCTGGGCCTCAGCCCTCACCTTTCTACTCACTCATCCAGGCAATTAGAGATATGTGCACTAAGGTATGTCAAAGTGTTATCCTCTCATCAAGCAGGTAAAAAGTGAAAGGAAGGATGTCCAATGGATGGGACTTATTCTTTAAAGTCTGAGATAAAATGTGAGGAAAGAGAGTAAGTAGTTCCTCATAAAAATTTATCAGCATCATCTGGAAAATTTCAGAAAGGAGTTTTGAAGAGTGAAGAGGAGTTGTCCAGGTAGTGAAATAGGAATGGGGAAGGACAATTTAAGCCGAAGGAACTGCATATGAAAAGGTACAGATTATGGAACAGCATGGGATCTATCATAAAATCCAGAATTATCAGAGTTGAGGGTAAAGGATGGAAGAATAGGGAAAGATGACATTAGAGAAGTTGGGAGTGGGGAGTGACAAGATCATATTTGCATTCTGCATTACCTTTCTTATTGAGTGGAGGAGGGATGGAAGAGAAGGAGTGATATTAAAGAAGAATGATTCACTGGGAGATGATTAAATAGTCTTGGCAGAAGATGATGAGGACTTAATAGGAAAGATGTGGAGGTAGGATGGAGAGTAAGGATGAATTTCAGGAGTATTTAGAAAACAGAACCAATGGACCTTGCTGATTGCTTGGTTTACTCCCGACAAGGATAACCCTGACCTGGGTAGGATTTGGGGCTACAAGTTTAGGTTGTTGATGAGAAGGGTAGGGGCTATTGTGATGTGAGTCCTTACTCCCAAAACTGAGAAATAAGAGCAACAAGACCATCTTCTGAGAGTTAACCCTTGGGCCAACACCAAATGTATATGCATAGACATGCATGTAGTTAACTTACAGAGAAAGGGCTGATTTCATGTTAGGACAGAATGGGATTTGCAGGAGGGCTGAGACATGGGGGGTGATCTTCCAACAAGGTAGACAAAGGAGAGTCTTAGAGGCCAATGTTGGTCATGTCCGTCTACACACAGTGCTGGAGGGAGATGGACCTCTGGACAAATAGGTGTGGTTTGTCTGGCAGCTTCATCACGGCATGGGGCATCAGACCTAAAAATTAATGGGGTACAAGGTCCTTGGCAAGACAGTCAGTACCTTGGAGATTTGTGCATTTGGCTAACTCCCCTGACCCAGATAGAACCACTTTCTGCTTCAGATTCACCCTCTGAGGAGGTCTCCCTCCAAGAAAAACATACAGGACTGTCTGTGGATACAATATTTCAACTCCAGCATGAGTTTTCACCAGTCATGAGCTGGAGCCAGCCTGCACAGCTTGTGAGAGCCAGTTGTCTGAATCTCTTCCCAGCTCGGATGTGTTCAATGACATCATATTTGTTGTTCAGAATTGGCCATGGTGTGAGTATTTACAGCACAGAATTTAGCAAATGCTACAAACAGGACCCCCTCATCTTAACCATAGGGTTGATTGTTAAACATTTATCAACACTTCTTTGGTTATAGCTCTTACTGCCAACTCACTTATTGGTCTTCAGTGTGTACATCCATTCTGTGAGTTTGGGCAATCTTCAAAGAGATACAGTTTCTGTATTTCTGAACCAATAAGGCCCCGGACTGTTCCTGGGGTAAAAGGAAGGTGTCCCTGTGAGGCAGGGACAGCCTGGACAGCAGCGTGTAAGACTTCCAAGGAAAATACCCTCCCAAAATTTCCACTGGAAGTACACCTTGGAATAATAAGAGCAACTTCCTATGACCTATGACCTCTTCCTATGGCACTGACACTGGCCTAAGCACTTTGCAGGAAGTTACATATCACTCTTCCTAGTGGCCCTGTGATAGGTAGGTAGGTAGGTAGGTAGGTAGATAGATAGATACCTGCTATTGAGTTGACACCAACTCGTGCAACCTTATGTACAACAGTACAAAATATTGCCTGGCCTTGAAACATCTTCATGATTTTTGTCATATTTCAGTCCATTATTGCAGCTATTATGCCAATTTGTCTCACCAAGGGTATCCGTATCCCTGTTGGCCCTTTGCTTCCTACTCCAGCAATTGATCCCCTCTGATAATATGCCCAAAGCAAATGAGTCAGATGATGTTCTGTTGTAATGTGTAGGGTTTTCACCAGCTAATTTTCAGTAGATCACCAAGTATTTCTTCCTAGTTTATCTTGGTCTGGAAGTTCCACTGAAACCTGTCCACCATGGGTAACCCTATTGATATTTGAAGTACTGGAGGCATAACTTCCAGCAAGACAGAAACATGCAAACAACCACAGTAGGCCAAACTGATAGATGGGTGGTAGAGTGATCCAGTGAGGGAGGTATTTAGGTGAAACCTGTGAGAGCCAGAACTCAACAGGACTGCCTTGGTTTTCTGGGTCTCACAAATTTTCTGTCTTATCCTTTTTCCTTCACTTGTTTTAGGGGAAAATGTTTGAGTTTTTCTTTTCTGATAGGTTTCAGCCTTGCACAGATTCTGGCTTTCACAGGTTTTACTATACTATTATCATATTAATTATGGGTGAGAAACTTGCCTAATACCACAGAGCTAATAGATGGCAGAGTTAGGATTTCACCCCCACAATCTGACTCTAGTCTGCTCTTGATGTCAGGCTCTTGACTTCCTGTTTTTGTCATTTTGTACCATCTCAAATCACTAATTGTGAACTCTTTTCCAGAGGTAAAGATCATGGTCTTTGGTAGCCTTCATTCCCCTATTCCAGCAGCAGAGCTTCTCCCAAGAAAAGATGTCAATCTTTGCAAACACCTTTGTGGCTCCAAATTTGAATGGTGGGTATGATAATATTTCAGGCCCCCTTCAGCACCCCCTACCCTGATTCACCCTAGAAAGTGGTATCAGAAGGTCACCTTTAGAATTCACTATAATTGCACAAGTACTTTTTAATAATATATCTATAATTTGTGACATATATTCTCTAAGCAAAGTATAGTGAGCCACACTTCAGGGAACACACTGTGCTGTTGTACTAACTGATTTGTCAAGTTGTAGCTAATTATAAAATGCAACATTGCTTATTTTTATTTGTAATGTAGCCTACATTATTTTAGCTGCTAAATGGGAAATGAAGGAGAGTGTGTGGACATAGCATTCCCTCTGGGCTATGAAATTGTGGTCTAGCTATCTGGGTTACTGACATCATGAACCCACAGCACTTCCCCAGCTGGTTTTCTGCTGTCTGAGCTGGCAGGGAGAGCCTCCTGTTGTTCAGCTGGTAGATGCTTCACTGGCCTGCTGTGCTCTGAGGGAGGATTGGGGTATGACCAAAAGCCTTGGTTTCCAAGCCCACTGGGTTGGGACAGGGAGCAGGATATGCCATCAGGATGAATCAATCACTAGAGGAGGATAACATGTTCGGTGAAGTAAAGGGCCAATGGGAAGGAGGGATATTCTTGGTGAGACAGATTAGCACAATAGCTGCAATAATGGACTCAAACATACCAGAAATTGTGAAAATGGCACAGGACCAGACAATGTTTTGGCCTGTTGTGCATAAGGTTGCCATGAGTCAGAGTAAACTCAACAGTAGCTGTCTATCCATCTGTCTCCCTTTCAGAGTGGGAACATTACTGTGTGAGTTATACTTAGGCCCTGTCAGCCACAGGAAGGAGCTCTGGTGTCATGGTGCCTAAGGCATTTGATTGCTAACCTGAAGGTTGGCAGTTCAAACCCATCAGGCACTCTGTAGAAGGAAGACTGGGCAATCTACTTCCATAAAGATTTACCACCTTGGAAACTGAAAGGGGGTTGCTATGAGTCAGAATTAACTTGATGGCAGTGAGTTTATTTTTTTTGGTTTTTGTCAGCCACAGAGTCCACATAGTTTTATCCCAGGGTCCTTGACACTCCTCCAATAACATTTACGTGGGTGCCTCACCTTCTACTTTTTTTGGCTTTCTTCCCCATGTTCCCAGACTTTCCCTAAATTGATATTTGGTGAGGTACCTACGCCAGCCCTGCCCTTTGAGGTTAGTTTGGGTCCATTTGAGAAAAGTTGCAGGAAGCACTCTGGAGCTCCAGCTCCATTGATGTTGTCAATGTTCTAATATGTTCCAATATTCTACTACCTCTGTATTATTCCCACGTAACACCTGCACATAGGACTGACTATACATGTCAATTTATAAATATATGTGTTAATATTTATATTATTAGAGTGTATTAAATATAGATTTATTTTGTAGTACTATCTGCCTCCTTTTTGGACCATATCTGTTTAGCTCACCTGTGCATAGCAGGTACTGAGCCTAAGGCCTGACACACAGTGGGTGCTCAATAAATCAGCCGTTCAATCAACAACAAAGTTCAGCTGAGAAAGAACCCCTGGGAATACCTCATAGAACCATCTGCACTGCCAGCCTACCTCAACTCTGGACACCAGGTTCCTGGTTTCCATGGCTGACCCCTTTTCCTGGGATCTACAAGCACTTGGTTGTGCTGGATCCCTTGCAGCACACTTCCACCATCAGAGCTTTCATAGACAAGAAGACATTTGATAAAATTAAAAGGCTGCAAATTTAAAACAGACGCATAAGAACCCCATTTTTTTTTTTCCAACATGTAATTAGTCACCTTTTGGAATTCAGTCTTGGAGGGTATCATTGAGGCAAATAATTTGGCATGACTAAGGAAGGGATTAGAAACCTCTATGAATTAGAATAGAATCTGTTAGCTCAGAGATTTGCTTTCCAGAGAAATCTATCCCAGGACTGTTAAGTAAAATCTCACCACCAGCTGGGATGGAGGAATAATATCCTATTAGAACAGAGTAGATGAAATGAAGGGAGCTGGTGAGAGGATATCTGTAGCCAACGCCTTTTGGTTAGGGAGAGAGTTAGCCTGAAGCAGCTGAGCTCTGAAAGTTCCTTTACAAATAACCATGTTCCCCGATAATTAGAACTAAGACTCAGTAAGCCCCCTGCCATTCCATCTACCCAACCAACCACTGATCCATCCATCAGTTCATGATGCTCTAGGAGACTAGGCAAGGGCCCCTTACAAGGAAATGAAGCCTCAGTGGGTTCATGGGAACCAGTGTGGTATTGTGGAAAGAATGTATGCTTTAGAACTAGTCAGAGATAAATTTGGATCCTGGCTCTGCCATTTATGAACTGAATGACTTTGAGCAAATGTCTTAGTTATCTAGTGCTGTTATAATAGAAAAACCACAAGTGAATGACTTTAACAAACCAGTTTATTTTCTCACAGTTTAGGAGTTTAGAAGCTCAAGTTCAAGGTGCTAGTTCTAGGGGAAGGCTTTCTCTTTCTGTCAGCTCTGAGGAAGGTCCTGTTTCCTCAGCTTCTGATTCCTAGTTCTTTGACGATCTCTGTGTGGCTTGGCATCTGTTTTACCCATCTCTCCTCTGCACACTTGTTTAATCTCTTTTTTATTTCAAAAGAGATCGATTTAAAATACACTCTACACTAATCCTTCCTCATTTATATAACAAAGACAACCCATTCCAAGTGGGATTATACACACAGACATAGAGGTTAGGATTTACAGCATGTATTTTTTGGAGACATAATTCAATCCATAAAAGCAAGTTACAGAATCACTCAGAGCCTTTGTGTTCCTTGCCTCTAAAATGGAACTAAAGTTGTCCACCTGGTTTCTGTGGGGGTCGAATGAGATGATGTTGTGAAGGGCATGGCAGACACCTGTCACTTGTTGTTTTTGTTGTTATGTGCCATCAAGTCGGCCCCAACTCATAGCGACCCCT
>NW_006921667.1:3143773-3166046 GCF_000298275.1 Orycteropus afer afer | reverse complement strand
CCAGCCTTCTGGTTAGCAGTCAAGTGCTTTAGCCACTATGCTACCAGAGCTCCTCTGTCACTGGTAGCTTGTCAATATATTTTGGTATCTTTCCCTATATTTTGTCTGTGCTTGACTTCCCTTTGGTTAATTTATTTATAAAATTTAGATTCTGTTTAAAAACCAAACCTACTTCTTTGAATCTATTCTGACTCAGCAATCCTGTAGGACAGAGTAGAACTGCCTCATAGAGTTTCCAAGGCTGTGAATCTTTATGCAAGGAGACTGCTAAATCTTTCTGTCATCAAGTGGTTTATGGGTTTTAACCACAGACATTCAGGTTAGCACCTAATTACTTAATTACTGTGCCACCAAGGCTCCAAGATTCTGTTTAAAAGGTGTTTATTTATCCTATGATCTACACATACACACTCAGAAACTTATATAGAGTTTAAAAGTATCAATTCATGCATGTCAATTCTCCTTTTTCCTGGGCAACTCAAGAGGATATCTGTTATCTCCATGCTGAGTTGACTCACTTATAAGTACCTCAGTAAAACAATCATATATGTATATGGAGCTCTGATGATGTGTTAGACTGGGTTCTCTAGAGAAACAAAACCAGTAAAATTTACATAGAGAGAGAAAGAGAAATTTATCTTAGGCTCACACACTTATAGAGACTGGCAAGTCCCAAGTTCTTGGATCAAATGTCAAGCTGGAGGCTTTTCCTGACTCATGCAGCTGCAGGGGCTGAGGAGCTCAAGGTTGGCAGGCAGTATACTGGCTGTTGACTCCAACGAATGACGAATCCAAGATCTTCAGGCCAAATGGCGGATTGTTCACTCATGGATAGTTGTAGGCAGAATCCTGATCCACAGAAGATTGTCTCTTTTCCCAGGGTGTCCATAAATACACTGGAAGCAGGCCACACCCCTAGGGAAACTCCCTTTCAATTGATTGGCTTCTCAAAACATATACATCTGATCCTATCATTGGGACAACCCACAACAAAATTGCTTAAACCTCACATAGAATTGTGGTCCAGCCAAGTTGACACACAGCTCCAAGTATCACAGGTGGTGTAGAGCCTAAGGCATTTGACTGCCAACCAGAAGGCTAGCAGTTCAGACCCACCAACCACTCGTCAGAAAGAAGATTAGACAATCTACTTCTGTAGTGATACTACCACGGAAACCCAAGGAGGGGTTGCTATGAGTGGGATCCAACTCAACAGCAGTGAGTTTGGTTTGGTTTTATATATATATATACACATACATATATATGTATGTATGTATGTACATATGTATTTTTTTAAACTTTTTATTGTGATTTGGGAGCTCTGGTAGCATAGTGGCTAAGGCACTTGACTGCTAACCAGATGGCTGGTGGTTCAAACCCACTAGCCACTCCTCAGAAGGAAGGTTGGGCAATCCTACTTCCATAGTGATACTGCCTCGGAAACCCAAGGAGGGGTCGCTATGAGTCAGGTCTGACTCGACGGCACATAACAACAACAACATTGTGATTTTAGTGAAAATTTACAGAGCAAATGGGTTTTCCATTCAACTGTTCATACACATTTTGTTTCATGAGATTCAATGCAGTCCCTATGATGTAATAACATTCTTCCCACTTCCTCCCTGTGGTTGCTATTTTCATTCATCCTTCTTGCCTTCTGAGTTTCATCCCTGGACAAATGGTCCTTTTGATCTTGTATGGTTCTATGGAGTGCATACCTCCCTCGTGTTATTGTTCACCCATAGGCCTGTCTATTGTTTGGCTAAAAATTGAGCCTCTGGGGTGAGTCACTTCCGTGCTTGAAAGGTGACTAAGGGCCATAGTCTTGGAAGTTCCACCAGTCTCTATCAGACCAGTAAGCCTGGTCTTTTTTCTAATGATTTTTTGTTCCACACTTTTCTCCCATTCTATCTGGGATCTCCTATCGTGATCCCTTTCAGAGTGGTTGGCAGTGGTAGATAGGCACCATCTAGTTCTGGTCGCAGGGTCATGGGAGGCTAAGAGTCACATGATCTGCTAATCCCTTGGACTAATTATTTCTGTGCATCTTTGATTTTTCTCCATTTTTTTTTTTTTTTGCTCTGGATGAGGAGAGACCAATAGTTGCACCTTGGATGGTTGCTTGTCACCAAAGTAGGATGTTGATCATTATCTTTGTGGACTATGTTATGCCAGTTGACCTTGATGCCCCCCCTACAATGATTATTCTGAGAGTCTAGGCCAAGTGACTCATTCCTTCAAGGTATTTGGCTATGGAAGTTTTCATAACTTTGAACCCTTTTAGCTCTACTATATGCATGGATATTTTTAAAGCACTTGTAAATACCTATGTAGAAACATCATCTGCCACACCTATATATGATCATGGGTATAGTCTCATTTGCTTACCCATACCTGGTCATCTTTCATATCTACATATGTATCTACTCATAGACTAATGTTTGCTATTACTACTAATACAATGATAAAATATTAACATACATAGCAACATACATACATTCTGTTGAATACTTTATAATGCTGTCCTCTGAATACCTTTTTTTTTTTTTTTAATGAATCCATATTTCAATATGGAATCCACATGTTTCTATGGGGAGATGTCAGGGTAAATGGGGTAGAGGTGATACGTGATAATGACTTTTTGACTGATATCCCAATCCTCTTGAACTTTGACAGAATTCCCTTAGCCTCAACATTGAAGGCAGGTTGATGGAAGTTCAGCATAAGCTGCTGTAATAGTGGGAGATTACCATTTCTGTTTTGGGAGAACTTCAGAAAACCATTGGTTCTGTGAGTGTGATGGGAGACAGCTAACAGTTTTGCTTGCCTGGGGACATTTTTGCTGCATGGCATGTAGGAAGAACTGAGAGGGTGTGTGAGTAACCCCTCAGCCTGGGATGTTGGAAGGAATTGGTACCCACCTTCCTGTCTGGCTAGTTCTTGGGGCCGTCTTATAGTCCACGCTTTGTTTTGGCTTCTTCACTTTCTAGCTGTGTCAGTTAGGTGGGCTTGAATTCTGAATTTGAATTTCCATTTTTGTAAAACTCTCTCTTTCTTTCCCCTCCCACCTATAAATATTTGATGAGCTGGCACTGAGATATGGCAGTGAATCAGACCAAATCCTTTTATCATAGAGTTTACATCCCATTGAGGTGAGACTAATAATGCCCAGATAACCGCTTAAATCTATAATGTATCTGGTAGTGACTCATATTATGAAGGGATATACAGATCATTAAGGGGGAAAGAAAGTAATGAGAATCCTACTGCAGAGATGAGGGTAGGAGCAGTTCATAACATGTGCCATTTGAACAGACACCTGGCGGAGGTGTTGGAGTGAACCACTAGGATATTGCGGGAAGAGCATACCAGGCATAGGGAACAGCCAGTGCAAAGATGCCAAGTGGGGATCTATCTGGAAAGTTAAAAAGTCTGTAGGCTGGCTAGTGTGGAGCTGTGGTCAGAGAAGCAGGCTGGTAGCAGGTCAGGTAGAGGTTGTGAGTCTTGATAAGGAAATTGGATTTTTCTTCAAAATGGAAGTCGTTAAAGAGTTTTGAGCAGATGTGTTGTAAAGAATAGACCAGAACAAGAGGAGGAGGAAGCAGAAGGCCTTTTAAGACACCACTGTAACATTCCAGGTAAAGAGATAGGAGTGGCTTTGATGAAGGTGGTAGAGGTGGAAAACCTGACATGTGATTGGATTCCTGATTTATTTTGGAGGTGTTGTGACTGAACTTGCTGGTTGTTTGGATTTGAGTCTTGAGAGGAAGAAGAGTTAAAGATAACATCATGGCTTGATCTGAGCAATAAGAAGAATGGCCACTTCCTGGGGTGAAGAGAACAGTGGAGGGGGGATTTTCATGTGACATAAAAAATGAGTTTGCTTTGAACATGTTAAAATTGAGACACCCCTTAGAGATACATTTGAAGACACAGAGGAGGCAGTTGTGTCTACTCTGCTGGGAGAGGCAGGGCTACAGAAAACATCCTGAGAGTTACCATCACATAGACTGAAAGGCCATGACACTTGAGATTGTTCAGGGAGGGAGTGAGGACAGAGAATAGAAGAGGTGTAGGCACTGGTCCCAGATAAAGACAAAATGGAGGCCACAGTATCTCTTGTGTTGGAGGGCTAAAGTGAGGCCTGAAGTTGAGAGTTGAAAGAAATAATTTTTCCTACCTCTCACCCT
The DNA here is from genome assembly GCF_000298275.1 of Orycteropus afer afer. NCBI lineage: Eukaryota > Metazoa > Chordata > Mammalia > Tubulidentata > Orycteropodidae > Orycteropus > Orycteropus afer. The sequence goes on along the minus strand of NW_006921667.1, from coordinate 3,161,856 downwards.
GAGAATTTATGCCAAATTTTTGATCTCTGGAATTCTCTTCCTAGAAGTTCTGAGACTTTTTTTTTTTTTTTAAAAAGCATGGGTATTTCTTTCTTAATCGCTAGGAGTCTAATTTCAGGGCACCAGAACTAGGAGAAGGCTTTTTTTCTCTATCAGCTCTGGAGGAAGTCCTTGTGTCCTTTCAACGTCTGTGGGCCAGGATTTTCTTGGAGATTTCCATGTGTCTTGGCATCAATCTTCCACTGTGTCTAGGAGGTTCTCAGCACAGGGATCCTGGGTGCAAAAGATGTACTCTGTTCCCAGCTCTTCTTTTTTTGGTGGTAGTCAGATCTCTCTAATCTCTGCTTACTTACTTAATCTCTTTTATATCTCAAAAGAGATTGACTCAAGGTACACTTAATCCTGTAGATTGTATTTTGTCTCACTAAAACAACTGCTTCTAATCATCCCTCATTAACATCATAGATGTTTGGATTTACAACACATAGGATAATTACATCAGATCACAAAATGGAGTATAATTACATTGTACTGAGAATCATGACCTAGCCAAGTTGACACATGTTCTTGGAAGACACAATTCAATCCATAACAATGATGTAACTCTTATTTGGATACAAACCTGGGATTTGAAATGGATAACTCTCCCTTTACCACAGCCCCTGAATTCTTTCTAGTTGATGACATTTCAGAGACAAAAATAAATCTTCCAGGGCCCTGGATACTGCCTGAGGGTAGTACTAGTCATCTTGAGTGCCTTGTCTCTGGTAAGTTCTAAACAGTATATACCCTTTCCTTTTTTGGGTTCAAGGCCAACTCTTCCATGAAAATATGAATTATCATTCTATAGACAATTCTGGTAGCATAGTGGCTAAGACACTTGACTGCTAACCAGAAGGCTGGCGGTTCAAACCCACCAGCCACTCCTCGGAAGGAAGGTTGGGCAATCCTACTTCCGTAGTGATACTGCCTCGGAAACCCAAGGAGGGGTCGCTATGAGTCAGGGCTGACTCGACGGCACATAACAACAACAACAACAGACAATTCTCACATTCCTGTTCCAGGGCAGACAACACATTTTATTAGCAGGAAGTTCAGTGCCAATTTAATGGGGATAGTTTGCCTTATGTCAGATAGTAAATAAGGGAAACACTAGTTCCTTGGCCCAAAAGCCCCATTCCATAACATTACTGAGTGTATAAAACTCCAGAATGAAGGAGGAAGATTTGTCCCCAAACACAGTAAAATGGAAACCAATAAACAAGAAGGGGAGATTTCTTTTTCTATATACAGAGTTGTAGTGTTACCCAGTGTTCTGGTTATCTAGTGCTGCTCTGACAGGAATATACCACAAATGGGATGGCCTTAACAAGCAGGAGTTTATTCTTAAAATTTGGAGGCTTTAAGTCTGAGTTCAAAGTGCCAGGCTCTAGGGGATGGGTGAAAACCCCTTAACCTTGGGATCCAGCTCTGCCTTCTATTCCTGGCCTACTGGAGCTAGAGATATTTCTTCACTCAGACAGCTGCTAGCTGTTGAGGCAGACAAACCCAAGGCTGACAAATAAAAAGGCACACTCCTGATGTTACCAAAGCACATGGCAGGCCATTAATTTAAATCCACTGTAAGTCCCAAGGTCAGCAGAGCATGGCAGGCTGCTGAACAATGACACGGCTACATGATGGGTCCAAGCATGCCATATGCTCAAGACCATTCCCCAAGGCTTCTTCTTATATACAGGAAGCAGACCACATTCCTTAAGGCAGCTACTCAGCTGCTCACAGTAGATTCCACCATGGAGTTGATTACCAGTCTCATCATGGGGAATACTACCACCAGCTGCCCAGCCACTCAAACAGGCCCAGTCAAGATGACACACAAACTGAACTACCACACCCAGTTTGATGGGGCAGGAAGCAGATGGACGTATTGGAGACAAGCAGGAGATGGGTAAAATAGCATAATGATAATAATTATTATATCAGGAAAGTGTTGTATTGTGACACAGGTATCTGCTTGAAGCCAAACACACCTGGGGTTTGAATACTGACTTAGCCTCTCCTTTGCAGTATTAATTGAGACTTCACCTCTTTGAGGCTAAATTTTCTTATCCATGTAACAGGGGTGTTAACTCTTAACTCTAAGGGTGTTTGTGAGGATCAAGTCAGATATCACACATAAAGGAGTGAGCAGAGAAACTTGGAGGAACCTGACCCTCACCAAATGTTCATTTTCTTTTCTTATCTCTTTGTAGCCAGTAGTCAATCAATGATGATAATAGTTACAGGGTGATGATCAGCAGTTCTTGTAATGACTATTGTAATAATGTGAGAGTTGATTTCATGTCAATAAATCAAGTAGGAAACCTGATATGAGGAAACACTGATGTATAGGCAAACAAAGATGGTGTGAGTGAATGGTTTATCTGTGATCTCAAAGGGACTCTGAGAAGAGCAGCTTCAGAACTAGGAAAGATACAGCAATCTGAGTCAATGGATACAGTCCCTGGAATTGAAGAGACCCCTAGGTATTGGTCCTACCTTTTAAAGCCATAGAAGGATGCCTGTCTTATCCCCTGGAAGCTCTCAAGGTGGCCTGTTAACCCTGCTTTGGAGCTCTTTTTCCTCCCTCCCTCCCATCATCCCACAATGGCCCAGACACAGGGCAGAACACTTTAGATACATTATTTCTTAATCTTCACAAAGCTCTATGAGGATGGTGACATTGACCCTGCTTTACAGATCAGGAAACAGGCTGAGAGAGTATAATTCACCTTTGTATTCACAACACACACATGTGCTGTGCTGGATTCAACCTGGGCTGTATCCTTCTCTACATTAGGCTTATCCCTGCCACCACAAAGCCAGACTCTTGTTGACCATCAAGATCACCACTGAGCATCTACTATGTGCTGGATTCTGGGCTGTGTCTGGATACTTCTCTCACCATTTGGTTCCACTTCTGGGTCCCCTATACCTAGCAGAGTGTCAGGCATCTGGCAAAGTATTGAAGTTGAGTATGTGGAGGTGTCAGTGAACAATGGTGCAATGATTAATTTTATGTGTCAACTTGGCTCCAAGATGTTTGGCCAAACATTAGTGTAATGGCCATCATGGAGCACTTATCTGTGATTAAATTAGCTGGCCTTTGACTCATTGCCATTGAATCAGATCCCACTCATAGCGACCCCTCCTTGGGTTTCTGAGGCAGTATCACTATGAAAGTAGATTGTCCAACCTTCCTTCCGAAGAGTTGCTGGTGGGTTTGAACCGACAGCATTCTGGTTAGCAGTCAAATGCCTTAGGCACTATGCCACTAGAGAGCCAAAAAAAAAAAAGACCCATTGCCATCGAAATGAGCTGGCCTTTGGTAGAGGAGATTTCCTTCTAGAATGTAATGTAATGTGATGTAATGACTTTGCATCTAGTGTAATGTACTCACCTTTCATAATGTAATTAAGTGTAATACCATCAATCAGTCAGTTGAAGTCATACCACTGTAGGATGGATCCTAAATCTACTCACTTCTGAGTTATAAAATACAAAGTTTTATATCTGAGCTATAGATACAGAGATACACACAGGGAGAAGAGAAAGACACATAACAGAGACAGATGCATCTCGAAGGATTGCCAGCTACTGGAAGCTAAAATAGACAAAGAAAGACCTCTTCCTAGAGCCACACCCTGTATTTGGACTTCTAGACTCCTAAACTATAAGAAAATAATTTATTTTTTGGGGGGAGGGGGTTAAAGAGAAGTTTTTATTCTGTGCTCCTGGGAGAGGTTTACAGGTCCCCGAGAGGGGCCAGAGAAGTCACGCTGCCCAGGTGAAAGAAAGGGTTTTTTATAGTGATTTTCTTCTTGGTTCTTAGAGGACCAGATTGAGAGCAGGGTATGTGTTCCAGGAACCAATAAGGTAAAAGCACCTTATTAACATGGGGGCAGGAAGCAGAGTTGAAGCACTTCATTAGCATAGTGGGCAGGAAATAGTTGAGGGTCTTCATAAGCCAAGGTCATGTGCTGGGGTTTAGTATAGGGTGTGGTCAGCCACTCCCTTGCTTGACAAGTTCTTGTAATTCTTTCTGGCTTAATCCTTTACCCACCTGTCCTGCCTTTCCGGCATGACATTCCAGCCTTTTTTGGTGATAAAAAGGGCAAAATTATCCTTCTGTCTGCTTCCTGCTGAACAGGGTTGGAGTGGGGTTAAAGGCTGGTGTCAGTGGGAATTGGGCTGGTTGGTAGGCGAGTGTACGGATGTAGAAATAGTTGGTTAACAGTAACTCTGGACATTTCTTTGAGTCGGTTTTGAAGGAATCTAAGGAAGCAAGGGGTGAAAAGAAAAAAGAGACTTATTAGTATAAGAGGTCCTATAAGGGGTAGTAACCAGGCTGTTTGGTGATTGGAGCCATTCAAATGCTGAGGTTCCTGTTTGATGTCTATTACGTAGTTCCTCACTCAGTCAAGTCAATGTATTGATGTTTTGTTCCATCAGTCCAGATTCGTTGATATAATAGCAGCATTCTTCTTTAAGAAAGAGGCAAGTTCTACCTTTTTCTGCTGTTAATAGGTCCAAGGCTCTTCAATTCTGTAAAGTAACTTGGGCTAAAGAAGTTAGTTGCTGCTGGAGGGAGGCTAGGGAATCTGCAGTGGTTTCAAGTGTTAACCTCCAGACAGGTTTGAAAATCTTGGGCTGATATTATACTATGACCCAAGGCTCCACCTTCTATTCCTGCTGCTGCAAAAGTGGAATAGCCAGGAAAATTCGGGTTTCCCATACAAAGTGAGTTGGGGTACTATTGTTACTGGAAAGCAAGGGCTTGGAGTGGTGGAGTTTAAACATTTAGTTATAGTTCCATTACACCAAAAGTAAGTACCTGGAGCTGCAGAGGTGTAGGACATAATAGAGATGTTTAGTGAGCAGAAACTGTGCCTCAGCGGGGTAGATAAGGTATTGTTGGTGAAAAAACAAACTCCTGAAGGATGTGTCTGGTTAAGGGTTTCAGGTTCCCAAAGAGGCACTTGTAGTGGAGGAGTGGTGCAGAAAGGATTGGGTGTGGGTGTCCATGATGGTTGAGTGGAATTAATGGGTACAGCTGCAAGTAAAGGTCGTAGAGGAGAGGCATAAAGGAAACTGAGAAATATTGGGTAAAGTGCGTGAATGGTTAAGAAAGGATAAAGTATGTTGAATAATTTGTACCCATGAAGACACCGGGACCTTCTGAGGTCTTTCTAGAATTTGTTCTTGCAAGGTTTTCTGGATAAGAGGTTTTAATCCCTGTCGGTGTGTCAGAGAGATGGGAAATTTGGGTCTTGAGGGAAAATGAGAAGGATTCTTTAACTGAATAATTACAGGTGAATGGTGGGTAGCAATACTAGGAGTAGGGATGTCCCATACAATGAGATTTACTAAATCAAGAGGTAAAGGAGGGTTTGGTGTAGATGCTGGAGTGGAGATTAATGATAGTAAAAGTGTTGCTGAGGGGTCCTGTGTCCAATGTAGGGTGACCCCTAGCTTAAAAAGAAGGTCTCTTCCCAAAAGTGGGGGTGGGGCAGGTAGGCATTACTAGAAATGAGTGTGTAATAATTCTGTTGTCTATGAGGCAGGAACAGGGCCTGATATCTGGGGTCAGGAGGGGCACCCATCAATTCCCATCACTGAGACCAGGGAAGGGTATAATTGTCCCAGGAAGGAAGGTAAGACAGAATAGGTATCCCCGTATCGACCAAGAAGGACATCAACTTACCCGCTACCTTGAGTGTTACCCTGGGCTTGGCGAGAGTGATTGGAGTCGACGAGTCGGGGCTCCTTCAGTCTTCAGCTGCCAGACCCAGGACAGTCAATGGCAGGTCAGGGGTTGGAGGAGTTGGCCCTCTGTGTCTTGGCACTGAGGGACTGTCACTCTTCCAATGTCCCTTCTTACCACATGCCGGACAAGGTCTAGAAGATTGTCATGGATATGGACAATGGCTGGCCCAGTGGCCTTCCTCTCCACATTTAAAACAGGCTCCTGTTGGGAGGTTGCTTCTGGCTGTTCAAGTAGGTGCCAGCCTCAGGGCTGCCACTGAGGCTTGGGCTTGTAAATTAGCCTTCTGGTGAGTGCAGGATTCCCTATCTGCCTCAGCCCATTCCTCCTGAGTGTTAAAGACTTTAAAAGCCATATTCACCAGGTCTCGGATGGGAGTCTGGGGGCCCTCCTCTGCCTTTTTCAGTTTCCTTCTAATATCAGGAGCAGATTGGGTGACAAAGTGAGTAGCTAATATAGTAGCTCCTGCCGAGGAGGTTGGGTCTAAGTGAGTATAATGTGTGAGGGCCTCAGTGAGGTGATTAAGAAAAGTTGCTGGGTTTTCATTAGGGAGTTGAGTAATCTCCCACAGTTTATTGAAGTTAACAGTTTTATGTGAAACAGCCTGTAGGCCTGCTAGGAGACTTAAGAGCATGTTGTCTCTGCAAGTGTGGCCATTCCACCCAGATTGGGTTTCTAGTTGGTATTCCCATCTGGGGTCCTGCCCAGGAATGGCTTCTGGACCTACTGGCATGGTATGGTCAATTAAATGAATTTGGTTAGCATGTTCCCGAGCAGCTCCAAGAACTCATTCCCTTACATCTGGGTTTAAGGTGGAAGAAAGAATGACATAGATATCATGCCAAGTTAAATCATAAGCTTGTGTGAGATAATGAAATTCCTTGATGTATGTGGTGGTGTTGTTAGAAAAAGAACCTAAATGCTTTTCAATTTGAGATAGATCAGTAAGAGAGAAATGCCTTCTGGACCAGCCACTTCGTATAAGGGACAAAGAAGGGGCTGTTGAGAACGGGTGTGGCTGCTCACCCAGAAGGGTAAAAAAGGACTCTGGGGAAGTGGTGTCCGGAGATGTTAGTGAAGAGGAAGGTGGGGGTGGTGGAGAGGGTGCAGTGGGGTTAACAGGAGGTGGAGATGAAAGTGCCTGTCCTGAATAAGGGGGTGGTCTATGAAGTGGGGATGAAAGAGATTCAGGTGGGTCAGAAAAAGAGGAAGTTGGGTGCTCTGGTGGATGGGTCTCATAAAAGATTCTTAATCTAGATGGACTGAGGCTAACACCATAATCTTCTTTAAATCCCTTTGGAAAATTTTTTGATCATGTATTCTAACACAGTAGATTTACTGGGGGTACTTCCCATAGTGACAGGGGTGCACACAAAACAAAAGACAAGTCCCGAGGACCTCTCTGATGCCTGGTCGTCCACCCTTCTTACGAAGGTTTCAGTGGGTCTTTGGCTAAGGTGTCTCCGTACAAACCCCAGAGAGGAGGGCTAAGCCACACCATTATGCCAATCTGACCTCACACGGAATGCAACTTCAGGCCCATTCAAATTCCACGACTTTTCATCTTGGAACTTCACATATATCATTCACACTAAACAGTCACACAGACAGACACCAACCCCAAAGAAACCAAATGTGAACTCTCTACTAGAGCTACTAGAGGGACTCAAACCCTCTACCCTACCTAACCTGGCCAAGGGAGACTTGAACCCCTGAAGAGGCTGAAGGGGACTCTAACCCCAAAGATTTTAGACTAGGGAAATTGAGAGGGGGTTTGAATAGGAGTTTCGTGAGTTAGGAGAATTTGGTTGGTATTGCAAGTAAAGCAGAGAAAGAGAGAGAGAGAAAGAGAGAGAGAGAGAGAGACAGACAGACAGACAGACACAGGAGTACAGGTAAAAGAAAGTTTGGATGTAGGGAACCTCCGGCCATTTGCCTGTGCGGTGACAGAAATTACCAAGATCAGTGAGGATGTTAAAATCGAAAGTTCCTTGCTCAGGCCATCAAGAATTATTATTGGGGCCAAACAGTATTGCAATAGAAAATTAGACATTTGGAAGGTAAGTTCTGAGCCAGCCCCAGGGCACGGAGATTGAGTAAGAGACACTGCAGGGGAGTAGTTGGGTCTGGTTTGGAGTTCTGGTTACCCATGATCCCTTAAGTCCCGGTGGAAAGATTCTGTCAAAGGACCAGCATCCCAGTCGTTTCACCAGAATCTTGGAAATGGAGACTGGAAGAAAACAGTGGATGTCTCTGCTGTAGTCTTCAGTCTGGAACGGCTATGCCGTGCAAAGACTGGGAACCCAGGGCATCCCCAGGGTAACTCAGCCTTTGGAGTGGAAGAGACTCTGACGTGAGCTCATGGTTTGTGGACAGAGGCTCTGGAAGTGGAACCGGGACTTGGGATCTAGGTGCCCAGGATTGGGAAATTAGCTAAAATGGGAAACTCACTAGTGTTGGATGATGACAGCTGGAGGTTCTTGGTCCGTGAAAAGGAGGAGGAAAGGGAGAAGGGGGGGGTGTGCAGCACTCTGTTCCAGCAGAGATTACTTGCACCACACTTCCCCTTCCCGGCCAACACACCAGAGTTGCAGTAAGGTTGCAGTAAGGAGAAGAGGATGCACAAAAGTGGGGTTAAAGAGAAGTTTTTATTCTGCACTCCTGGGAGAGGAGAGGTCTACGGGTCCCCGAGAGGGGCCCGGGTGAGGTTCACAGATCCCTGAGAGGGGCCAGAGAAGTCGCCAAGAAAATAATTTCTTAAAACCACTCACTTGTGGTATTTATTTTGGCAATTCCAGATAACTAAGACAAATGGGATGCAATCATCTCCCCTTAGGGCTGGTCCTGCTACCACACAGACCACAATACCATAGCAACTACTCTATTCCAGACACTAAGTGCTCTATATACATTTTACTACCTCATCCCCCAAAACTAAAAGGGATAAAACAAAACTACTTTGGACCCTCTTTTAGGAATGTTGAAGTCTTCTACTCACTGGTAGGTGACAAACTGGATTGAGGAATGGATTTTTCTTTGAGAACCACTCATAGGAGTGATTTCAACAAGAGTGACCTTGACCCTTGTCTGGAATAAAGCTCTTGGAAACTCTGATCCTCTTTTTCCCTGACATTTGGCAGGCACAACTCATAAAGCAGTTGAACATCATTTATGTGTGCAAAAATGGACAATTCAGTATTGTAAATTTTCAAAATTAATGAACTGTTAAAGGATTAGTATACTTCAAGTTGTGGCAGGAAACAAGAATTACAGCTCTTGCAAGAGCATTATGTATATGTATGTGTTTCGGATATTACCCATCAAAGAGAAGCATGTGTTCATAAATCTACTATCTATATGCAAATAGTATGTAGTGTGGTGTATCTGTCTTCCACAAACATTGTGAAATGTACATGGACTATATAGTAATATAGATGTTTCACATATGATAGTTTGAACTAATTGTTTTCAAAACTCTGGCCTTGGATGAATTTATGTTGAATGTGTTAGTGTGGCACCTGCAGGCCTGAGGTCAGTGCTGGGGAGGCCCTGCTGAAGCAGATAGGATAGAGTGTGGCCTGGGAAGGAGTAACTAACTACCTGCCCTGGGCACAGATGGGCTGGACCCTGAGACAGAGTGGTAAGAGGCAGTCTCCCTGCTGATGAAGTCTGACTTTCTTGCAGGCCAGAAATTTAGTATTATTGGGGCACTGGTGAGTGACTGGTCCAGAGGTCCTGTACAGGTGAACTGAGATATCAAGACTGTTATGAATACATAGCAAGGAGTCTCATTGTCCACTGGACTGAAGTTTTATCCTGGCTGCATTGCATGATCTTGTCCTGGTGGACATAATACACAGCATGGTCATCAGCTTTAGTCTAGGTCCTTCCCTGCCACATGTGAACTGTGAGGACCTGAGGGTCACTCAGCTTCTCCACATTCTTGTTTTTTCCTATATAAATTAGGAAAAAGATGGCTGCTCCCAGGTTGGTGCGGGGACAGGAGTGATGATCTATGTCAGCAACATAGCATAAAGATTGAGTGCCCAGTTAATGGGCCCCCTTGATTGTGATTATGACTGTAGGAAATCTGCAAGGGGAAAGTCAAATTCTAACTGGGGCCTCAGACTCTGAGCAAGGGTGTCCATTTCTCCATAGGGCTGGACTTATCCACACAGACCATGTCCAGGTGAACTATCACCAGCTAGTTGCTACTGAGTCTAATTTGCCTCATGGTAAAGCCATATGTGTCAGAGGAGAGTTGTGCTCCATCAGGTTTTCAATGGCTGATTTTTCAGAAGTAGATCACCAGGCCTTTCTTCTGAGGCACCTCTGGGTGGACTCAAACCTTGAACCTTTGGGTTAGTGGCCAAATGGGGCAGTCATTTGCCCCATCCACCTCTGTGCCAGGCACTAAGTCCTCTATAATATATATTTTACTACCTCATCCTCCCAAACTAAGAGGGGGTGCCATTATTCTTCCTAGCCCACAGCTGAGTGAACTGTAGCTCAGAGAGTAGAAGCCACTTCCCAGGTGACAAAGTAGGTGAGAAGGGAGTACGGGACTTGAATCCAGTCTGTCAGAGCCATGAGCATCTGCCATCAAGCTTTCTGCCCTGTGGCCAATTCTTTCTATCCTGGCAGCCTTACTCCAAGCAGTGCTGGCCATGTAGGACACATTTCTACTTTTGGGCCCTTTCTCCCTACCAGGTGGAGAGCTCCTCTGTTTCATGCTCTGTATTTAAGCAATGTCAGACTACCATGATGTGTCAACTTCCTGCTCATTAGGGCTGACATTGCAGAGCACCCCACCCCCACCCCAAGGCCTGCTCTCCTAGATTTAACTAGTTTAAAGATGCTTGAGCCTCAGATGGTGACTTAGGAAGCCCACACTTATCTACTCTTTGGGAATTTTATTTGTTTATATCTTGGCAGATGGGAGTGAGTCCTGCTCACTGGCTCCTTGTATGAAGGGAGTAGCCAACTCCCTGCATACCTGTGTCTGGGACTCCAGAGGCAGGGGTGAGGAGAATTGGAGGCCATCGGACAGCAGCATGGTGCCAGAAAGAAGTCTCGACCCCAGTCAGCTGGAGAAATAGGGCTTAGACTTGGGAAGCAGTTTTCTGGGAGAAGCCTATGCTGGGCTCAGATCTGCTCATCTGCAGCACACTGGGCCCTGCCCCCATTCTGTGCTGAGATTTCTCACAACAGCTTCTTATAGAACACTGTGTACCACTTAGAAATCTCACAAGCAAATTTAGCCAAGCATATTTTGGGCCAGTTGAAGTTGTAGGCATACTGCCTGGGGGTGGGGGTGGGAAACAGATCTCTCACTTGATGTGTGACAGATGAGTGTGGTGGAGACTTCTGCACATGCTATGTTGTGTACTGTGATCACTACCTGGGGCCAGGGCTGGCTGCTTTGTCATCCTGCTGCTCAGTGTTAATTCTAAGCTGTGTGTGTTGGTCAGTGACACTAAATAGCCAGAGCAGGGTAGATGGGGGTGGTAGGGAGGGAGAAGGAACGTTGACCCCAGAATGCTGACCCCATCTAGTCACTGTCATTTCATCTGGGAGCTGCATCATCTAGGTCCCGATGGCCAGTTCCAACCACTGTTTTACCTGTGGCTTGTGGGTCATTAGAATGTGGGAATTCTTTCTCCTTGCCCTACTGACCAAGGACGGGGGCCCTGGTCTAAGGTGATCTCACAGCTCTGTACCATCTTTACCACTTGGTGGCTTCAGGGGTTTCCTTGGCTCTGAGGGACCACAGAGGATGTAATGAAGAGGCAGAGGTGAAGGTGTTAGTTCAGCACAGTTAGTTAACTGGTCCTTACTCACTCTGTACTAGGCAGCCTGAGAGGGCTGGGGTATTTTTCTTTATGCTTATCTGTTTGTATTTTCACTATAAGCCTCAGTGAGATATGGAGAGAGCCTTGTAAGATGTGGTCTGTTGGTAGGATGGGTACTTATTTGAGTCATACTAAGGGGGAAAGTGAATGGAATCAAAGAGGTAGAAGACAGATAAGGGGTGAGAGTCAAAATCTGAGGTGACTCCTAGGTCCTAATCCAAGATTCATGGGAAGTAAGCAGACAGACGGGCAACCTTGTTTAGGAAGGGGAAATATGGTAAGCATATGGTAAGTTAAGGGTCTGTATGTGCAGTATTTGTGAGGCACATGCATGTCAGCATTTTCAGGACACAGATGGGATGTATAGATAGGGCTTGGAGAGGGTCTGGAATGGAGACCTAGATCAAGCTGTTGTAAAAGCAGTGGGCATTGGGCAGAGTGCTCCAAGAGATAATCTAAAAGTAAAACAAGAGTGAAGGAGCCAGCATAGAAGGTGTAGGCAAATGCAGTGAAGGTAAAGGAGGACCTTAAAAATGGGATCATAATAGTGCTTAGCTTGTATAGTGAGGATTCACAGTATACTTGGTGCGTACTGATGTGATTTTACCAGAACTCTGGACATTGGGAGTCTGTAGACCATATGATTGGTGTGGATTGACATGGTATTATTTTTCTGCCTTAACTTTTTTCCAGCCTTCTTGGACAAAAGTTTCACCTTTGGACTAGATGAGTGATTGTTAGGGAGAGCTAGGATGCAGACTATTCATACTGGGCAGGCTGAGACTGTGACTGAGCCAGGGGGAGGTCATAGGAAGGAAGAGGAGGCACTGCATAGCACCCCTGGCTGGAGTGGGAAGCCAGAGAATCTGGAGTAGGTCTGCACAGGAGGTAGCAATTAAAAATACCTTTGTGGGCCTCCCTGACTTGTGACCCTGGTTTTAGGCCATAACCTCATTTTTTCTTTTTAACATTTTTTATTTTTTAATTAACGTTATACAAACACACATTAAAATGCATATATGATTAGTATAAAACCTAAGATATTTCACCAAATGAACACACTATGTAACCAGAACTAGGGTCAAGAAACAGAACATGACCAGCACCACAGAATGCCTCTCATTCCACTTCTGGTCACCAACTTCCTCAAGAGTAATGACTGTCTCTCTTTTTTAAACATTTAATTGTGATTTGGCTAAAAGTTTACAGAGCAAATTAATTTTTCATTCAACAATTTATACACATTTTTATTGTTGTTGTTGTTTTCATTATGTTAGTTGCTATCCCCTCAGTGTAACAGCATTCTTCCCACTTCCTCCCTGGGTACTCTGTTTCCATACATCCTCCTTTCCTGCTTTCTGAACTTTGTTTTTTGGGGAAATGCTGCAATTTTGGTTTCTTATGGTTGATTGTTCTGAGGAGCATGCTCCTTACAGGTGTTTTTTGTTCATTTTATAGGCTGGCTATTGCTTGGCTGAAAGGTGATTCCCAGGGATTCAGTTCCAGGTTTGAAGGGTTTCTAAGGTCTATAGTGTCAAGGGTTCAACCTATCAGACTAGTAAATCTGATATTTTTCATTATTTTAAATTTTGTTCTACATTTTTCTCCCACTCTGTCCAGTATCTTCTATTGTGATCTCTTTCAGAATAGTCAACAGTAGTAGCTAGGCACCATCTAATTCTTCTGGTCTCAAGGTTGTAGAAGCTGGGGTTCACACAGTCCATTAGTCCTTTGGACTAATTGTTGCCTTGCAACTTTGATTTTCTTCACTCTTCTTTGCTCCAGAGGGGAAGAGAGCAATAGTTGCTCCTTAGCTGGCCACTTGCAAGCTTTTAAGGCCCCAGTTGCTATTCACCAAAGTAGGATATAGAACATTGTCTTTGTGTACTATGTTATGCCAATTGACCTAGATATCCCCTGAGACAATGGTCCTAAGCCCAGTGCCTCAGTCCCTCTATTTAATGGTTATGGCTAAGAAGTTTTCCTAACTTTGCCCTGCCCTCTTGCTCTCCTGTGATCTACTATATGAATGGATCTATTTGCAGCACATACAAATATGTATTTAGAAATAGCCACTGACAAACATATATGTACTATTGGGTGTTGCTAAAGGGGCAGGGAGGCCACATCTTCTGACCTCCTCTAACCCCACAAGAGGAAGACAGAATCACCATCAGTAGCCCAAGGCCTATTCCTGTGAGGCCAGACATGCTGCCTCCCTCCAGACCTTTCACCAACCCTAATACCAACCATTCCTCTCATAGCACCCACCACCTCTCTGCTGGATTCGATAATTCGCTGCAGTGGCCACACAGAACTCACAGATTATAGGGTTTATTAGGGAAGCAACAGGGTACAATTCAAGTTCAGAAATATACTCAGTCTCTCATAGCCAGCCATCTCACTTAGGAGCCAGCAGTCTCTCTCTGAGCAGCATGTCTCTCATGTCTCTCTCTCAGCAGCATCTGTCTCTCACATCTCTCTCTCAGCATGTCCATTTCTCTCAGGAGCATGTTTCTCTCAGCTGCATGTCTTTCTCAGCCAGCAGTCAGAGAGACTCCTTCTGCCTCTAGGAGGGCTCCTTTTGAGCCTGCCAGAGTGGCCAAACTAACCAATCCTAACATCAGAATTCTATACACATGAGAGAAAGAGAGAACTTCCCAGAAGATTGCTTCATGCCATGTTCAACAGAAATACCCCAGGCAGATAACTTTAACAATCAGGAGCTACTCAGTTGCTCATTGCCAATTCCACTACAGAGTTTACAAAGACTTATGGCTAGAAAAGCCATACCAGGTAATTTACTGCACCACAGGCCACCTCCTGGCTTTTCTAGCCATTATCCCTTTTATACTTCAAAAATTCACATCCCTTCACCACCAGTTTAAGAATAACCACACCCATGAAAGCCTCTAAGCCAACCACTTCATTCCTTTATCTTCTCCCATTTTAGATAGCCAATTTCTAATTTGCCCATCACTATCAAACAAGTACTCTGAAGAGAAAAGCATGTTCCTTTCTCTCTGGAGAATCTTCTGTTCAGCTTGGAAACTTTGGGCATCTGCATCCATAAACAAGCAAAGTCCAGCCCACCACAAGCCACAAAATTGCAGCAACTTAACACCAGCTCAGTGTCAAACACATTTCTTTTCATTTGATTGGGTTCTGGTCAGCTCAGCCCTAGCCATCCCAGTTAGGTCATGGGTTCCAGATGCCAAGTTTGGGAGTCATACTCTTCCCTTCACTTCAGACCAGCCAGCACCTTCTCTCACATCCTCAGTCCTCAGGGACTATTTCAATGCCCACAGGCTCACAATTCCTTGTACTTCAGGCCAGCCAGCCCTTCCTCTCATCCCCAGCCTCTGAGACCTAGGTCAAAGAGTACAAACTCAGCCTGTTTCTTTGCTGTACTTCCCACATTTCCACTCAAATGGACCCAGGTGGTCACAAGCATGCAGCATACAAGCCTACTACTCACTGGCTTCCTTTAAATTTCAGTCCTGGAAGGGGTTTCTCTCATGAACCATGACTTTCCTGCCTCGATGCACCCAAAGCCTGTTTGCTTGTTTGAAATTCAAAAAGTCTTTTTTTTTTTTCCTCTTAGGTCCTGTCTTCAAATGCAGATCTATTCTCTCAGTAGTTCTGGTTGGGGTTTTCTACCTAAGCCCTCATAATCTACACACAGGGTTTGAAACAAGAGGCTGTGCTTATTCTGGGCAAATTCTATTCCCTTTTAACATATCCAATCAAGTATCAGCTTGAAGGCAGACTTACATGCTCTATGTTATCCGTACCCCATAATCATTTCTAACACACAACTAGGTAAGAGAACATGCAGTATCCATAGTACATTCAGATAAATTCATAATCCAAAGCATAATCCTTTTTAAGACATTGTAGTTTCATCTTTTCACCTTGATTACCTTCCCATTCTATGTATATGGCCTTGGACCTTTGGCTGGGTGTAACCAAAAGCCCTAGCCTCTGAATCAACTATCTCCTTTAGTAGGTAACACCAAGAAAGTAACCATCTAAAAATCCAAAGTTTCACTTCCCAGGCCTCTTCCTTCTTTCTTTTAGAAAATCCCATGCTTCTACGTGTCTGGAGCCACTGCAACGAATCCCACTTCTGACACCAACTGCCAAAGGGGCAGGGATGCCACATCTTCTGACCTCCTCTAACCCCACAAGAGGAAGACAGACTCACCATCAGTAGCCCAAGGCCTAGTCCTGCAAGGCCAGACATGCTGCCTCCCTTCAGCCTTTTCACCACCCCTAACACTAACCATTCCTCCCACAGCACCCACCACCTCTCTGCTGGGTTCAATAATTCACTGCAATGGCCACACAGAACTCATAGATTATAGGATTTATTAGGGAAGCAAAAGGATACAATTCAAGTTCAGAAATGCACTCAGTCTCTCACTGTCAGCCATCTCACTTAGCAGGCAGCAGTCTCTCTCAACAGCATGTGTCTCTCACATCTCTCTCTCAGCAGCACATGTCTCTTGTGCCTCTCTCTCAGCAAGTGTGTGTCTCTCAGAAGCACATTTCTCTCAGCAGCATATCTTTCTCAGCCAGCGGTCAGAGAGACTCCTTCTGCCTTTAGGAGGCTCCTTTTGAACTTGCCAGAGTGGCCAAACTGACCAGTGTCAACATCAGAATTCTGTACACCTGAGCAAGAACTTTCCAGAAGATTGCTTCATGCCACTTTCAACAGAAATACCCCAGGTGGATAACTTTAACAATCAGGAGCTACTCAGTTGCTCATGGTAAATTCCACCATGGAGTTTACAAAGACTTATGGCTAGGAAAGCCACACTATATAATTTACTACACTACAGGTGTACTCTCATATGCTATCCCACAACTGTTCATCTTGCATTTCTACCTTTGTATCCACTCAAAAGTTTTTGTTTGTTATTACTGTCATCACAGGATTATGTGTATAATAGTATTTGCCTTATTGCTTTTTACTCTTGTGTACCTCCCAGTGTCTTCCTTTGCCTTGGTCATGTTGTGCTGACCTTTCCCCTTTATTGTATATTGCCTTTCCCATGACCTATGTTAATACATGTCTACTGTCTAGTTAGTGATTTTCTCCTACCACTTCCTCTCACTCCTGGTAACCATCAAATAATGTTTCTTTCTGAGTGTAAACCTTTTATTGACTTTTTATGATAGTGTCCTCTTAGAATATTTATCTTTTCTTGATTGACTTATTTCACTCAGCATAATGTTCTCCAGGTTCATCCATGTTATGCAATGCTTTGAGGATTTGTTGTTGTTCTTTGATGTTGCATAGTATTGCATTGTGTGTATGCACCATAGTTTTTGTATCTGTTGATTATTCCATTGAAGGGCATTTAGGTTTCCATCTTTTTTGCTATTGGATAATGCTGTAATGGAAAAAATGGGCATATATCTATTCACGTCACAGCTCTTATTTCTCTAAGATATATATCTAGTAGTAGGATTGATGTATCATATGATATTTCTTTTTCTAAAATGTTAATAGTATTCCAAAATACCATTTTCCACAGTGGTTATACAATTTTACAATCCCATCAGCAGTACATGAGAGTTCCAATCCTTCCACAGTCTCACTAGATTTGTTTTTTTGATCATCGTTGTTGCCATGGTGAGATAATAATACATTGTTGTTTTGGTTTTACATCTCTCCAACAGGTAATGATCATGAGCAATTCTTCATGTGTTTGTTGGCCTCCTGATTGTCTAATTGGGTGATGTTTTTCATATCCTTCATCCATTTTTAAATTGGATCCTTTATCTTTTCATTGTTGAGGTGTTGAAGTTTTCTATAAATTTAAGAGATTAATCCCTTGTCTGATATATCATGCCAAAAAGTTTTTCCCAGTCTGTATGTTCTCCTTTTACTGTTTTAGAGAAATATTTTGATGCACCTAAGTGTTTAATTTTTAGGAGATCCTAGTCAACTAGTTTATCTTCTGCTGTTTGTGCATTTTAAATTATGTTCTATAAACCATTTATGCCATAAATTAGACTCCTAAATTTGCCCCTATTTTTCATTCATTGATCTTTATAGTTTGAGATTATATATTTAGGCCTTTGATCCATCTTGCATTAGTTTCTTCATATGGTGTGAGGTATGGATCCTGTTTCATTTTTCTGCAAATGGGTAGCCAGTTTTTCCAGCACCATTTGTTAAAAGACTGTCTCTTCCCTACTAAATGAATTTCAGTTGTCCATGTTGTTGTTGTTAGGTGCCGTTGAGTCATTTCTGACTCATCGTGACCCCATGCACAGCAGAACGAAACACTGCCTGATCCCACACCAGCTCCATGATCCCTGCTATACTTGAGCCCATCATTGCAGCCACCGTGTCAATCCATCTCATTGAAGGCCTCCCCATCTTTTGCCGACCCTCCACCCTACCAAGCATGACA
>NW_006921667.1:3120516-3141052 GCF_000298275.1 Orycteropus afer afer | reverse complement strand
AATGTATCAGTGTTTCTTTGCTATTCATAAGGTTTTCCCTGGCCAATTCTTTGAGAAGTGGATGGCCTCTTCCTTCTTCCTAGTGTGTCTCAGTCTGTAAGCTGGGCTAATACCTGTGGACCATGTGCATCCCGTTGGGTTTGAAACACCAGTGGCTCAGCCTCAAAACTCATATCAACACGTCACCACAGTAGGACAAACCGACAGACAAGTTTGTCTCCCTGTTGGAAACCTTTTGTACCACCCTTTTGTCCATAGGTGAATTTATTTACTTTTGGGTTCTCAATTCTGTTATATTGCTTTTTATGTCTATAATTTACCAGTTTCAGGCTGTTTTGACTACTGTGTCTGTATATTACATTTTGTGATTGAGTAGTGTGAGGTTTCCTACTTTGCTCTTCTTTAGTAATGATTTACTTATCTCGTGTATCTTTCCTTTCCATATAAAGTTGGTGATTAATTTTTCCTTCTCCTTAAAGATTATTGATGAAATCTGGATCAGAATTGCATGGTATCTTCTTTGAGTAGTATTTACATTTTTACAGTGTTAAGTCAACTTATCCATGAACATGATATGTTCTTGCATTTATGTAGGTCTCTTTTGACTTCTAGCATAGTATCTTATAGTTTTCTTTGCACAAGTCTTTTGTATCCCTTGTTAGGTTTATCCTAAATATTTCATCTTTTTGGTAGCTATTGTAAAAGATTGTTTTTTTCTGATTTTGCTTTCAGAATTCTCTTTGTTAATGTAAGGGAATCTGACTGATATTTGTATGTTGATCTCATACATTCAGGTTAGCAGCTGATCACTTAACCACTGCACCACCAGGACTCTTAGATTCTATTTAAAATTATTTCTTTATCTCATAATTTACACCTACACACAAACTCACATAGAATTTAAAAGTCTCATTTTATCATCCATATTGTCTTTTTTTTTTCCCAGGGAAACTCATTAGGACATGCCATTAGCTGAATTTGCACACATAAAAGTACTCCATTAAAACAATCAAATATATATATATTATCTATCTATCTATCTATTTTTTATTGTGATTTGAATAAAAGTTTACAGAACAAATTAGTTTTTCATTCTGTTCATACATGTTTTGTTTCATGACATTAAATGCAATCCCCACAATGTTATAGCACTCTTCCCCCTTCCTCCCTCTGATTACCATTTCCATTGATCCTCTTTTCTATCACTTCTTGCCTTCTGAGATTTATCCATGGGCAAATGATGCCCTTTTGATCTCATATAGGTGATTGTTCTAAGGTTTGTGTACCTCCCTGGTGTTACTGTTCACACCATTGTTGTTGTTATTGTTATGTGCCATTGAGTCTGATCTGACTCAGCACGTTCACACCATAGGCTTGTCTATTGTTTGAAAGTTGAGGCACTGGGGTAAGGTCAATTCCAGGATTGAAGGGTGACTAAGGGCCATAGTCTTGTGGGTTCCACCCATCTCTATCACACCAACAAGCTGTATATTTTTATGATTTGGAGGTTTGTTCTACATTTCTCTCCTGCTGTATCCAGAATCTCCTATTGTAATCCCTTTCAGAGTGGTTGGCAGTGATAGCTGTGTACCATATGTTTCTTCTGGTCTCAGCATTGTAGAAGCTGGGGTTTCCATCTCCTCTAACTTCACAAGGAGTGAGGAGGTTCAAAATCATGTGCAGCAGCCTAAGATTGATTACTATGAGACAGAGGTCAAACATGCCACCAACCTCCAACATTTTTACAATTCTGTTACCAACTTTCCCTCCCACAACACTTTCTACATTTCTGCAACTCAGAACCCAAACTCACTGTATTGAGTCAATTCCTACTCATAGTGACCCCCACTGGGTTTCTGAGGTGGTAAATCTTTACGGAAGTAGATTGCCCCATCTTCCTTCTGTGGAGCTGCTGGTGGGTTTGAACCACCAACCTTCTGGGTAGCAGTCAAATACCTTAGGCATGATACTATCACTTCTATTTTGGGTTCAGTAGTCCATTGCAGTGGCCACAGAACTCACAGAAAATACTCATGATTATTGAGTTTATTAGGGAAGTAACATGTTACAATTCAGGATCAGAAACAACTCAGGATACAGTTCTTTAGTCAGGACAGATTCTTCTCAGCCATGCCAAGGCCCATTTCTCTGACCTGGGCCAGCTCAGGTGTTACAAAGCTCTATTAGCACTGCAGATAAGTACCCAGAAAGGGACCCCATGCTGCCAGCAAAGCTTCTGCCTGAAGTCACTTGGTTTTCTTGCTCTGTGGGCTGGGGAGCCCGCTTCTCTGTCTTCTGTTGTCTCTTGGTTCTGCTGCCTCTGCTGCCACTGTTTCTCTGCCACTGCTTCTTGCCATCTCTTGCCATCTCAGCAAAGTGTTACAGCTCTCTTTCTGTCTCCTAGGTCGAGGAGTTTCAGTGCAGGGATTTTGGGTCCAAAGAAGTATTTCACTCTTGGTTCTTCTTTCTGCCTCTGAGATGGCTCATTTTAAGCCTAGCAGATAGCAAAGTTTACCAATCCTCACATTGTTTCCATATACCTTATTTCCATCATCCCACCCCCACAAGGGTGCCCTGTATCTTATTTACATTATTGACAAGGTATCTAATCCCCTTGATGGCCACAAACACCTTATGTTTGCATAGTTCCAACTACTCATTTGGTGGGAGTTACAAAGACCATGGCTATTGTTGTTGTTGTAGTTATGTATCATCAAGTCAGACCCAACTTGTAGTGACCCCTCCTTGGGTTTCTGAGGCAGTTTCACTACAGAAGTAGATTGCCCCATCTTCCTTCTGAGGAGTAGCTGGTGGGTTTGAACCACCAGCCTTCTGGTTAGCAGTCAAATACCTTAAGCACTACGCTACCAGAGCTCTCAAGAGCATGGCTAGAAGGGCCATATTAAACAAATCACTGCATGGAAACCAGTAGTGGGATTGTTGGATCATATGGTATTTGATCTCCAGCTTTTTAAGGAAGTGCCATACTGTTTTCCATAGTGGTTACCCCACTTTACACCACAGTGTGTGAGGTTTCCAGTTTCTTCACACACTTTATACACTCACTAGCATTTGTTCTTTTCTTTTTTAAACTTTACTATTAATATTGGGAGCTCTGGTAGCATAGTGGCTAAGACACTTGCCTGCTAACCAGACGGCTGGCGGTTCAAACCCACCAGCCACTCCTCAGAAGGAAAGTTGGGCAATCCTACTTCCGTAGTGATACTGCCTCGGAAACCCAAGGAGGGGTCACTATGAGTCGGGGCCAACTCGATGGCACATAACAACAACAACAACAACATTAATATTGGGGTGAAATGATATCTTATTGTTGTTTTTATTTGCATTTCTCTAATGACTAATGATTTAACCAGAAGGCTAGAGGTTCAAACCCACCAGCCACTCCTCAGAGGGAAGGTTGAGCAATCTACTTCTGTAGTGATACTGCCTCGGAAACCCAAGGAGGGGTCGCTATGAGTCAGGGCCGACTCGATGGCACGTAACAACAACAACAACAAATGACTAATGATAGTGAGTATTTTTTTCATGTTGGCCACTTGGATGTCTTCTTTGGTGAAGTATGTGTTCATGTCCTTTGACTGGTTTTTAATTAGATTGCTTGTCTTTTGTTGTTGAGGTGTTGAAGTTTTCTGTAAATTTTAGTAATTAGTATCTTGTCAGATAATGTTGTCATTGGAAAGTTTTTCCCAGTCTCCAGGTTTTCTGTTTACTCTTTTGGTAGTCTTTTGATGTGCATAAATATTTAGTTTTTAAGTGGCCCCATTTGTTTAGTTTGTCTTCTGTTGTTTTTGTGTTTTTAATTATGTTTGATAATGTATTTATGCCATATATTAGGGCCCCTATCACTCTATTTTTTCTTTGATGATCTTTATAGTTTTGGCCTTTGATCCATCTGGAGTTAGTTTTTGTATATGGTGAGAGATTTTGATCCTGTGTCTTTTTTACGCAAATGGCCATGTAGTTTGGTTAGCCCCATTTGTTAAAGAAACTATCTCTTCCCCATATAATGGGTTGTGGCCTTTTGTCAAAGATCAGCTCTCCATTGGTAGATGGGTCCTGGGTTCTCAATTCTGTTCTATTGGTCAATATATTTGTCATTGTCCAAATACTAGGCTGTTTTGCCTACTGTGTCTGTGTAGCAAGTTTTGAGATCAGGAAGTGTGAAGCCTCCTACTTTCTTTATAGCTGTGTGATATCCCATTGTGTGTATGTACCACATTTTATTTATCCTTTCATCTATTGATGGACTCTTGGATTGTTTCTATCTTTAGCTATTGTGAATAATGCCACAATGAACACGGGTGTGCATACGTCTATTTGTGTCACCATTATTAGATATCTACTTTTTATAACTAGAAATGGGATTGCTGAACCATAAAATATTTGTATTTCTAGATTTTTGGGAAAGCACCATACTGTTACCCATAGCAGTTGTACCATTTTACAATTCCACCAACAATGGATAAGGGTTCTAATCTCCCCATATCCTCACCATCATTTGGTGTTTTCTTTCTTTTTAAATCAGTAGTACTTTTGCAGAAGTGTTAGTTTTATTTTATTTTTTTAAAATTGTTGTTGAGAATATACATAGCAAAACACACGCCAATTCAAAAGTTTCTACATGTACAATTTAGTGACATTAATTACATTCTTTGAGTTGTGCAACCATTCTCATCCTCTTTTTCTGGGTTGTTCTTCCTTCATTATCATCAACTCACTGCCCCCTTAGTTTCTTATCTGATCTTTTGAGTGGATGTTGTCAATTTGATCTCATATAAATAATTTTCAAAAGAGCATATTGCTCAAGAAAGACCTTTTTAACTAATAAGGTAAGCTATTTGGTTTTAAGAAGACTTCAGTGAATATTTTTGGTTTAAGGTTTAAAGATTATCTTAGGGCAATAGTTTCAGTGTTTCATCCACCCTCGATAGCTCCAGAAAGTCTGGAGTCCGTGAGAATTTGAAATTATGTTCTGAATTTTCCCTCTTTTGATCAGAATTCTTCTATGGAATCTTTGATAAAAATGTTCAGTAATAGTAGATGGGTACCATCCAGTTCTGGTCTCATGGCAAAGGGGATCATTGTTCACGGAGGCAATTAACCACACATTCCATACCTTCCTCCTATTCCAGACTCTCCATCTTCCTCTTTTGCTCCAGGAGAATAGAGACCAATTGTGCCTTGGATGGCCGCATGCAAGCTTTTAAGATGCCAGGCACTGTGCAAAAATCAGGAAATAGAACAGAAGCACTAAACATGTTATTAAGCCAATTAACTGGGATGTCCCATCTAATCATAACCAAGAAATTAAATCCCATGAAGTATTTGGTTGTACACAGGCAGACTCAGAAGCTACTGTTTCTCATTGCAGTTTTGATTTCCATCTCTCTAATGGCTAATGATCATGAATATCTTTTCATGTGTTAGTTGGAGACTTTAATGTCCTCCTCAGTGAAGTGTCTGTTCATTGTCCTTTGACTGTTTTTAAATTGGATTATTTCCTTTTTGTTGTAGAGTTGTTGAAGTTTTCTACATATATTTTAGAGATTAGAACTTTATCAGATATGTCATTCCCAAAGATTTTTTTTTTTCTAGTCTACAGTTTCTCTTTTTACTCTTTAGATAAAGTCTTTTGATGAATGTAAGTATTTAATTGTTAGGAGGTCCCAGTTATCTAATGTTTGTTTGTGCATTTTTAATTCTGTTTGATAATCTATTTCTGAAAAAAATAGTTCTTGGTTGAAAAAAAAATAGACTTTTCAGTTCTCATAAAAGGAATTTATGGTACCTCCTATTCCCTAGTAGACCATACAAAAAAAAAAAAAAAACAAGCAAACAGTTGCCATGGAGTTGATTATGACTCATGGCAACCCATGTGTTTTAGAGTAGAATTCTTTTCAATGGCTTGTCTTTCATAAGGATATCACTAGGACTTTCTTCCAAGGCACCTCTGTGTAGACTTGAACTTCCAACTTGCCAAATGTGTTAACCTAGGGACTCCAGTAGATTATAGTGGGCTTGTACTACAGATAAAAGAGCCTCAGAAATGCCCTGAATTTCCACCATTTAGTTGACTTTGGTCAGAGTTAGTGACATCATAGCAGAAGCCAGCATTAGCTGAGGACCACCCTGGCCTGGCCCTACAGATCTGTGCTGTCCAACACCTGGGCCACCTACCACCTGCAATGAACAATCCCATTCACCAAAGCAAGATGGGTATTGAACACTTGAAGTGAGTAATTTTGACTGGACATGAATTTTTCATATTATTTAATTAATCTAAGTTTAAAAACCGATTCTCGATCCAATTATTAGAAAACTTTGAAGTATGTTTGGAATAAATTAGATGAATCTACTTTCCTAATGATAAATTTTATGAAATCTAAAATTAGATCGAGTATTTCTGATAAAAATTTAACATTCAAGTTGAGATGTACTGTAGGTTGTTCAAACCCGCCAGCCACTTAGTGAAGAATGATGGGGGCAATCTACTTCTGTAAAGATTTACTGCCTTGGAAACCCAATGGGGGTTGCTATGAGTTGGAATTGACTTGATGGCGGTGGGTTTGGTTTTGGTTTGGTAGGTATAAAATATATACAAGTTTAGAAGATGTAGTATAAATGTAAAATATCCTACTACTAATCTTTATATTGATTGTTTTTGATGTTAGCCACATTCAACTTGGCCCTGACTCATGGCAACCCTATTCACAATGACACAAAATGGTGCTTAGTCCTGTGCCATTCCCATGATTGACTGTGGATCAGACCATTGTGATCCACAGGGCTTTCATTGGCTGATTTTTGAAGTAGATAGCCAAGCCTTTCTTCCTGGTCCATCTTAGTCTAAAAGCTCCACTGAAACCTGGTGAGCATCATAGCAACATGCAAGTCTCCATTGACAGAGGATTGTAGATGCACATGAGGTGCATTGGTCAGGAGTCCATATTGAAATGACAGTATTTTGAATATATTGAGTTAAATAAAATATATGAAAATTAATTCCACCTGTTTCCTTTTACCCCTTCAATGTGGCTACTGGGAAATTTAAAATTTAATATATATTTTGCATTATATTACAGTAGTACAATACTGCTCTCGACAGTTCAGGACCAAGGCTGCTGGTGTATGTTCAGCTGTCTAAGAACCCTTTGCAAAAACACCTTGCTGTGTTCAGATATACTCAAGGGCAGAGCTCTCCAAATCTTGGAGGCTTGGTTCAGCCAATGGCTTTGGGTTTCACTTAATTAGAGAAGAAGACATGGAGTAAATGGAAAAGTTTTGCAGATTTTAAGAGATATATTTCAGAGTGCCATCAATATTCTTTGGGAAAGAAATTTTCTTACTTAATACTCACTATTCACGGAAGATATTTGCATATCTAAGCTGGGAGTTCTGTTATCCAGCACAAGGTTAAGAGCTGGAAGGAACAGCCTCCTGAGCATGAAGGAGAGAGACTCCTGAGTAATTATTCCCAGGAGAACCAGAGAAACCTAGAAAGGAGGAGAATGCCTTCTCTTACCTGTGTTGGCATAACTTTTGCAGATTCATGTCCCAAATCCAACACTGCATTACAAGCTTTGATCATAGATCGTCTTTCCAGAGTGAGATAGCTTCTCAGACACTTTTATATTTCTTAGGCAGGCTAGCTCAGGGTTGAGTTACCATGTTTGAGAACCAGAAAGAATGAGACCACCTTGCAAAAATGGTCACTGAGAGTTCTAAGGGGTGCTGCTAATATTTGACCTCCTTATCTGTGTGTGTTCACTTTATGAAAATCTAGAATTTTTGCTCTTTACTGTATATATATTATAAGTCAATAAAAAATTGTTTTTGTTAAATTTATCTTCGAGTTGGCTCTGGTACATGATGACCTTATGTAAAACAGAATGAAACATTAGCTGGTCCTGTGCCATCTTCATGATGTTTGGACTCATCTTCTAGCACTATATGGAATAGTATTCTGTTGTGATCCATAGGATTTTTATTTGCTAACTTTTGGAAGTAGATAACCAAGCCTTTCTTCCTAGTCTGTCTTAGTCTGAAAGCTCTGCTATCTGTCCACTGGGAGACGCTTCTGGTATTTGAAGTACTGGTGGTGTAGCTTCCAGCATCATAACAATGTGCAAGCCACTAGAGTACAACAAATTCATGTGGAGATTGGGGTCAATAAAAGATAGTTTATTTTTAAAAAGGCTCTGGAGTTGACTGTAACTGTCCCTAGCCCCAGGAGAAGCTGAAAGATTCTTCCCAGGGATAACTTTTCCATCTCCAGGCAGCCTTTCTGTAGCAGAAGCCTGTAGTGCTTGTTGGCATGATATGATGGTTTAGGAGTTTGCAAGTGGTGGGGATGGAACTACTGATAATGAATTAAAATAATTTTCTACTCCTTATCTACCACCTGTAATGTCCTCTGACACAGAGACATGGCATCCTTTTAATAGACAAGAAACTGAGGCTTAGAGAGGCTGGACACATGAACAAGTCACCAGGCAAATGGAAGTGTGAACTCAATTCAGCCTTGTTGTACTCGCCCTCAGGCCATGCCCATGACCACAAGGTGCCTGAAACCCGGAACTGGGTGGGTGGGTCTGCTATACCTGCTCTACACACATGAGGCCCTTTTAGTCTGCTTGTCAGTCCTTCAGCAGCACGGGAGCATCCTGACAGTCATAAAGATGCTGAGCAATTACCTCACTATTGCTCTTCTCCCTGCCCGACTGTCCTTGCTATTGTCTGGTATTGTACAAACATGTGAGGATTTCTCTAACCCTGCCATCTGCAGTAAACTGATTTTTCTCCTCTGTTGGAATGAGTGTGCTCATAAGTGGATCTGTACCCCCTTCCCTTGCCAGTGTACTGCCAGCTCTCAGGTGAGCATGCAGAATGCTAAATGAGCCCCTTTGATGTTACAGTTGAGACATGTTTATGTTATAAATGGAGCCCTATGTAAACACAAGAAGAAGCTATAGTGCACTGGGCTGCTAAGTTTAGGAGAGCCTAGTGGGGCTGCTGCTTCCACAGAGGCTTGCCTCCAGCTGTCCTGATGCCTTGTGGCCTGATGAGAGGGGTATTTGTTTTATTTTGTCCCCTGGCAGGCCTGCTTTGATATCAGACTTCTCTTCAAATCCCATCTACTCCTTATTAGCTGCTCCCTGTGTGGCTTGAAAGAGACACATAGCTTCTGTTCCAGTTACCTAATGGTGCTCTGACAGGAATATGCCACAAATGGGATGACTTTATCAAACAAGATTTTATTCTCTTACAGTTCAGGAGGCTAGAAGTCCGAGTTCAAAGAGCCAGGCTCTAGGGGCTGTGTAAAAGCCCCTTGACCTTGGGCTTCAGCTCTGCCTCTTGCTCCCAGCCCACTGAAACTAGAGATATCTCTTCATTCAGGCAGCTACTGGCTGCTGAGGCTAACAAGCCCAAGTTTGACAAATAAAATGGCACAGTCCTGATGTTACCAAACCACATGGCAGGCCATTAATTCAAGTCTGTTATAAGTCACAAGGTCAGCAGAGCATGGCAGGTGTTGCTCAACAACAACACGCTACACACAGGGTCCAAGCATGCCATATGTTAGAGACCATTCCCAAAGCCGTTTCTTATATGTGGGAAGCAGACCACATACCCTAAATGGCAGCTACTCAGCTGCTCCCAGTAGATTCCACCATGGAGTGATTACCAGTCTCATCATGGGGAATATTACATCCAGCTGCCCAACCACTCAACCAGGCCCAGCCAAGTTGACACACAAACTTAACCACCACAACTTCCCTGCATCTCTGCCTCTTCATCTGTGAGAGGGGATGTGGACATGTTGAGAGAGATGAAATGGACAGTGGGGATGAGGGCATGGCATGGGTGTTTGGATTCTCAAAGTGCGCCACATGGAAGTAGAGGGTGGTATTATGTAGATGGTGTCAGAAGTCTATGGCCAAAAGGAAATTGTTACATACACAGAGACATCCAGCCACTTAGCATCATGATGCTAGCCTTCAGCAGGGCTGGGAGACAGGATTGCTCCTCCTAATGAGAGGCTGCCTTTGAGCATTGAGTCTTGGGAGTATTATGGATTTTTTCCTCTTAAAAGGTTATTTTGAAATCCTGATTCCTAGTACTGTGAATCTATGTCTGGCAATAGGATCTTTGAAGATGTACATTTAACATGAAGTCATACCAGTGTAGAAAACAAAACAAAACAAAATAACCCAAACCACTGGCATTGAGTTGATTCCAACTCAGCAACCCCCATTGGGTTTCCAAGGATGTAAACGTTTATGGAAGTAGATTGACTCATTTCCTTCCTGTGGAGCCCCTGGTGGGTTTGAACCACAGACCTTCTGGTTAGCAGCCAAATGTATTACCTACTGCACCACCAGAATAGGGTGGGTCTTATTCCAATCTGAGTGGTGTTTTATAAAAGAGGACAGAAGCAGAGACACACACAGAAGAAAGATGGTCACGTGAGGATGGAATTACACTGCAGCTGCAAGCCAAGGGATGCCTGGGGCTACCAGAAGCTGGAAAGACAAGAAAGGGAGAGGACAGCCCTGCAGACATCCTGAATTCAGAATTCCAAGCTCCAGAACTGCAAGACAATACATTTCTATTCTTATGAGTAACTCATTGTCTGATGCTTTGTTTGGCAGCCCTAGAGCACTAATAGAGGTTCTTAGCACCCTAGTGGTCTGTTCAAACTTATGGGCTCCAGTGGCAATCCAAGGAGGCTTGAAAGAAATGGCAGTAGCAGCAGTTCCATAGGCTGAGTTTCCCCCAAGATTGGTATGTGTAGTCACATGGTGTGTGCCAGTACCGGCTGTCCATTCTTGGCATTGGTACTATAATGAAGGACCTCAGACTGTTGGTATAGAAACAGGGCTGCCAGTCTGTGGTGGGGATGCTGCATGTGGGGCTGGACCAAGTAAGCCTCTAACATTCTGGCCCTGGGTGCTGTCTGTCTCATGCCACTTGCAGACTGTATCTCATGTGCCAGTCTTCTCTCCCCCATAGGACCATGAGAGGCTCGGGACTGAGCCTACAGCTTCCTCTGCATCTTTTACAGGTGCTCACCAGGTTCTGACCAGTCCGAGGCTTTGTGGTATGTTTCAGGGAGAAGCTTCTGCTTCCAGGGTTTTCTAGGAAGGAGATCATGAGAAACTCTGTGCCCCTGCAGCCATGGAGGACAGCCAAGGATGGGTCATCCCTGAACTAATCAGCTTTGATGTGACCACCACTCCAGGTTGTGCCCCTTTATCCTTGAGCTGAGGGTGAGGTACTGAGAGTCTGTGTGTGGATGTAAGAGGATGCAGGTGGTCTTGACAAGGCAAATGGTGTTACTCTGGGGTTCATGAGTCAGGGGGATGAGTGGCTGGGCTCAGAGCTGGGGCCTAGTGCTGGAGGTATGCTGATCTCCTCTCCTTTTCAGCAGATTTCCAAAGCCTGGGAAGGACTCACATGTTCGTTACCACTTCCTTGTCTTTCTTGCTTAGATTTCCACAACTACTTTTCTTGCTGCAACATGCTCAACATTATCAGATCATTCTCAGTCTTCATTGTCAGCTGGATAATGGGGGTCTCTGGATCAACTATCTGCCATCCATACTTAATCCTTGTCCTCGGCATACAAGAGTTAGTGTAGTCAGAATGAGTTTGTGACATTGAGCAGTGACTTTGGGTGACATTCTCTTCCAGACACAGTGGCTGGCAAACTCCACCTTCTCCCAGCATAGTTAATGTGTGGCCTGGTGCCCAGCCCTACATTCACAAGCCAGTCACTGCAGGTACAGAGCAACAGATGAGTCCACCAGGTGAACCGGGTACCAGTGCTCACTGAGTTCCAATGTAAGACCCTGCAGGGCAGCTTTCTTAGGGATTCAAATTTTGAGCCCAACTACATATTAGGTTTGATAGGATACACAGAGAAAGGACTGAGAGAGTAAGGAAAGGTGATGAATATTTCTTGAATACTTGTCCACAGGCTGGGAATCTTTTTTTAATTTTTATCCCTGCAGACCTGAAGCTCAGAAAAGTTAAGGTCATTTTTGGCATTGTCTCCCACAAAGTAATTGGTTGGGGTAGAAATTGAGTTCAGGTGCACCTGCCAACAAGTTCAATAATTTTATTATACCCTCTGGTCTCCTCAGTTACATGTGCTTAACGTCTTCCTGAAGTTTTGGACCCTTTCTCAGGACCTGGCAGAATAGTGGCATATACAGCATTCAGGAAGGATTTATTGAGTAAAGCATGAGCTGGCACTGGACTCAAGATGTTGCTGTCCCTGAGCAATGAGCTTCCCTTATCTGCAAGATCAAGAGTGAGCAATGCCTCTGAATCCAAAGCCCATGATCTTCTAGACATATGGTTCAGGTCTTCCAGGTGCTCCTTGTTTGTGAAGAGAAAAAATAGTCCACATAAGAGTTAGGTAAGTCTAGATATGGGAACCAAGGAAATCTTACCCACTACTGAGAGACAATGAGATCAAGGTAAATGGCTAACCATTCTTCCCACCCACTGCCAATAAGTTGATCATGACTCATAGTGACCCAAACTAGGTTTCTGAAGTTGTAAACCTTTATAGAAGGAGATTGCCTCATCTTCCTTCCATGGAGCAGAGCTCCTTAACCATTCTTCAGAGCCACTGAAAATGAAATATCACTGCAGCAGGAAAGACATGGAAGGGAGGAAAGAGAGACACAACTTCAAACACTGGCTTTTATATTCCATAAATATTTATTGAAGATCTATTATGTGTCAGCCCTATTCTAGTGCTCTAGGGGAATAATAGTGAAAAAAAAAGAAAAAAGAAAAAAGTCCAATTTACAGCAATAAAGTTTTATTTATAACTTTTACTCCTATGCTTAAACACGAAGAAGCCTTGCTTCACTTGTTTACTCAGCAAACAGTTGTTATTCTGGGCCCTGGGAATTCAAACAGTTCCCTCCTTGGAACTTTCTTGTGGCTTCAGAATCCAACCAAGTCTGACCATGTATACATACACCACTTCTATTTGATGAAAAAGTGCTGATGAACATACTTAACCTAATAACTCCATGAATCAGAAAACATTCAGTTTATGTTGGAAAGCTAGCGTATATAGTGTTATGGTTTCTATAATCTATTGTTAGACATTCCTTCTCTTCCAAGCCTGTTAGCAAGTCAGGAACCACTTTGCAAAATAAAAAGTTACTTGCTGTTTCACAAGATCTCTGAGGGTCTTATAAGACAATGTAACCCTACTCTTTTGGGAGGCCTATCTGATTAGTCAACTCATTCAGCCTTTTGTCTACTTCCTATCATTCATCTAAGAATTTGACACCTGGATAAAAGTCTTGCTCTGTAGTCCCAGTCCAACCATAATGCTAGTTAACTCCACTATCCATGTGGTCAACATTTAATACTATGATCTCTCATTTTCTTAGCTGCTCTATTTCCAGAGACTCTCCCCTCCATTGCCTCTCACCTTCCTATGTCCATGCCACATCTTGGTCCTTAACACCTAAAACTGCTCCACTTCCCAGTTCCTGCTTTCTAGCTATATTCTTTGTACTACCTCCTTTCTCCCCTCTGGTGCCTTGAGGATTTGTGATCACAAACAATAGAAGTTAGCTGCAGTGAAAATAATTAGTGGTAGATTAAACAACTTACATAATTAATGGGAAGTCTGGAGAACCAGATTTGGGAAATGGGTAGGGACCAAGGGAGTCTAGGCAGCATAGAACATAGTTCAGTCACACTTAGCCACACAAGGCCATCATTGAATTCTGGCAGCTACTGCCACTCAGCTCAGCCACTGCCACCCTGACTGGACACCATCCACTGCCATTGTATCAATACTGTCTTATATTTATTGAACATTTGTATCATCACTTCCATCAGATGCAGAGAGTTGAGAAAGATTATCTAGTTCACTCACATTTGGCCATAGCTTTCAGGCTGTTGGGAGAAAATAGCCTTATTCATCATTCTTAGAACAACGACTTTTTCTTCTACTAAGCCTGAAAACATGGCTGAATTTCTCCGAAGCTCAAAGGGAGTTTGGATGCTGTGCATCTGTAAGAGAGAGAGAGTCATGGTGACTGTATTCTACCCCTTTGGTTGACCAGTGCCCATGAGCATTTATTCAATAAATAATTCTGAGCACCTACTATGTAGCTGGTTTAGGTCTAGGTCCTCAGGCAGTGAAGAAGTCACAAAACCCTGCTCAGATAAAACTTTAAGGAAATGGAGAATGTGTTAGGCTGGGTTCTCTAGAGAAGCAAAACCAGTAAAGCTTATATGTAAAACCAAAAAAAACCAAATTCACTGCCTTTGAGTCGTATCTGACTCATAGTGACCCCTCCTTGGGTTTCTGAGGCAGTATCACTACGGTAGTAGATTGCCCAACCTTCCTTCTGAGGAGTGGCTGGTGGGTTTGACCGCCAGCCTCCTGGTTAGCAAGCAGTCAAATGCCTTAGGCACTATGCTACCAGAGCTCCTAAAGCTTATATATATATATATATATATATATATATATATATATATATATAAATTTATCTTAGGAAAATGACTCACATCATTATAGAGGACAGCCAGTCCCAAGTGCCTGGATCAAATGTCAAGCTGAAGGCTTTTGACTCATGCAGCTGCAGGAGCTGATAAGCTCAAAATGGCTGTTGACTTCGGTGTATGACAAATCCAAGATCACCAGGCAGAATAATGGATTGTTCACTCATGGACAGTTGTAGGCTGCACAACAGGATTCAGATCTACAGAAGGTTCTTGTATTTTCCAAGGATGTCCATATATGAATTTGAAGCAGACCACACTCCTAGGGAAACTCCCTTTCAACTGATTGGCTGCTTAAAGCATACACATCAGATGTCATCATGGGAATAACCACATCACAACTGCTTATGCTGCTCAGAATCGTGGTCGAGCCAAGCTGACACACAACCCTTACTATTACAGATAATAAATACAATAAATAAGTATGTAGCATGTACAGATAAATATTCTGGAAAGAAAAACAGGAAAACAAGGTATTCAGTTCTTGGAGGAATTCATTTTAAATATGACAGTAAAGGAAGATCTTAGTAGGAAGCTGGCAGTTTGATAAACGACATAGAAGGTGATAAAATGAGATATATGAATAATTAGGCAGAGAGGACATTGCATACCAAGACCTTTGGAATAATCATGAAACCATTGTGGTTGGAATCACATGAGCAAAGAGAGTAATAGATAAAGTCAAGGAGGTAACAGTTACTAACCCTGAACATTTCTTTCTTCTAAGTCTGTGGTGATCTGCTCAGAAAATTAGCCACTTACTTAGTAAAATTGTATTGGTATAGCCATCCACTTTTGCATGGTATCTATGTATTTTGCCAAATAGTCTTTACAGTACGTCTAATTTTTTTCCTCACTGCTCAACTAAACACAACCGTGGATTGATATAGGCTGAGACAGTGGCTGCTGTGTGGTCAGAATGTGTAGCTTGTGAGAAACCTCCTTGTAACTTTCTTGTGGCTTCAGAACCTGACCATTCATACACCACTTCTACTTGATGACAAAGTGCTGATGAAAATATTCAACCTAATGAGTCTGTGAATCAGAAAATGTCTATATTATGTTGGGCACCCAACTTATATAATTATATGGTTTTTATAATCTATTGTTAGGCATTCTTTTTCTTCTAAGTGTGTTAGTAAGTTGAGAGTCACTTTGCAAAATAAAAATAGTTACTTTCTCGTTGCAACCCACTGGACCAGTGGCAAGACTGGAACAGGTTGGATTCTGGAAAAAAAAAAAAAAAAAAAGTGGGGTGAAGGACTAAAAGCTAAGTTGATCAGACAAGGCTTTATTAGGGAATTTAAATATACAGATCAGTGCTGAAAATCTGGCATCAGATAGCAAAGCACCAAGAATCACTCAGGTAGAGATCTATGTACAAGGTGGGTTGTTGTTGTTGTTATTAGGTGCCATCGAATTGTCTCTGCCTCATAATAACCCTATATACAACACAATGAAATATTGTCTGTTCCTATGCCAGCCTCACAATCCTTGCCATACCTGAGCCCATCGTTTCAGCCACTGTGTCAATCCGTTTTGTTGAGGGCCTTCCCCTTTCTCATTGACCCTCCACTTTACTAAGCATGATATCCCTCTCCAGAGAATGGTCCCTTCTGACAACAAGATCAAAGTAGATGAGACGAAGTCTGGCCATTCTCACTTCTGAGGAGCATTCTGACTGCACTTCTTTCAGGACAGATTTCTTAATTCTTTTAACAGTCCATTATACTTTCTGTAGTCTTCTCCAACACCACAACTCAAAAGCATCAACTCTTCTTAGGTCTTCCTTATTCATTGTCCAGCTCTCACATGCATATGAAGTGATTGAAAATAGCATGGCTTGAGTTAGGTGCATCATAGTCTTTAAGAAGACATCTTTGCTCTTCATTACTTGAAAGAAGTCTTTTTCAACAGATTTTCCCAATGCAATACATTATCTGATGCCTTGACTGCTGCTTCCATTGGTGTTAATTGTAGAACTAAGTAATACAAAATCTTTGACAACTTCAATCTTTTCTCCATTTATTTATTGGTTCAGTTGTGAAGATTTTTGTTTTCTTTATATTGAGGTGTAATTCATGCTGCAAACTGTAGTCTTCAATCTTCATCAGTAAGTCCTTCAAGTCATCCTCACTTTCAGCAAGCAAAGTTATGTTGTCTACATATTGCAGGTTGTTAGTGAGTCTTCTTCCAATCCTGATGCCACATTGTTCTTCATAGAGTCCAGTTTCTCAGATTATTTGCTCAGCATACAGATTAAATGAGTATGATGAAAGGATACAACCTTGATACACTCCTTTCTTGATTTTAAACCATGCAGTATCCCCTTCTTCTCTTTGAATGACAGCCTCCTGATCTATATACAGGTTCTTCATGAGTACAATTAAGTGTTCTGGAATTCCCATTCTTCTTAATGTTATCCATAATTTGTTTTGATCCACACAATCAAATGCTTTTGCATAGTCCATAAAACAGAAGTAAACATCTTTCTGGTATTCTTTGCTTTCAGACAAGATCCATCTGACATCAGCAGTGATATCCCTCATTCCATGCCCTCTTCTGAATCTGGCTTGCACTTCTGGAAGTTCTCTGTCAATATACTGCTGCAACCGTTTTTGAATTATCTTCAGTAAGATTTTACTTGCATGTGATATTAATGATATTGTTCGATAATTCCCACATTCTGTGGGATCATCTTTCTTTGGAATGGGTACA
The DNA here is from genome assembly GCF_000298275.1 of Orycteropus afer afer. Taxonomy (NCBI): domain Eukaryota; kingdom Metazoa; phylum Chordata; class Mammalia; order Tubulidentata; family Orycteropodidae; genus Orycteropus; species Orycteropus afer. Next base: position 3,123,766 of record NW_006921667.1, on the reverse strand, counting down.
AGTATGGATCTCTTCCAGTCAGTTGGCCAGGTAGATGTATTCCAAATCTCTTGGCATAGTTGAGTAAGTGCCTTCAGTATGGCATCAGTTTGTTGAAACATCTCAAAGGGTATTCCGTCAGTTCCTGGAGGCTTGTTTTTCATCACTTCCTTCAGTGCAGCTTTGATTTCATCTTTCAAAACCATTGGTTCTTGATCATATGCCACCTCCCGAAATGGATGAACATTGACCAATTCCTTTTGGTACAGTGACTATGTATTCCTTCTATCTTCTTTTGATGTTTCCTGCATCATTCAATATATTGCTCATAGAATCTTTCAGTATTGCAACTTGATGCTTGAATTTTTTCTTCAGTTCTTTCAGCTTGAGAAATGCTGAGTGTGTTCTTCCCCTTTGGGTTTCTAACTCCAGTTCTTTGCACATTGCATAATAATAATTGACTTTCTCTTCTCAAGCTGCTCTTTGAAATCTTCTGTTCAGCTCTTTTATCTTGTCATTTCTTCCATTTGCTTTAGCTACTCTCCACCCAATGGCAAGTTTTAGAGACATTTCTGACATCCATTGTGGTCTTTTTTTCCTTTCCTGTCTTTTTAATGACCTTTTGCTTTCTTCATGGATGATGTCGTTGATGTCATCCCAGAATTCCTCTGGTTTTCAGTGATTGGTGTTCAATACATCAAATCTATTCTTTAGATGGTCTCTAAATTCAGGAGGCATTCAAGGTCATATTTTGGCTCTTGTGGACTTATTTTAATTGTCTTCAACTTCAGTTTGAAATTACGTATGGACAGTTGATGATCTGTTCCATAATCAGCTCCTGACCTTGTTTTGGCTGAAGATATTGAGCTTCTCCATTGCCTCTTGGCACAGATATAGTCAATTTGATCCCTGTGTCCTCCCTCTGGCAAAGTCCATGTGTATAGCTGCCATTTGTGTTGTTGAAAAATGTATTTGCAATGAATGAGTCATTGGTCCTGCAAAATTCTGTCATCTGATCTCCAGCATTATTTCTCTCACCAAGGCCATATTTTGCTACTACTAGTGATTCTTCTTTGTTTCCAACTTTTGCATTCCAATCACCAGTGATAATAATCACATCTTGATTGCATATTTGTTCAATTTCACACTGCAGAAGTTGGTAAAAATATTCAATTTCCTCATCTTTGGCTTTGTTGGTTGGAGCTTTAATTTGAATAATAATAGTATTAACTGGTCTTCCTTGTAGGCATATGGATATTATCCTATCACTGGTAGCATTGTACTCCAGGACAGATCTTGAAACATCCATTGTGATGATGAATACCACACCATTCCTCTTCAAACTGTCATTCCCAGCATAGTACATCATATTCAAAATGGCCAAAACCAGTCCATTTCAGCTCACTAATACCTAGGATGAGTTATTCATTGCAAATACCTTTTTTTCAACAACATAAAGAATGGCTGTACATGAGAACTTCACCAGATGGAATATACCAGAATCAGATTGACCACATATGTGGCAAGAGATGATGGAAAAATTCAATATCTTCAGCCCAAATAAGGCCAGGATCTCACTGCAGAACAGACCATCAACTGCTCATATGCAAGTTGAAGTTGAAGTTGAAGACAATTAAAATGAGTCTACAAGAACCAAGATATGACCTTTATAATATCCATCTTGAATTTAGAGACCATCTAAAGAACAGATTTGATGCATTGAACACCAATGACCCAAAACAGAAGAATTGTGGGATGACATCAACATCATCCATAAAGAAAGCAAGAGGTCATTAAAAAGACAGGAAAGGAAGAAAAGACCACAATGGATGTCAGAAGAATCTCTAAAACTTGCCTTTGAATGGAGAGTAGCTAAAGCAAATGGAAGAAATGACAAGATAAAAGAGCTGAACAGAAGATTTCAAAGAGCAGCTTGAGAAGACAAAGCCAAATATTATAATGAAATGTGTAAAGACCTGGAGTTAGAAAATCAAAAGGGAGGAACCAGCTCAACATTTGTCAAGCTGAGTGAGAAAAAAATTTAAACCTTGAGTTATAATATTGAAAGATTCTATGGGGAAAATATTGAATGAAGCAGGAAAAATCAAAAGAAGATGGAAGGAATATAGAGTTACTGTATCAAAAAGAATTGGTCAATGTTCACCCATTTCAGGAGGGGTAGTATATGATCAAGAACCAATGGTGTTGAAGAAGTCAAAGTTCCCCTGAAAGAATTGGCAAAGAACAAGGCTCCAGGAATTGATGGAATACCCATTGAGATGTTTCAACAGACAGATGCCATGGTGGAGTCACTCAATTGACTATGCCAAGAGATTTGAAAGACACTTTCCTGGCCAGCTGACTTGAAGAGGTCCATATTTGTACCCATTCCAAAGACAAGTGATACCACAGAATGTGGAAATTATCAAACAATATCATTAATATCACACGCAAGTAAAATCTTACTGAAGATAATTCAAAAACGATTGTAGCAATATATTGACAGAGAGCTTCCAGAAATGCAAGGGATTCAGAAGAAGACATGGAATGAAGGATATCATAGCTGATGTCAGGTGGATCTTGTCTGAAAGCAAAGAATACCAGAAAGATGTTTACTTATATTTTATTGACCATGCAAAAGCATTTGATTTTGTGGATGAAAACAAATTATGGATAACATTGAGAAGGATGAGAATTCCAAAACACTTAATTGTACTCATGAGAAGCCTGTATATAGACTAGGAGGCTGTCGTTTGAACAGAACAAGGGAATATTGCATGGTTTAAAATCAAGAAGGGAGCATTTCAGGGTTGTGTCCTTTCACCATACTTATTCAATTTGTATGCTGAGCAAATACTCTGAGAAGAAGGATTATATGAAGAAGAATGTGATATCGGGATTGGAAGAAGACTCACTAAAACTTGTGATACACAGATGACACAACTTTGCTTGCTGAAAGTGAGGAAGACTTAAAGAAGTTACTGATGAAGATTAAAGACTACAGTCTGCAGTATGGAATACACCTCATTATTAAGAAAAAAAAAATCCTCACAACTGGTCCAATAGCTTCACAATGGATGGAGAAAGATTGACATTGTGAAGGACTTCATATTACTTGGTTCTACAATCAACACCAACAGAAGCAACAGTCAAGACATCAGATAATGTATTGCATTGGAGAAATCTGCTGAAAAAGACTTCTTCCAAGTGATGAAGAGCTAAGATGTCTCCTTGAAGACTAAGGTGCCCCTAACCCAAGCCATGGTATTTT
>NW_006921667.1:3107598-3115496 GCF_000298275.1 Orycteropus afer afer | reverse complement strand
CTGGATTTTATCCCCTTTCTCCTGCTCTTCCGGCCTGCTACTCTGGGCGGGCCTGAGTTTCCTCTCCTCACCTAATCCCTTTGGCTGATTGCTCTTCTCTCTGGCTTCCTGGCTTTTAATCCCCTTTCTCCTGCTCTTCCTGCCTGCTACTTTGGGCTCCCTGAGTTGTCTCTCCTCACCTGTAACCCTGGGGCTGACTGCTCTTCTGCCTGGGTTCCTGGCTTTTATCCCCTTTCTCTCCTATACACATATATGTGTACATCTCTACTTATGTAACCACACACATATTTTTGGTTATTATTAATTCCATTGCAAAATTATATATGTTATAGCATTTGCCAAAATTGTCCCATATTCTTGAGTACTTTTTAGTATCATCATTTACCTTTGTTAAGTGTGTGAACTTCACCCACATTAGGTATTACTTTTCTGTCCACCAAAAAATAATGTGTCTACTGTTTAGAAAGTGGTTTTCCCTCCCTGACATTCCCATTCCCTGTAACCATGAAAGAAATATTGTTTTCTGTGTGTATACCTATTCTTGTCTTTTTATAAAAATGAGACCATGCAATATTTATCTTTTTCTGAGTTAGTTATTTCACTCAGTATAATGAGAGTTGGACAACAGAGTGAGCAGCAGCAGTGATACAGGTAAGGGGAGGTACTCAGGCCTTACTCCCAAGAGGCAGAAAAGCAGGAGAAAAGGAAAGAAAAGCCAAGGGAATGACAGAGCGAGCAGTGGCAGGGATCCAGGTAAGGGGAGGGACCCAGACCCTATCCCCAACAGGCAGGAAAGCAGGGAAAAGAGAAGCCAGGGGGAATGACAGTTGAGAGTAGTGCCAGGGATCCAGGTAATTGGAGGGAGGAGAGATTTTGAACAGCTAAGGGAGACAAACTTGTCTGCCACTTTATCATATTGTTGTGGCTTGTGTGTTGCTGTGAGGCTTGAGGCTGTGCCACCAATGTTTCAAGTGCTGGCAGGGTTGAACATAGTGCACAGGTTTTAATACAGATTACTGACTAAGATAGACTAGGAAGAAGAAAGAGGCAATCCTCTTCTCAAAGAATTGACCAAGGAAAACCTTATGAATAGCAGAGAAACACTGTCTGATACAGTGCAGGAGGATGAGCCCTGTAGGTCAGTAGGCTTTCAAAATACAACTGGGAAAGAGCTGCCTCCTCAGAGTAAAACCAACCTTACTGGTATGGATAAATTAAAGCTTTCAAGACCTCCATTTGCTGAGTGGCATGACTCAAATTGAGGAGAAACAGCTACAAACATCCATTAATAATCGGAACATGTAATGTATGAAGTATGAACCTAGGAAAATTGGAAGTTGTCAAAAATGAAATGGAACACATAAAGATTGGTATCCTAGGCATTAGCGAGCTGAAATAGACCAGTTTTAGCCATTTTGAATCAGACTACCATATGATCTATTATGCTGGGAATGACAATTTGAAGAAGAATGGTGTGGTATTCATCATCACAAAGGCTGTTTCAAGATTTGTCCTGAAGTAAAATACTGTCAGTGATAGGATAATATCCATACGCCTTCAAGGAAGACCAGTTGATACAACTATTATTCAAATTTATACACTAACTACCAAAGCAAAAGATGACGAAATTGAAGATTTTTATCAACTTATGCAGTTTGAAGCTTACCGAACATGCAATCAAGATGTGTTAATTACCACTGGTGACTGGAATGCAAAAGTTGGAAACAAAGAAGAATCACCGGTGGTTGGAAAATTTGGCCATGGTGACAGAAATAATGCTCAAGATTGCATGATAGAATTTTGCAAGTCCAATGAGTTATTCATTGCAAGTACCTTTTTTCAACAGCACAAATGGTGGCTATACATGTGGACTTCACCAGATGGAGGACACAGGAACCAGCTTGACTACATCTGAGGCAAGAGGTGATGGAAAAGCTCAATAACTTCAGCCAAAACTAGGCCAGGAGCTGATTGTGGAACAAACCATCAACTGCTCATACACAAGTTCGACTTGAAGTTGAAGACAATTAAAACAAGTCCCCAAGAGCCAAAATATGACCTTGACTATATCCCTCCTGAATTTAGAGACCATCTAAAGAATAGATTTGATGCATTGAACACTAATGCCCAAAAACCAGAAGAACTGTGGGATGACATCAAGAATACCATTCATGAAGAAAGCAAGAGGTCATTAAAAAGATGAGAAATGAAGAAAAGACCAAAATGGACTTCAGAAGAGACTCTGAAACTTGCCCTTGACCAGAGAGTGGCTAAAGCAAATGGAAGAAATGACAAGATAAAAGAGCTTAACAGAAGATTCAACTCAAAGAGCAGCTCGAGCAGACAAAGACAATTACTGCAATGAAATGTGCAAAGACCTGGAGTTAGAAAACCAAAAGGGAAGAATACACTTGACATTTCTCAAGCTGAAGGAACTGAGGGAAAAATTTAAGCCTTGAGTTACAATACTTAATGATTCTGTGGGAAAAATATTGAATGATGCAGGATGCATCACATTAAGATGGAAGAAATACATAGAGTCACTGTACCAAAAAGAACTGGTTGATGTTCATCCATTTCAGGAGGTTACATATGATCAAGAAACCAATGGTATTGAAGGAATAAGTCAAAGCTGCACTGAAGGAAATGGTGAAGAGCTAGCCTCCAGGAATTGATGGAACACTCATTGAGATATTTCAAGAAAAGGATTCCCCACTGGAGACTCTCACTTGGTTATGCCAAGAGATTTGGAGGACTGCTACCAGGCCAACTGACTGGAAGAGATACATATTTGTACCCATTCCAAAAAAAGGTGATCTCACAGAATGTGGAAATTATCAAACAATGTCATTAATATCACATGCAAGTAAAATCTTACTGAAGATAATTCAAAATTGGTTGAAGCAGTATACTGACAGAGCACTTCCAGAAATGCAAGCTGGATCCAGAAGAGGACGTGGAATGAGGGATATCATTGCTAATGTCAAATGGATCTTGGCTCAAAGCAAAGAATACCAGAAAGATGTTTACTTGTGTTTTCTTGACTATGCAAAAGCATTTGATTTTGTGGATCCTAACAAATTGGGACATTGGGAACAATGGGAATTCCAGATACTTTATTGTACTCATGAGGAACTGTATATATGCCAGGAGGCTGTCATTTGAACAGAACAAGGTGATACTGAATGGTTTAAAATCAAGAAGGGAGTGCATCAGGATTGTATCCTTTCACAATATTCAATCTATATGCTGAGCAAATAATCTGAGAAGCTGGGTTATATGAAGATGAACGTGGCATCAAAATTAGTGGAAGAATCATTAACAACCTGAGATATGCTGATGACACAACTTTGCTTGCTGAAAGCGAGGATGACTTCAAGCACTTACTGATGAAGATTGAAGAATACAGTCTGCAGTATGGATTACATCTCAATATAAAGAAAACAAAAATTGTCACAACTGGACCTGTAAGTAGCATCATGATAAACTGAGAAGATTGAAGTTGTCAGGGACTTCACATTGCTTGGTTCTACAATCAACATCAGTAGAAGCAGCAGTCAGGACATTGGAAGGCATATAGCACTGGGCAAGTTGGCTGCAAAGGACCTCTTTCAAGTGCTGAAGAGCAAAGATGTCTCCTTGATGACTAAGGTATGCCTGGCAACAAACCATGATATTTTTCAATCGCCTCATATGCATGTGAGAGCCAGACAATGAATAGGGAAGACTGAAGAAGAATTGATGCTTTTGAGTTGTGGTGCTGGTGAAGATTGCTGAAAATACCATGGACTGCTGAAAGAACTAACAGCTCTGTCCTGGAGGAAGTGCCGCTGGAATGATCCTTGCAAGCAAGAATGACCAGACTTTGTCTCACCTACTTTGGTCATGTTGCCAGAGGGGACCATTCCCTGGAGAAGGATGCCATGCTTGGTAAGGTGGAGGGTTGAGGAAGGCAGTCAAGGCCCTCAATGAGATGGATTTACACAGTGACTGTGGCGATGGGCTCAAGTATAGGAAGGATTGCGGAGCTGGCGCGGGACCAGGCAGTGTTTCGTTCTGCTGTGCGTAGGGTCGCTATGAGTCAGAGATGACTCCACGGCACTTAACAAGAACAATGTGAGTTACTTATTACATTCAGTGTGATTCATTCATGTTTTAATATGCTTCAAGAACTCATTATTATTATTTATAACTGTGTAGTATTCCATTGTATGCATGTATCACAGTGTATCCATTCATCTATTGATGAAGATTTTAGTCATTTCCATCTTTTTGCTATCATGAATAATGCTACAATGACTATAAGTGTGCATATGTCTATTTTTGTCGCTACTATTAAATCTCAAGGGTATATACTTTTGGGTGGGATTTCTGGATCATAAGGTATTTCTCTTTCTGACTTTTTGAGGAAGTGCCATATTATTTTCTATAGTGAAACCATTTTACAATCCCATCAGCAGTAGTGTATAAGAGTTCCAATATTCCCACAGCCTCCCCAGCATTTTTTTTTCCTGTTTTTATTTTTATTTTTAAATAAGTGCCATTTTTGCAGGTGTGAAGTTGTACCTCATTGTAGTTTTGATTTGCATCTCTTAAATAGCTAATCATCATGAGCGTTTTCATGTGATCATTAGCCATCTGAAAGTCTTCTGGTGAAGTGGCTGTTCATATCTTTTGCTCATTGTTGTTTGGATTGTTTGTCTTTTTGCTTTTGATTTGTTGAAGATTTCTATATATTTTAGAGATTAGACCTTTATCAGATGTACCATTCCCAATGATTTCCTCTTAGTCAGTAGATTCTCTTTTTACTCTTTTGGTAAGAGTCATTTGATGAGGACATATATTTGATTTTTAGGAAGTTTTACTCATCTAACTTGCCTTCTGTTGTTCAGACAATTAAGCTCTTGTGGACTCCATAGCTCAGAGCCAGAAAGTTAATATATGGTCCTCAGGTAGGACAATGAAGGTATATTGGTATACCTATCTGGTGAAAGCTAACTACTTTTCATAGTTTTTCTTACTTGCAAATAGAGAGGAAAAAATACTGACTAGATCAATAACTGGATACCAGTTGCTAGGATCTGTATTGATTTGACCAATAAAATGACCACATGAGGAACTTCAGATACAAGTGGAGTGACCATTTGATTAAGTTTCTGATAATTAACTGTCACTTTCTATGATTCACTATCTTTTACATCTGCCAAGCTGGAAAATTAAATAAGAATGTGATTGCAATCTTCTGCTTTGCACCTTTCAAATGTTTAATGATATCACTAATTCTATATTTCCTCTAGGGATGCAGTCATGATTTTGTTTTATTATTTTGGGAGAGAGGGAAATTGTTTCCATTTTGCCCTTTTTGCCTTATTAGCCCTTACTCAATTGTTAGGGACTCAACTAGAAAGTTCATCACATTGCTGAAGATCTCTAAAACCAAACTCACTGCCATTGAGTCAATTCTGACTCATAGCAACCCCCACTGGGTTTCCAGGCTGTAAATTTTAATTGATTTTTTATTGTGCTTTAGGTGCAAGTTTACAGAGCAGAGTTTGTTTTACATTCACATTTTGTGAACATTTGATTTCACTCAACTACCATTCCCAACCCTAACCCACTCTCCTCCCCTCCCTTCCCAGTAACCCCCACTACCCTGTACCCTTCATAGTTATGCTCTCCTGTGTGTCCTGCATTCCCTCCATGAGAATGTTGCCCCTTTGGTGCCCAGTGGCCGATTGTTCCAAGGGTTGCATCTCCATAGATTACGTGGCTACATCACTGTGGGTTGAGTGTTCTGCATGTAAGTCTTATTTACTGTTGGGCTGAGAGCCAGCCCCTGGGAATAAGTTTTATTCCAGGCCCAAAGTATATCTCAGGGCCATAGTATTGGGGATCCCACCTGACTACATCTGACCAGCAAATCTGATCATTATTGTATTTTGGGATTTCATTCCATGTTTTTCCTCCCACTCTATCCAGGATCTCGTTTTGATCCTTTCCTTAGTGGTTGGCATTGGTAGCCAGGCACCATCTCGTTTTCCTGGTCTCGAGGTCCATTATGACCTAGGGCTGATTGCTTCCAAATGCCCTCGGTTTTTCGCACTTTTCTTTGCTTCCCACTGTAGGAGACTGTTAGCTGTATCTTAGATGGCCTCTTGAAAGCGTTTAAGACCCCACCCAGTCACTACTCACCAAAGTAGGTTTGGAACTAGATTTTTATGTATTTTGTTGTGCTCATTGAGTCTGGTGTCCCAAAATACTATGGTCCTGGGTTGGTAGATCCATTGGATCTCTCCTGCAGTGTCTGGCTGTCTGTGAGGGATTGCTCTATGTCTGTCTTCTGTTGTTTCTGTAAGGATTGCAGGCATTTTGTATCACTGGTGACTGTTCAAGATTAGCCTCCACTGAATCAAATGCTTGGTCTAGAGTATTATCCTGTTCACTGACCCCCATATGATCTTCTTAGATATTTATGTGTTTATCTGTAGCCTGGTATTTGGTATTAATTGTATTATATACTGGCATTGGCCTCTGTAGTCTATATTTTATGTGCACAATTTGGTGTTCTTCCTTTCCCCAATGTTATCATGGTGGTCACATACTTTTTCTATACCATCCCTCCCATTACCCACCTTGGCATGTGGCCCCCAACTAGCCCGAAATTATTTCCTCCCCTTCCCCCCCACCCTGGTAACCTACAAAGTAAGTTCCCTTCCTTAAGCAAACCCTTCCTTGTCTTTTTACAGTAATAGGCTCATACAATATTTGTCCTTCACCAATTGACTTATTTCACTCAGCATAATGTCCTCTAGGCTCATCCACATTGTGAGATGATTCACGTATCCTTCCTTCATTGTTCTTCAGTGTACAGTATTCCACCATGTGAATGTACTATAATTTGGTTATCCATTCATCTGTTGATAAGCATTTAGGTTGTTTCCATCTCTTTGCTGTAGCAATTTGTGCTGCGATGAACATAGGTGTGCATATGTCTGTTTGTGTCCTGCCTCTCACCTCTTTAGGATATATTCCTAGTAATGGAATTGCTGGGTCAAATGGTATTTCTATTTTCAGTTTTTTAAGAAAACGTCATACCATTTGCCGCAATGGTTGTACTATTTTACAATCCCACCAGCTGTGTATAAGAGTTCCAATCTCTCTGCAACCTCACCAGCATTTGTTATTTTCTGTTCTGTTGAACTTTGCTATTATTGCTGGGGTGAGATGACATCTCTTCATTGTTTTGATTTGCATCTCTCTCATGAGTAAAGATCATGAGCAATTCCTCATGTGTTTGTTGGCCAGCAGCTTATTGTCTTTAGTGAAGTGTCTGTTCATGTCTATTGCCCATTTTTGAATTGGATTGTCTTTCTGGTGTTGAGGTTTTGAAGTTTTCTATAGATTTTGGAGGTAAGTCCTTTGTCAGATATGTCATAGGTAAATATTTTCTCCCAATCTCTAGGTTCTCTTCTTACCCTTTTGAAGAAGTCTTTCGATGTGTATAAGAATTTAGTTTTTAACAGATCCCAGTCATCTAGCTTCTCTTCTACCTCCTGTCTATTCTGGGTTATATTTGATAGTCTATTTATGCCATAAATTAGGGCTCGTAGATTTGCCTCCGTTTTGTCTTTAATGAGTTTTATAGTTTTGAGTTTTACATTTAAGTCTTTGATCCAACTTGAGTTTGTTTTTGTGTATGGGGTGAAGTATGGGTCTTGATTTATTATTCTGCAAGTGGATATCCAATTGTGCCAGCACCAGTTTTTAAAGATGCTATCATTTCCCCATTTAATGGGTTTTGGACCTTTGTCAAAGATCAACTGCCATAGATGGATGGGTCTAGTTCTGTGTTTTTGATTCTGCTCCATTGGTCTATCTGTCTATCATTGTACCAATAC
>NW_006921667.1:3094992-3100273 GCF_000298275.1 Orycteropus afer afer | reverse complement strand
CCAAGATTATCTTCTGTGTCTGTGTTAATTGGTTTTCCTTTTCTTTGTTGAAGAGGGTCTGTGCAATCCTTCTGCCTAGTCCGCCATCTTGCCCCGCCTCATTAATTGGTTTTTCCATGTCTTTAAGAGTTTTTGTTGGTATCTGGATCATGATTGCTTTAAATGTGTAGATTGTTTTAGGTAGTATTGACATTTTTGTAATATTTAGTCTTCCTATCCATGAATAAGGAGCTCTGGTGGCTTAGTGCCTATGGCATTTGACTGCTAACCAGAAGTCTGACAGTTTAAACCCAGCAGCCACTCCTCAGAAGGAAGGTTGGGCAATCTACTTCCACAGTGATACCTCCTTGGAAACCCAAAGAGGGATCTCTTTGAGTCAGATCTTACTCAACGACAGTGAGTTTGTTTTATTTTGGTGTCCATGAACAAGCCAGGTTCTTCCATTCATGTAGATCCCTTATTGTCTCCTGTAGTAGTGTTTTATAGTTTTCTTTGTCTATGTTTTTGTGTCTCTGGTAAAATTTATTTCTAGATATTTTACCTGTTTAGTAGCTATTGTAAATGGTATTGTTTCCCTTATTTCTTTTTCAGAGGTCTCTTTGTTGGTGTAGAGGAAACCAACTGATTTTTGTATGTTGACCTTGTATCCTGCTATTTTGCTGAACCTCTTTATTAGTTCAAGTAGTTATTTTGCTGAGTCTCTTGGGTTTTCTGTGCATAGGATCATATGATTTGCAAATAGTGATAACTTTTCTTCCTCTTTGCCAATTTGGATGCCTTTTATTTCTGTTTCTTGACTTATTACCCTGGTTAGGACTTCCAATATAGTGTTAAAAAGGAGGGGTGATAGATGGCATCCTTGTCTGGTTCTCATTCATAAGAGGAATGCTTTGAATCATTCTTCATTAATAATAATTTTGGCCATTGGCTTTGCATATATGCTTTTTATTATGTTGAGGAATTTCCCCTCTATCCCTATTTTGCTGAGAGTTTGGAACAGGAATGGATGTTGTATTGTATCAAATGCCTTTTGTGATTCTACTGATATAGCCATATGGTTCTTTTCCTTTGTTTTGTTTATGTGGTGGATTGCATTGATTGCTTTTCTGATGTTGAAACATCCTTGCATACCAGGTATGAATCCCACTTGGTCAGGATGTATTATTTTTTTGATATGTTGTTAGATTTTGTTGGCTAGGAGTTTGTTGAAGATTTTTGCATCTATGTTCATGAGGGATATTAGTCTGTAGTTTTCCTTTTTAATGGTATCTTTCCCTGGTTTTGGTATCAGTTTATACTTGCTTCACAAAATGAGTTTGAGACTATTCCACCTTTTTCTGTGTTCTGGAATAGCTTCAGTAGTACAGGTGTCAACTCTTCCCTGAATATTTGGTAAAATTCTCCAGTGAAGCCATCAGGGCCAGGACTTTTTCTTGTGGGGAGATTTTTTTATGACTTGTTCAATTTCTTCCTTTGTTATGGGTCTGTTCAAGTATTCTATCTCTAAGTGGAATAGTTTAAGTAGGTCTTGCAGTTCCAGAAACTTGTCCATCTCTTCCAGGTTCTCAAATATGTTGGAGTACAGTTTTTTCATAATATTCTGTCAGTTGTTGTTGTTGTTATGGGCCATCGAGTTGGACCCAACTCATAGTGACCCCTCCTTGGGTTTCCATGGCAGTATCAGTATCTTTTTTATTTCAGTTGGTTCTGTTGTTATGACACCCTTTCCATTTACTATTCTTGTAATTTGCATCTTCTCTTTCTTTTCTTTTGTTAGATTTGCCAATGGTTTGTCAATTTTGTTAATCTTTTAGAAGAACCAGCTTCTTGTTTTGTTGATTCCCCCCCCCCTTTTTTTTAATTTCTGCTTCATTTATTTCTGCTCTGATCTTTCTTATTTCCTTACTTTTGGATACTGTAGGTTTCTTTTGTTGGTCATTTTCTAATTGTTGGAGTTGTTGAGTTAGAGTGTTGATTTTGTTTCTTTCCTCTTTTTTTTTAATTGTGCTTTAGGTGCAAGTTTACAGAGTAGAGTTTGTTTTACCTTAATGTACATTTAGTTTCATTCCCCATTTACCATCCCCAACCCTAACCACTCTCCTCCCATCCCTTCCCAGTAACCCACAGTACCCCAAGCTCCTCATAATTATGTACTTCTATGTGTCCTGCATTTCCTCCATGCAAATGTTGCCCGTATGGGGCCCTGTGGTCAATTGCTCCAAGGGATGCATCTCCATAGAGTATGTGGGTGTATCACCTTGGGTTGAGTGGTATGAGTGGACATCTTGTTTACTATCAGGCTGAGAGCCAGCCCCTGGCAGTAAGTTTTATTCCAGGCCCCAAATGTATCCTAGGGCCATAGTATTGAGGGCCTCCCCAGACTCTATCTGACCAGTAATTCTGGTCATTATTGTCTTTTTGGATTTTGTTCCACATTTTTCCTCCCACTCTATCCAGGATCTCCAGTTTTTATCCTTTCCCGAGTGGTTGGCATTGTTAGCCAGGCACCATCTAGTTCTGCTCTTGAGGTCCATCATGTCCTAGGGCTGATTGCTTCCAAATGCCTTTGGGTTTTTGCAATTTTTTTGTTTCTGATGCTAGGAGACCATTAGGTGCATCTTAGATGGCTGCTTGAAAGCTTTTAAGACCCCAGTCACTACTCATCAATGTAGGATGAGGAACAAGATTTTTATGTATTTTGTTGTGCCAATTGAGTCTGGTATCCCCAGTACTATGGTCCTCAGTCAGTAGATCTCTTGGATCTCTTTCCCACAGTGTCTGGTTTTCCTCTTTTTTGATGTGTGCATTTATTGCTATGAATTGACCTCTGAGTACTGCTTTTGCTGTGTCCCATAGGTTTTGGTAAGATGTATCTTCATTATTGTTTGTTTCTAAGAAGTTTTTCATTTCATTTCTTCTATTACCCAGTAGTATTTGAGCAGTATATTATTTAACTTCTACATGTTTGATGTCTTTTCTTTGATCTTCCTATTATTAACTTCTACTTTTATAGCATTGTGGTCCTAGATGATGCTTTGTAGTATTTCAATATTTTTGAATTTATTGAGGCTTGTTTTATGTCTTAACATATGATCTGTTCTGGAGAATGATCCATGTGCATTGGAGAAGAATGTGAATTGTGCTTTTATTGGGTAGAGTGCTCTGTATATGTCTATGAGGTCAAGTTGATTGATTGTGTTGTTGAGTTGTTCTGTATCTTTGTTGACTTTTTTTCTAGCTGATCTGTCCCTCCTTGAAAGTGCTATGTTAAAGTCTCCTACAACTATTGTAGAGTTGTCTATTTTCCCTTTCAATTCAATTAATATTTGCTTCACATTTTTTGGAGCACTTTCTTTGGGTACATAGATATAATAATATTATTATTATAAGGTCTTCTTGGTCAATTGACACTTTCAGCATCATATAGTGACCTTCTTTGTCTCTTATGATGTTGTTTTTCATCTTAAAGTCTATTTTATCAGAAATTAATATTGCCACTCCTGCTCCTTTTTGGTTACCATTGGCTTGGTATATTTTTTCCCACCCTTTGAGTCTTAATTTGTCTTTATCATTTTGTCTAAGGTGAGTCTCCTGTAGGCAGCATATTGATGGCTCTTCTTTTCTTATCCAGTCTGCCACTCTCTTTCTCTTGATTGGTGCATTTAGTCCATTCACATTGAGTGTGATTAGTGATAGGTATGAGTCAATGTCAATTGCTGTCATTCTATTGTGTTTTGTTGTCATGTTGTTGGAGTTTCCTTGGTCCATATACTTTTCTGTTCTGAGTTCATTTTGTTGTCAAGCATTTCCTCTCTTTTCCTCTTTATTGTTGGTTTTGTGCTTACTAAACCCATATGTTTTCCTTCCTTCTGGGTTTGCTTAGGGGAATTGTTAATTTTCTCTGTGGTTATCTTGGAGTTAATTCTTGTCTCTATTTTTTTGGAACAGTGACATTGTCCTGTTTTCCTCTCCATTTGGAAGTTTTGTACCTAGAACATTTATTCCCTCTGTTTGGTTAGTTGCTGTTGTCGTGTGCAGATCGACTTTCTTGTTTTTTAGTGTACAATGTTTTATAGTCTTATTTTGAGTGTCTGTTTCTGATTTGGTTTTAGTGTTGGTGTCATGTGTCCTGATTTTGTTGTTCTCTCTTGTGGGTTCTCTATTGGAAGGACTTCCTTAAGCATTTCTTGTAGGGTTGGTGTGGTTTTCACAAAATCCCTTAATTTCTGTGTTTCTCAGAATGTCTTGGTTTCACCCTCATATTTGATGGACTGTTTGGCTGGATATAGGATTCTTAGTCAGAAGTTTTGCCTTCAATGTTTTATATATGCCGTCCTATTGCCTTCTCGCCTGCATTGTTTTTGCTGAGTAATCAGAACTCATCATAACTGTTTGATTATCATAAGTGATATTTCTTTTGTCTCAGGTAGCTCACAAGATTCTATCTTTGTATTTGGTTTTGGAGAGTTTGATTATGGTATGCCTTGGTGTTTTTCTCTTGGGATCTATCCTGTATGGGATTCTATGAGCTTCTTGGACAATATCTTTTCTTCCTTCATGATATAGGGGAAATTTTCTGGTAGTAAGTCTTCCATGATGTTCTCAGTGGTATTTTTCCACCTCTTCTTGTTCTGGAATTCCAGTGAGGCATATGTTATTTCTTTTCATGTTGTCCCATATAACTCTTAGGTTCTCTTCATTTCTCCAAATATTTGTTCTCATTTTTCTTTGTACAGGCTGGTGTCAAGGGATTTATCTTCTAGTTGGGAAATGTATTCTTCATCCAGTTCTAGTGTATTCTTTGTGTTTCCACTGTGTGGAGTAATTCTGTAATTTTGATATTCATCTTCTGGATTTCTAGCTGCTGTTTTTGTTTGAGTTCTGATTGTGCATTAATCTTGTTATTTTGTTCTTGAATGGTTTTCCTGAGTTCTTCCAGATACTGTCTATGTTCTCCATGATTCTGTTTGGGTTTTCCTTAAGCTCTTGTAGCATCCTTTAAACATACCTTATAAATTCCTTCTCGGATAATTCTATTTCCTCCTCTTCCCCCATGTTTGATCAGGCTTTTGTTTGGTATTTTGTTTCTAGTATCTTATCCTGTTTTTATTTTTGTTTGTTTGTTGGATTTGAGGTTGCTTGTTGTTTCCTATACATTTTGAAGTTGTCTTTAACTGCTGGTTATGTATTGATTTGTTTTGCCTTGATTTTGTGATTTAATATTTTTGCAAAGGTTGAGCTGGTGTGTGTGTATATATATATATATATATATATATATATA
>NW_006921667.1:3091772-3094883 GCF_000298275.1 Orycteropus afer afer | reverse complement strand
GGTTTAGGATTCAAGCCTTCAGGTCTTGTGGTGGCTTAATGTGGTTTTTCTATAGGATGATGCTGGGGAGAGGCAGGGAAATGTGGAAGAAAAGAGAGAAAAAGCTCCAAAGCACCAGTAGCCATTTCCAGTGTTTTGAGTAGGCTGTTAATGATGATGTTATATTCTTACTCAT
Organism: Orycteropus afer afer; assembly: GCF_000298275.1. Lineage (NCBI taxonomy): Eukaryota > Metazoa > Chordata > Mammalia > Tubulidentata > Orycteropodidae > Orycteropus > Orycteropus afer. The sequence continues at coordinate 3,094,708 of NW_006921667.1, read as the reverse complement.
AGGCCTGCAGCTCAAGTTTGGCAAAGACCCCAATGGTTAGTGGGCTGGAACTTTCTGCCAGGTTTGGAAAACCACACAAACCCCATACTCCAGGTCCGTGCATGCCAAAAAGCTGTCCTGGAATAGCTTCCCTAACCCGCACCATGAGTTTGTCCCAGGGCCCACCTACTTGTGGGGTGTTTCCCCTGCTGCTCCCTATTCAGTGGTAGTTGGAGCCAGAGGGATCTCTGCTCCCTCCCAGTAGTCCCAAGTTTACTGATAAAAGCAGGTGCTGAAGGTAGATCCATGGAGTGGCCACAGGTCCTCCAGTGTGTTCTCTCCACAGCCTCAGGGAGCTCTCTGTTGTCCCATATCACCAGCCAGTCAGTGATCTGCAGGGCAGGTTCACTTACTTTTGTTCTTTTCAGCTGTTTAAACTGCTTCTCCCTACTTTCTAATCCTACTCCCCTGAGTTTGTTGTTCCCTGACTTAATGAGCTGTTTAGAGCACCAAAATCCTCACTTCAAACTGCTGCACTTAATTTTTCAGGCACTAAGATGGTAGTTCAAATCCACCAGCCACTCTTTGGACAGAAGATTGGGCAACCTACTTCCATAGTGATATCACCTTGGAAACCCAGGGAGGGGTTGCTATGAGTCAGATCCGACTCCACAGCATTGAGAGAGAGAGAGAGTGTGAAGATGCTAGAGGGAACTAACATGTGGGCTACAGGTAAAACACCATGTTTCCATCCTCCTCCAAGGCTATAAATCTTTACAGAAGCCTCATCTTTCTTCCATGGAGTGGCTGGTGGATTCAAACCACTAACCTTTTAGTTAACAGCCAAATGCTTTCACCACTAAACCACCCCATTGTCATTTACCTTCTTGTGACTTTCATACTGCTCTTTGGGTGTGTGGCCTTAGTCCCCTAAAGACTTGTCTTCAATTCATTCATTTACTCAGTAACTCAACATATATTTAGTAGGCATTGGTTATTTTTTAAGTATTGTTCTAGGTATTGGGACATAAAACCAAACCAAATCAAACTTACTGCCATGGTGTCTATTCTGGCTCATACTTACCCCTGTTGGGTTTCCAAGGCTATAAATCTTTACAAAGGAGACTTCCTCATCTTTTTTCTGCAGAGAAACTGGTGGGTTCTAACTGCCAAACTTTTGATTAGCAGAAAAATACCTTAAACAATATATCACCAGGGCTCCTTATTGGGATATAGCAGCAGGGAGAGGAAAAAAAGAAAAAGAAAAAACCCTGACAAAAAATGTTGACCTCATGGAGTTTCCAATCTAGTAGACATTGTATTTCAGATGATCACAGGTGATATTTAATGAGTTAGTTAATTAGTGCAAAGTATTGGCTTCTAGCTTCTTATTCCTGAATCACAATAAGATTTTTTATTACTTTAGACCTCAATGAGGGCAAAATATCAGGCCCAGATTTCTCTCACTATTTCTCATTGTAATAGACTATTAACTTCTCCTCACATATTCAGTTCGATCGCCTCTAATTCAGAGTGATTTTTTTCAAAATGCAAAAGGCAAGAATCATCTCCTGCACCCCACCCTGTCCTACTCCAGATTCTTAGGTTTTCCACTGAATTTATGTTAAAGACCAGAAACATGAATGTGGGGATGATGGTCCATTTACCACCTAACTTTGCACATGATGTTTTTTGTGTTTTATTTCTTTCTCCAGTCAAACTCACACACACTTTCAACATCTTCTTCTCTGTCAGGAATCAGTTTAAACTTGGCTTCCTGATTCCCCCTTCCAGCCCTGCCAATATGACCAGGTCCCTCAGCATCTGCTTCCCTTTATCAACTCTTACTTCAGATTGTAACCAGACAAGCATATTATGATTATCAGATGAAAGGCTGTTTACCTGCCAACAAGTAGTTCCTAAGAAAGTAGGCACCATGTTTATTTGTGTTTACCACTGTATTCCCAGTGCTCAGCACAGTGTCTGGCCTGCAGTATTATTCAAGGAATATTTGTCTAGTGAATTAATAACATCATGATCCCTATGCTAACAATTGCTTATTTTTTTATTGTGATTTGCGTGAAAATTTACAGAGCAAATACACTTTCCATACAGCAGTTCACATACACTTTGTCTCATGACATTGACAACAATTTACTACAATGCAAAATCTCCCCTCCCACTTTCTAGTGACAGTTACCTCTTCCCTGTGTCCATCCCTCCATGTATTCCTGCTCCCTGAGCTGTCTCCCTGTGCATAAGAAGCCCTTCTTTCTCCCCTGCTTGCTCTCTCCAAGAAGTGTACCTACCTCGGGTAAATGTTCAACTCATATGCCTGTCCATTGTTTGGCTGGAAGCCACAGGTGTGTGTTCAATTCCAGACCTGAAGGGCAGATAGAGGCCATAGTCTCAGTGGTTCCACCAGACTCCATCGGGCCAGCAAACCTGGTCCCCCCTCCTTTTTTTTTCAAATGATTTTGAGTTTTGTTCCACATTGTTCTCTCTGTCTATCCAGGATCTCCTACATAGATCCTCTTCCAAGTGGTTGGCAGTAGTAGCCGGGCACCATCTAGTTCTTCTGGTCTCATAGTCATAGAGGCTGCAGATCGGATAGTGTACCAGTTGCTAGGACTAATTGTTTCCATGAATATTTGGTTTTCTTCATTCTTCTTGGCTCTGCACAAGGAGAGACCCATTGTTGCATCTAGATGGCAGCTTGCAAACTTTTAAGATCCCAGTCGCTACTCGCCACAGCAGGAGGTGGAACAATGTTTCGTATAGTATGTTATGCCAATTGAGCTTGATGTCCTCTGTGACTATGGTCCTGAGCCCACAGGTTCAATGACTCGGTCCCTCTGGGTAGCTGGCTGTGTCCAAGCAGTGACTACAACCTTGCCCCTTGTCAGCTCCATTATACACCTGGGAATTCAGATCATACACATAAAGTTATAGGACCA
>NW_006921667.1:3090346-3090857 GCF_000298275.1 Orycteropus afer afer | reverse complement strand
TTTCTTCATATGTTTGTTGGCTGCTTGAATATCCTCCTTGGTGAAATGTCAATTCATGTCTTCTGCCCATTTTTTAATTGGATTATTTGTCCTTTTGTTATTGAGATGTTGGAGTTTTCTATAGATTCTAGAAATAAGTTAGATTTGTCTTTACCAAATATTTTTTTTCCAAACTGTAGCTTCTTTTTTGACTCTTTTGGAGAAGTATTTGGAAGCACATAAAAATTTAATTTTTAGAAGGTCCCAATCATCTGGTTTCTCTTCTGTTGTTTGTGCGTTTTGAGTTGTGCTTGATAGTCTATTTATGCCATATTTGCCCTAGTTTTCCCTTGAGGAATTCTGTAGTTTTGGGTTTCACATTTATGTCTTTGATCCATCTGGAGTTCGTTGTTGTGTATGGTGTGAGGTACAGATCGTGTTTCACTTTTCTGCAAATGGATATCCAGTTTTGCCAGCACCATTTATTAAACAAACATTCTCTTCCCCATTTAATGGATTTTGGCCCTTTGTC
>NW_006921667.1:3076013-3086747 GCF_000298275.1 Orycteropus afer afer | reverse complement strand
TTATCTGGAAATCTCCTAATTTCACCATCATATTTGAGGGACAATTTTGCCAGGTATATAATTCTTGGTTGAAAATATTTCTCTTTCAGGTTTTTATATATACCATCCCATTTCCTTCTCGCTTGCATGGTGTCTGCTAAAAAATCAGAGCTTATTCTTACTGACTCTCTTTTGTAGGTAACTTTTTGTTTTTCCTGTGCTGCTCTCAGGATTCTGTCTTTGTCCTTGGTTTTGATGAGCTTGATGATGATATTTCTTGATGATTTTCTTTTGGGGTCTATCCTGTTTGGGGTTTGTCAGACTTCCTGAATGGATGTGTTCTCCTCTTTCATCATATCAGGGAAGTTTTCCTCCACCAAATCTTGGACAATTTTCTCAGTGGTTATATTTTTCTCTTCCTATTCTGGAATTCCAATGACACATAAGTTATTCCTTTTGATGGTATCCAACATGAACCTTAGGGTTTCTTCATTTTGTTTTGATTTTTTCTGATTGATCCCTTTCCAAAAATTATTCAGGTATTTGTCTTCAATCTCATTAATTCTGTCTTCCATTGCATCAATTCTACCTGTTTGCCCTTCCAATGTGTAATCTATTTCTAACAATTTAGTATTAATCTTCTGGATTTCTATCTGTAGATTTGAATCATTTCTAATTTTTCATTTATTTTGTCATTTTCTTCTTGTATTTTCTTCTAAAATTCTTCTAAGGTTTTTTCTGTGTTTTCTTCGATCTATCTCTCAATGCTATGAAGATACCTAAATATAATTCTTTAATTCCTTAACAGAGAGTTCCAGTGCTTCTTCTTCCTCAGGGATGTGTTCTGAGTCTGTACCCTGTTCTCTTGTTTCTACCACTTTATCTTGTATCTTTGTGTGGACTGTGATGGTCTGTTGTCTCAGAGGCATTGTGGTATTGTGTTAAGATCTCTGTTAATTGTTTGCAGAGAGTAGCCAAGGGTGATTCAGGCTCTTCTTGGTGTTTTTTTTATCATCGGCCCATTGGTAGAGAAGGAGGTGGTGGCTGTTGCTCAGTAAGTGAACTTGTAGGAGGTGTGGGTGTGCTTGTATCTTATGGGGACTGATTCTGTCTCCCACTCAGTTAGACAAAAATTGTAATGGAATAACCATCAAAAAACTAAAAGCACATGGACAAAAAATATACCATGAAATCACACAGGAACAGTAAGCCCCCAAAAAAGAAAAAAGGAAGAAAAGAAGAAGAAAACAGGAAAGCCTAACATATCTAAGGATAGGGTACTAAGAGAAAAAAGGTAAAGAAGGAGAATAATGAAGAAAAAAATGGGAAAAATGCAAAAAAAAAAAAAATAATAAAAATAAAAATAAACCAACAAAGAACATGGTTAACCATGAGAAAAAAAAAGGGGGGGAGGGGAATGTATAAAAAGAAAAATTTTTTAATCAGGAACTGGGAAAAGAAAGAAAAAAAAAGAAGAAGGTGTAAACTAGGACCTTTTTAGTTGTGCAGGTCCAAAGAGTTCTTGGGGTTACTGGTAAGCAGAACTTCTTCTTAAGCCCCTGGAATCTGGTAGAGCACTGACTCTTTAGGTTGTCTCTAGCTGCTGGTTACATGTTGATTTGTTTTGTTTTGGTTTTATGGTTTAGTATTTTGAAAGGGTGAAGCTGGTGTATTTTATTTTATTATTGATTCAGGTATGTTGGATCACTCTGCTGTTTTCTTTGTGATGGTGGAATCACTGTGTGGAATGTGGATATGTGTTTCTGTTTGTCATAAAGAGGGTTTAGAGTTCGAAGTGATAGGTTTTATGGTAATTGGCTCAATATGGTTTCTTCTATTGAATGAATGAAGTTATTGGTGGAGAAAGGTGAAAGCAGAAGAAGGATAGCTTGGTGTTGCTAGGGTTGGTTTCTAGGGCTTTGTGCAGGGTATTATTGATGACGTAGTTATTTACAAGACTGCGGCTCAATCTCAGGAAAGATTCCTGTTGTTGGGGATTTGCAACTTTCCGCCAGGTTCAGGCACACTCAAAGACCCCGCTTCTGAGGCCTCTCAGCTCCAGTGAGTAAATCCAAGTCAAAAGAGGCAATTCAAGGCAAATTCCCAGGACTGCATTCAGCTGCAGCTTTCTCTCTCCCCGCCCCTTCTGCCCATGGCTCTGGTGTAATCCCACCAGACTGCTAATGGCTATGGAGTTTTTCTGTGATACCGCCCAACTGCGGTGCCAAAGATGCGTGTGATTTCAGCTGTGCTGGAGTCAGGGGAGTACCTGATAGTAACCTATGTTCCTGATATCTGTGACCATATAAACACGATGTCTCCCAGGATGACCTAAACCCAGTCAGTGACACACTGAGAGGGGAGGGATCTGGCCCTCCTGCCACAACAGTGAGTTCTCTGCTTTAGTTTCAGTAGTGGGCCCATGCCCAGGAGACCCAAATTACTGACAAAATCAGTTGCTGGAGGCAGGTCCCTGGGGCTGGCCTCTGGGTTGTTGGAGTGGTTTCTGGTATGTTGATATACGGTGTCTTCTTTCTTGGCTCATGGGGATCTCAGGTGGCTGCCCTCGCCTGCTAGTCAGTGACTGCTCCAGGGAAGTTTCCAGTGGCCTCTCGGCTGCCTGTATGTCCTCTGCCAGGTCTCTCTTTCTTAAATATTCTCCCTGTGTCTTTCCTCTATTTCTGCTCTTCTGTGTTTGGTGCACTCTGATTCAGTGAGCTGTTCAGAGCACCAAAATCACTAATTCAAACTGCTGTACCTAGTTTTTCAAGCACTTAGACAGTAGAGGGAAATAGTGTGGTACTTACCAATGAGACTCCATTTTGAATCTTACAATTGCTCATTTCTAAGTGCCAAAATACAAATAAGTACTAATACTGTTGACCATTGGTTAAGGGAGTGTAAAGGATTCTAGGGATAGTCGAGGATAGGGAAAGAGTCCTCAGGGAAAGAATTTGAACCAAGATGTATACTATGTTTGTTTGCAAAGGGTTATTTGACAGTGGACAGATTTTTGGTTCTGGAACCTATTGTATGCCCAGTGTTCAAACTTAGAAGAGGTAATTGTTGGTTTAAACAACTGACTAGAGTCAAGAAAGTAGAATGATGTAGCATTTTTGTATCAGCCTTTGGAGACCATTGAGACATGGGTTTTCAGTCTGGAAACTTTTCTGCCCATTTATCTGTTAACAATCATCACCTTCCTTTATGGGTTTCTCCTTTTTTTCCCCCCCTCCATTCTGGTGTCTGATGAAGAAAATTTACACAATTTATAGACGCCAGCTTAGATTGTGTTAGGAAAATACAGATAATGTGTCTACTTTTCTATTTCTCCAAAGTTCTTTAGGAGAGTAAGAAGGCCTTTGGAAGGGAATAACATAACCAGTGTTTGGAAAACTGGAATGTAATAACAGCCTTTTCTGTTGGCAACATTACCTCCTTTATCACTGCTGTTTAATTTGTCTAGTGAAGTCCTGATTATCCATCTTTAACAGCATGACCAGCTTGTTGGCTCCAGCAGACAGACTGATTAAGAGCCATTTCCATCTCAAATCCTGTAGCTTGATGTTCCTGTTAACTTTTATCATCAGACTGTAGAATTCTCTTTTAGTTCTGCCTGAATGCAGGCATAAATAAAAATGGCTGCGGCTCAGCCCCCATCCCCTGCCATTTAAATCCCAATTTTTCTCACTCTGGAATGCTGGTGTAGAAATTTCATTTATGGTATTGGTTTGAGAAATGTCAAGAGGGACTTGCTGTTAAAAAATTCTGTAATAAACATTTATGTCACTTGCAAGGAAGGGATCACAATGTTTCTCTAACCAGGGAAGGATAGGTATCCTTCAAATTTCCACTATTTTTGTTTGTGTTTTATATCTCATAATTGGATTAATTATAATCCTTGGCTCATGACACACTCCCATTATTGCTATATGTAGCCATAGTTATTTGTAAAGCATTTTGGCTACTAATAAAATATATTGCTATTGTGAATGATGTCTTCTTTTTTTTCCATTCTCCTGTTGATGAGCATTAGTCATGATTCCAAGATTCTGCTATTATGAACTATGCTGCTATGAACATTCTTGCACATGCTTCTTATTATACATGTGTAAGAATTTCTGCTGGAGTGGCATCATTGAGTTATAGGGAATGTATACGTTCAATTTTATAAGAAATGGCAAACTGTTTTCTAAATTGATTGCATCTATTCATTTTCCTACATGCAATGCATGGAAAAAGATCTTGATCCACATTCTTTCCAAAATATGGCAACTTCTTAATCCATAGCCACAGAATGTGGGAAAAGTGGTATTTTATTGTGATTTTGATTTACATTTCTCTGATTACCAAGAAGAGTGAAGATCTTATATCTTCATTGCTCCTGGGTGTTTCATCTTCTGGGGAATGCCTGTTTATGTCTTTTGCTTGTTTTTCTATTGGGTTGTAGATCTTTTTCTTACCAATTTATAGACTTTTTTTTTTTTTATATATTCTTGATATTAATCCATTATCAGTTATTTTTAAGTGTTATGAATATTATTTCACCATTTGTCTTTTTCCCTTCTTTGAAAGCTTCTATTGATAAGAGAAGTCCATAATTTTGCTATCGTCAATTTTTTCAATGACTGATTTTATATAGTATTTTAAAAATTGTTTAATAAATCCTTTTTTACTCCAATATCAGAATATCATATGGATTTTCTCCATCTGCATTTGACTGTTGGAAGAGCCAAGGTACTTCCACCAGAAGAATACTTACCTATATGTCGAACTGGAGGTTCTAAAATTGGCTTTTTAAATGTACTTTCTAAATCCAATTATTGTTAGTTTTTATTGAAGTTTAGAGTGAGTTAGGGATTGAAATTCACCTTTTTTTTCTACATGGATAATCTTGTTTTTTAGATCCATCTATTGACTAGTTTCTCATGTTTCCAGAGACACTTCTATCATATATAAAATTTACATGTATCTGGAATATCTGCTTCAGGGACTTCTATTGTTTGGTTAATTAGTCTATTCCTGTACTAGAATCGCTCTATCCTAATTACTATATCTTCATAATCATTCTTGGGATCTGGTAAGAGAAGTGTAGTGTCTATTCTTTGTTCTTTATTCTTCCATATGAATTTTAGAATCAGTTTATCAGGATCAAGATCTTGTGAATTACAAGAAAGTTACAGAACGATATGCAGATAATTTACATTTACACAATATTATATCTTTCTAACTAAGAGGATGGTATTTAGCTATATTAATTTTTCATAGATCAGGCAGGCCTTATATTAATAAGAATGATTTTGCATGGTGTCATATGAAGTCTTTGCCACCTATTCCTCCATAGTCATAACATGAGCTATACCCCATAAAGTTATATATTCTTGCTTATTGTTTAGGCTCAATGCATGCTCAGTTACCCCATAGTACTAGATGGTGGTGGTTTCTGACATAGAAGAGTCTAAGCATGCATACTGAGCCATCACTGTGACTTTATCAGGGTTTTGAGCACACTGTGAGATTCCTAATATGAACCTGGTGATTAATTTATCAGTGACTTCTACAGATGCTTGCTTCCATTTCTTTATTTGCTTTTTACTTTATAGTCCAAAGATCTTATGCACGTTATAACATTTATAATATTTTCAATCTCACCACAGCTTCTTTCACCAGCTACCCAATTTAAATGACTAACCAGTATACTTCCCACTAGCCCTTACCCTTGCCCCTGGTCTCTCTCCTTAGGGTCTTAGGGGCAGGCAGCCCCTTCTGGAGGGGTTATGAGTTATGCCTTTTTCCCCTTTCATTCAACAAACACTTATTGAGTGGACCTGGCCACTGGGAAACAAACAAATATATATGCCCCTGTGGGGAGGGAGGTATTCAGGGAGCACAGAGCAGAGCCATTGTGGTTGGCTGGGTGAATTTGTGGGCCAAGCATATGGTCTTCTGTAGTAAAAACCACATTGAAATCAGCAACCCTAATACCAGACTGACCAGCTTTCAGGATCATGTGATTTGCTCCATCTGCATTTGACTCTTGGAAGAGCCAAGGGGCTCCTACCATTTTGTCCTTTGTGGTGAGCTTTGGAGGAAAAACTTAAAGATTTGGAGCCTAAAAGGATTTTGTCATGTGTCCAAAGTTAAACTTTGGTAAGTTAGTTATCTTCTTTAAGCCTCAGTTATGCACTCTGGTGGCATAGTGCCTAAGGCACTTGACTGCTAGCCAGAAGACTGGCCATTCAAACCCACCAGCCACTCCTCAGAAGGAAGATTGGGCAATCTACTTCCATAGAGACACCACCTCGGAAATCCAAGGGTGGGTCTCTATGAGTTGCATTGATTTGACGACAGTAAGTTGTTTTTTTTAGTTTGAGCCTCAGTATCCCCCTTATAAAATGAGACTACCAATTGCTACCTCAGAGTGAAATGCTATGAAAATTACTTTTTGAAGTTCCTCTCTCAAGACCCAGACAGTAGGGAGTAGGCTTCTTTCCCTTTGTCTACCAGCAGTTGTTCAAGAGATGCTGGGAGGGGCTTTGAGAAATTCATCCTTACATCACCTCTGCCTCTTCTTCAGGAGTTAGGATGATTTACAAACATATCTAAATGTCAGGGACTATTGCAATATACCTCTATGTCCATCTTGCACTTTTCTGCAGAAAGACAAGTTTGCAGAGTGGTAAAGAGTACAGATTTGAGACAAGACAGGCTGGGCTTGAATTCTGGCCCAGCTTTGATAGCTGGGTAACTGTGGACCAGCTATTTAACCTTTCTCTGCCTTAGTTTCCTCATCAGCAAATAAGCACACATAGTACACCTACCACATTGTGTTGCTGTGAGGATTAAATGACATGATGTGTATAAAGCTTAGATCAGTGAGTGACTCATGGTAAGGATGAAATATGGGTTAGCTGTTTTTATCACTCACCAACTAAGGTGAATAAATTTTAATGCTATGTTATGTTTGCTTCAAATATTTTTTAATGGAAATAATACATAGTTGAAGTCTCCTTTATTTTCTTTCTAAAACCCATTTTCCTTTCTCCTTCCTCAAAGGCAGCATTGTCCTAAATCTGGCACCTAATTTGGCACTTGTTTTTTCTATGTTTTTAACTACATATCAATTAACAAGATATAGCAGTGTTTTCTGTATTTCAAATTATGGTGTGTGGTACCATATTATACATAATATTCTGTAACTTCTTTTCATCTCAATATGTTTTGGGATTTAGCAATTTTGAATACATAGAGATTTCTCTCATTTTAACCACTGATTGGATTCTTTTACCTGAACAAACAACTTACCTGCCTATTCCTTTATTGGTAGACATTGAGGAAGTTTCCGATGTTTTGCTTTAATAAGCAGTGCTGCAAGGAACACAACCCTGTAACTCTTCTTGTGCCCTGTGTGAGAGTTTCTCTTAATCTGCTGGGGTGTGGGGAAGGCACATGTGCAAATTCTCGGGGGCTGCCAAATGGCTCACCAGGATAGCTGTGCTTTATTTTTCACATTCCAACAAACACTTGGTTGACACTGTTAGATTTTAAGATTCTTACCTATTGGAATGGATATAATGTACATTTCCTTGTTTGAAGAAGTTTGAACATCTTTTTGGATACTCATTGGCCATTTGGGCTTCCAAGCCACCTTCACATTCAGTGGTTGCCAATGACTGTTCCTTCATGCACTTGGGTCTGTTGGGGCAGTGGTCAGGCCCACCCATAGCTGGTATGTATCCCATACTGTTGGTGGCCTTGGTAAGCTTGGAGAAGCTCCCTGAGCCCTCAGGAGTCTAGAGCACTTGGGCTTCCCTTAGTGACTTCCAAAGTGATATTCTAATGTGATATTTTAAATGGGGCACAAGTGCCAGAGAATTAAAAATACTTCTTGTTTTTGAGTAAGAAGCTGACATGTTCCCAGGACAGCAGGCTATATCTGGATGAGCAGCTGTTTGCTACCTCATGGTCTCTTTCAGACAGCTGACGTGCCATGGGCTCCCCGTTCTCTCAGCTCCCCAGCTTCTGAGAAAAAGTCTTCAGTACATTCAGGTACAGTGAGGGCAGCTGTCACAAGGCTATTCCTCATCATTTTGTCTATTTCCATTGCCTAATGTGGTGCTCAGCACAGTGTAGCACTGTGTACACTTACTTTCTTTGAAGGAATGTGCCTCCAGGTGCTGGGAGGTTTTGGGCTGTTCTGTTTTGGCACTGCCTTGGGGAAAGGAGACAGAAAAAGGGGAAGCACACTTGACTTTACAGGTTTACCATCAACTTGTTGAAATGGATTAAACCATTTTGAGGGCTGCCATTCCTCACTTTCCAGGAACAGTGAGTAGCAACCCCAAGATTCCCACAATACCTTGTGCTTAAGAACACTTAACACACTGAATTTTAATCACTGTTGTGGCTTTGACTTATTCATGTTTGCATTTTTAGCATGATGCATAGTTAGGTGGAATGTAGTAAGGGCTCAGTGAAAATTTAATGAGTAAATACATAAACCAATGGGCAAGCATACAATGCTCCTTGCCACTCTCGTATCTGTATACTGAAAACAAACAAACACCTCACCACCCTCAAGTGGATTCTGACTCATAGTGACCCCCATTGGATTTCTGAGGTGGTGGCATAGTGTCTAAGGCCTTTGACTGCTAACCAGAAGGCTGGAGGTTGAAACCCATCAGCCATTCCTTAGAAGGATGATTGGGCAATCTACTTTCTTAGTGATAACGCACTGTTGCCCCATCAGATCTGACTCATAGTGACCCCTTCTTGTGTTTCTGAGGTGGTATCACTATGGAAATAGATTGCCCAACCTTCCTTCCAAGGAGTGGCTGGTGGCTTTGAACCACCAGCCTTCTGGTTAGCAGTCAAATGCCTTAGGCACTATGCCACCGGTGATGCTGCCTCTGAAACCCAAGGAGGGGTCACGATGAGTCAGATTTGACTCCATGGCAGTGAGGTTTTTTGTTTGTTTGTTTGTTTAAATCTTTATGGAAGTAGTTAGCCCCATCTTCCTTCTGCAGAGTGGGTACTGGTCAGCAGTAAGTGCCTTAGGCACTGCACTTCCAGAGGCCCTTATCTGTATACTACAATTTTAAATTTTGCAATCTATCTATGTCTGCACAGTTCAACTTAGTTTATTTAAGCAAAAGAACAGAGTGATAAATATGGCTACTTCCTGCTCTTGATCATGTGACTGAATCTAGGGGCTGTAACAGGAGAGAGATTTGTTTATACTCCTCCTAGGCCCAGTAACTACCATGATAATTTTGTGAAAAGTCCAGGCGACTAAACAAGGATTTTGCTGAGACTTAGGAAATTGAAACACAGGAGACTATAAGTGCAAAAAGTATTACATTTTATACCTGTGAGGGCTGGCTTGAAAACTTTAAAAAGAAATGCAGCTTGCATTATGTAAAAACACACAATTTAACCAAGTAGCTGTTTTTCTGAGCAATTAAAAAAGGCGATTTATGATAAGGGGAGCAAGGACTTCATGCCAGTGAACCTCTTTAGAACCAATTGCATTAGTACATTCAACAAATTAATGCCAACATTATTTCTTACTTTTTTTCTCTTATTTTCTATGAAATCTTGATGTAACTTATCAGTTTTATTAATCAAGCTAATTTTGAATCATATATCCCTGCCAATCTACCATCTGTCAGTTTGTTGTACTGTGGTGGCTTGTGTGGCTATGATTCTGGAAACTATGCCACCGGTATTCAAATGCCAGCAGAGTCCCATGACAGTCAGGTTTCAGTGGAGCTCCCAGACTAAGACAGACTAAGAAGAAAGGCCTGGTGATCTACTTCCAAAAATTAGCCAAAGAAAACCCTATAGACCACAACAGAATATTGACCAATATAGTGCTGGAAGATGGGCCCCCTAGGTTAGAAAGCACTCAGAATACACATAGCTACAACAATGGACTCAAACATATCAATGGTTGTGAAGATGGCACAGGACTAGGCAACAGTTACTTATATTCTTCATGGGGTTACTCTAAGTCTGAGCCAACTCAACAGCAACTAACAACACCCTCATCAGTCCACCAATGATGAGGGAAATTTCTAGGTCATTTGGTGCTAAGATGTATGGTAGAATCCACACACCCCCAGAAGATGAATCTCGTATTTGTAGCAGAAATCCCATTAAAAAATCTTTTCCAGTTTCTGATGTACAAGTAAGTTTGAGGACCAATATTATAAGGACTTGTGGAGTTCAGCAACTGGTGTTTGAATAGTGCTCCCATCTGAGGAGGAGGAATTTGGATGTGAAATCATGTGAGTTCCTCAAGAGCCCTTAAGTGTCTTATTCTTCCTTTTGTGTTTCCTTTTTCTTTCATGTATGTATATGTGTGTATATATGTATCTATATCTATTTATCTGTATCTAAAGATATAGATATCAATACATACATACATATGATGGTATAGTGGTTAAGGCATATACCTGCTAACCAAAAGGTCAGTGGTTCGAACCCACCAGCTGCTCCATGGAAGAAAGATGAGGCGATCTGGTTCCATAAGGATTTACAGCCTTGGAAATCCAATGGGGGTCTCTATGATTTGGAATTAACTCTGTGGCAGTGAGTCTTTATATATATTTATGTATCTATATCTATATCTATAAGGCTGGGGGTTCATATCCACCAGCCACTCCTTGGAAGGAAGATGGGGCAATCAACTTCTGTAGTGATACTGCCTCAGAAACCCAAGGAGGGGTCGGTATGAGTCGGGTCCAATTCGAC
>NW_006921667.1:3072697-3075605 GCF_000298275.1 Orycteropus afer afer | reverse complement strand
CCAGCCGTCTGGTTAGCAGGCAAGTGTCTTAGCCACTATGCTACCAGAGCTCCCATATATATATATATAACTCTGGTGGTATAGTGCCTAAGGTATTGAACTGCTAACCAGAAGTCTAGTGGTACAAACTGACCAGCCGCTCCTTGGAAGGAAGAATGGGCAACCTACTTCTGTAGTGATACTGCCTTGGAAATCCAAGGAAGGGTCACTGTTACTCAGATCTGACTCGACAGCAGTGAGTTTGCTTTTTTTTTGGTTTATATATATATTGTTGTTGTTATATGCCATCGAGTCAACCCCAACTCATAGCGAACCCTCCTTTGGTTGCTGAGGCAGTATCATTACGGAAGTAGATTGCCCAACCTTTCTTCCGAGGAGTGGCTATACACACACACACACACATATAGTAATTCCCCAGAGCTCCCTATATATGTATGTAGTGTATGCGTAAGTGTGTGTGTGTGTGTGTGTGTAACTAAAAAAACCACAACATATACATATATATATATATACACACACACACACACACACTACATATTAAGCATCTCTGGTAGCATAGTGCCTAAGGCATTTGACTGCTAACCAGAAGTCTGGCAGTTCAAACCCACCAGCTGCTCTGTGGAAGGAAGATGGGCAATCTATTTTCATGAAGATTTACCACCTTGGAAACCCTGTGGGGGTCACTATGAGTCAAAATTGATTCAATGGCAGTGAGTTGTTTATATTAAGATGTAATCTATACTGAAGACTATAGTCTTTGATCTTCATCAGTATGTGCTTCAAACCATAGTCACTTTCAGAAAGCAAGTATTCTGGTTACCTAGTGTCGCTCAGACAAGAATATACCACAAATGGGATGGCCTTAACAAACAGGAGTTTATTCTTACAATTTGGAGCCTTTAAGTCCATGTTCTAAGTGCCCAGCTCTAGGGCCTGGGTGAAAGTCCCTCAACCTTGGGGTTCAGCTCTGCCTCCTGCTCCTGGCCCATGGGAGCTAGAAGCTTTTCTTCACTCAGACAGCGGCTGGCTGCTGAGGTTCACAAAACTAAGGTTGACAAGTAAAAAGGCACAGTCCTGATGTTACCAAGCCACACTGCAGGCCATTACTTTAAGTCCATTGAAAGTCCCAAGGTCAGCAGAGCATGGGAGGCTGCTGAATAATGACACAGCTACATGCAGGGTCCAAGCGTGCCATAAGCAAGAGACTATCCCCAAGGCTTCTCTTTATATACAGGAAGCAGACTACATTTGAAAGGCAGCTACTCCGCTACTTGTGGTAGATTTCACCATGGAGTTCATTGCCAGTCTCATCATGGGCAATAACTACCACCAGCTGCCCAGCCACTCAACCAGGCCCAACCAAGTTGACATACAAATTTAACTACCATAGCGAGGTTGTGTCATCTGCATATTGCAGTTGTTAGTGGGTCTTCCTCCAATCCTGATACCACGTTCTTCTTCATATAGTTCATCTTCTCATATTATTTGCTCAGCATACAGACTGAAGAAATATGGTAAAAGGATACATCTCTGACACACAACCTTCTCGATTTTAAACAATGCAATTTCTCCTCATTCCATTCAAGTTTTCGTAGATACTATATCAAGCTGAGGACGTTCATTTCTAGTCTTAGTTTACTGTGAATTTTTATCATGAATGAACGTTGAATTTAGCTAATATTTTTTTCACTGTTGTGATCATGTGCTTTTTCTTCTTTTAACTATTTTAGTATAGTATATTACATTGATTGGTATTTGAATAAGGAGCTGTGGTGGCATAGTGCCTAAGGTACTTGACTGTTAACTTGAAGGCTGGCGGTTAAAACCAACCAGCCACTCTGTGGAAGGAAGACAGGGCAATCTACTTCTGTAAAGATTTACCACCTCAGAAACCCAATGGGGGTCACTATGAGCCAGAACCCACTCCATGGCAGTGAATTTGGGTTTTTTTGTTTGGTAATTGAATACTGACTTGTTATTGTTATGCGCCATCGAGTTGGACCCAACCCATAGCGACCCCTCCTTGGGTTTCTGAGGCAGTATCACTACGGAAGTAGATTGCCCAGCCTTCCTTCTGAGGAGTGGCTGGTGGGTCGGCTGGTGGGTTTGACCCATCAGCCTTCTGGTTAGCAGTGAAATGCCTTAGGCACTACACTACAAGAGCTCCTAATATTGAATAAGTCTTGTTATGTCTAAGTCCCAGATGGTATGGTGTATTGGGAGCTCTGGTGGCGTAGTGCCTAAGTCATTTGACTGCTAACCAGAACTTGGCAGTTCAAACCCACCAGCTGCTGCTTGGATGGGCAATCTGCTTTTGTAGAGGTACCACCTCAGTGTTGGAATCAACTCCACGGCAGTGAGGTTTTTTTTTTTTTTTTTTGGTGGTGTGTTATTCACTTTATATATTGCTGTTTTCAAGTTGTTAATATTTTGTTAAAAATTTTTGTGTCTATGTTCTTGAAAAACTACAGACCAATATCCCTCATGAATATACATGCAAAAAACTTCAACAAAATCCTAGCCAATAGACTCCAAAAAGATATCAAGGAAATCATTCATTTTGATCAAGTGGGGTTCATATCAGGTATGTAAGGATGTTTCAACTTTAGAAAAACAATCAGCGTCATCCTACACATAAATAAAACAAAGGAGAAGAACCACATGATCATATCAATTGATGCAGAAAAGGCATTTGATAAAATCCAACACCCGTTCCTGATCAAAACTCTCAGCAAAATAGGAATAGAAGGGACATTCCTCAACATAATAAAGAGCATCTATGCAAAACCAACAGCCAACATTATCCTCAATGGAGAGAGACTGAGAACAGGAACCAGACAAGGATGCCTGCTATCACCACTTCTATTCAATAGTGTACTGGAAGTCCTAACCAGGGCCATAAGGCAAG
>NW_006921667.1:3046420-3071380 GCF_000298275.1 Orycteropus afer afer | reverse complement strand
GAGGATGTGGAGAGATTGGGACTCTCATACACTCCTGGTGGGACTATAAAATGGTACAAGCAATGTGGAAAGCATTATGGCGATTCCTTCAAAAGTTGGAATTAGAAACACCATTTGACCCAGCTATTCCATTACTAGGTATATATCCTAAAGAAGTGAGAGCCATGACAACAACGGATATATGCACACCCATGTGCATCGCAGCACCATTTACAATAGCCAAAAGATGGAAACAACCTAAATGTCCATCAACTGAGGAATGGATAACCAAACTATGGTACATGCACACAATGAAGTACTATGCAATGCTAAAGAATAATGTAGAATCTGCAAAACACCACATGACATGGATGAACTTGGAGGACATTATGCTGAGTGAAATAAGTTAATCACAAAAGGATAAATATTGTATTAGTCTGTTACTGTAAAAGTCAAGGTAATGTTTATCTGTGGAAGGACATTTTCTTTGTTAGTTACCAGGGGTGGGAGGGGAGGGGAGGGAATACTGTTAGACAGATAGAGAAAAAAAAAATTGTGTCTGTTCTTGAGGGAGATATTGATCCACTGTCTTTTTTCTTTCCTTCCTTCCACCCTCTCACCCTCCCTCTCTCCCTTCATCCTTTCCTTCCTTTTCTTTCTTCTCTCTCCTTCCTTCCTTCATTCTTCCTTCCATCCCTCCTTCCCTCTCTCATTCCCTTCCTTCCTTTCTTTTTTTTTTCTCTATCTGTTTCTCTCCCTTCCTCCCTTCCTTTCCTTTCTTTCTTTCATTTTGTTACTGTCTTTCCTTTTGTCTGGTTGAAAATTGACTAAGGCATTTGCCTGCTAACCAGAAGGTGAGTGGTTCAAACCCCACCAACTGCTCTGTGGGAGGAAGGTGAGGCAATCTACTAAAGTAAAGATTAATTTTCTTGAAAACACAGTGAGGGTTGTTATGAGTTGGAATCCACTTAATGGCAGTGGGTTTGTTTTTTTTTGGATTTTCCTTTTGTCATCTGGATAATGCTGGCTTCATGAAATGAGTGGGTGGTTTACCCTTCTTTTCTACTTACTGGAAGATTGTGTAGAATTGGTGTTATCTTTTACTTCATGTATTTGATAGTGTTCATTAGTAAAATTATACAGAACTGAATATTCCTTTTTTGAAGGCTTTTAAATAGAAATTGAAGTTCATTAGTAGTTATAGTTGAGTAGTTATATTCAGATTATTGATTTTATCTTGGGTGGATAGTAGTTTGTGTTTTCGATGAATTGTCTATGCCACCTAATATATTAAATTTATATGTCCAGAGTTGTTTTTAGTATTCCCTTTAAATTCTTTTAAATATCTCTGAGATCTGTAGTAGTGATGTCCTCTCTTTCCTTCCTGACATTGGTAATTTGTGCCTTCTCTCTCTATGTATCAAGTTTGCTGGATCAATTTTGTTGATGTTTTCAAAGAAGATTTTGGTTACATTGACTTGATCTGTTGTTTTATGTTATAAGTCTCTTTCATGTCTGCTCCTACCTTTATTATTTCCTTCCTTCTACTTGCTTTGAGTTGAATATCCCCTTTTTCTAGTTCCTTTAGGTTGAAGCTTAGATTATTTATTTGCGATCTTCTTCTCTTTGAATACGACATTTCAGTGCTACACTTACCCCTCTAAGAACTGCTTTACCTGTATTCCTCACATTGTATAATGTTGTATTTTCATTTTTAGTTAGTTCAAAAATATTTCCTATTCCTTGAGGCTTTCTATTTGACTCTTGGATTGTTTCAAGTGTTTGGAGATTTTTCCTGTGGTCTTTCTGTTACTGATTTCTAAATTAATTCTATTATGGTCAGGATTGCAAAATCTTTATGATTTCAATTCTTTTAAATATGTTAACATTTGTTTTATAATCCAAGGTATGCTCTATCTTGGTGCATTTCCATGTGCACTTGATAATAATGACTTTCTGTTGTTGTTGTTGTGTGAATGTGTTGTGTGTTCTATAAATGTGAATAAGGTCATTTAGGTCCATGATGTTGTTTATTTCATCTAAATTATTGCTGATTTTATATCTACTAATTCTAAAGTTGAAGCTCTGGTAACTCAGTGCCTAAGGCACTTGACTGCTAACCAGAAGGCTGGTGGCTCAAACCCACCAGCCACTCCTCGGAAGGAAGGTTGGACAATCTACTTCCATAGTGATACTGCCTCGGAAACCCATGGAGGGATCGCTATGTGTCGGGTCCAACTCGACAACACATAACAACAACAACAACAATTCTAAAGTTGTGTTGGAGTTACTAACTACGATTATGAGTTTGTCTTTTTTTTTTTTTCGTTTCAGTTTTGCCAATTTTTGCTTCATATATTTTGAGCTTCTATGGATAAGTGTATACACACTTAGGGTTGTTATGTCTTCTTGAGGAAATTTATACTTTTATAATTATGTAATGGCTGTTTTTATCCCTGGTAATTTTCTTAGCTCTGATGTATATTTTGATAATAATATAGTCATTTACATTTTCATTTGATTAGTGCTTGCATGATGTATTTTTCTATATTTTTTCTTTTAATCTACCTATATCATTATATTTGAAGTGATTTTCTTTTAGCAGCATAGAATTTGTGGGTGTGTATGTGTGTGTAATCCATTCTGACAATCTGTCTTTTGATCCATATGTTTAAACTTTTACATTTAGCACATTTATATTTGGATTTTGATCTTTCATTTTCTTACTTGTTTTTTGTTTCTTCACGCTCTCTTTTTTTGTGTGTGTGTGTGTTTTCTCTTTCCTGACCTGTTTTGAGTTATTTGAAAAATTTTTAGTATCCCTTTTTAATTTATGTATTGTGGGTTTGACAATTTGATAATTTCTTATAATGATCAAGACTTAGAGACTTTAATATGCTTACTTAACTTTTCATAATGTACTGAGAATCAGTTTTTTACCACTCCAAGTGGAATGCTCAAATCTTACTACCATTTAGCTCCCTCTACTCTTCCCGAATTCTGCTATAGTTGCCTTACATACTATTTCTACATAAGTTGAATCTCCCTCTCCATAGACTATGTTGTAATTTTTACTTTTAGCCATCAGATATATTTTAGAGAACTCAAGAGAAGACTTTTCTATTATACGTGTATAAATATATCTTGAAGGAGATCTGGTGGTGTAGTGCCTCAGGCATTTTACTGCTAACCAGAAGACTAGTGGTTCAAACCCACCAGCCACTCCTAGGAAGGAAGATTTGGCAATGCACTTCTGTAGTGATACTGCCTCGAAAATCCAAGGAGGGGTCGCTGTGAATCGGATTCGACTCAATGGCAGTGAGTTTTTTTGTTTGTTTGTTTGTTTGCTTTAAAATAATTTTTCTTTGTTTTAATTTATAGCAGTGTGATTGTGATATGTCTGAACATGGACTTCTTTGGGTTTATCCTGTTTTTTTTTTTTTTTTTTTGCTGAGTTTCTTGAATCTGTAGTTATATCTTTTATCAAATTTAGGCATTATTTCTTCAAATGTATATATATATTTTCTCTTCTCCTGCTGGTATTCATATAACACAAATATTAAACTTTTTATTATCTCACAGGTCCCTGAGGCTTGGTCATTTAAAACTCTTATTTTTCTCTCTTGCTCAGATTGGATAATTTCTATTGATGTGTGTTCAAGTAATTGAAATCTTTTTTCTATCATACCCATCCTATTATTGGATCCATCCAATGAGATTAAAAAAAATATGATTTTTATATTTCAGCTTAAAATTTCCATTTTATTCTTATGTCTTCTGTTTCTTTGCTGACGTTTTCTGTTTTACCTGTTTGTTTTAAGAGTGTTCATGATTGTTATTAGAACAATTTTGTAATAGCAGCTTTAAGGCCTTTGCCAGAGAATTCCAATATCTATGTTTTCCTGGTATTGATATCTGTTACTGATCTTTTCCTAAGTGAGTCGAGGTTCTCCTGTTTGTTCTTATTCCAATTAAATTTAGATGTAAGCCTGGCCATTTTGAATATTATGTTACAAGATTCTTGATCTCATTAAAATTGTGTGGAGGGTGTTGATACTTTTTGTTTCAGTGGGTTCAGTTCAGGCCATAAGTTTCAGCTTGTCTTCTATGGTCTATGTTTCTAATGTGAGTGTTTGTCTTCTATGGTCTATGTTTCTAATGTGAGTTCAATTTTGAAAGTATTTTCAGTGTTCTTTTGATGTCTCCCATGTGTATGCCACCCAGTGGCCAGTCTGGAACCTAGAATTTGTCTTTTAATTCTGTTCTCACAGTTTTTTATATGCTGCTTAGGATCATATTTATGCATAAGCAACTCTGGGATGAGGCCAAGTACTCATGAAAACTTGATGGGTTTGCTTTCTTCAGCTTCCCCATCTCTGTGATATTTCTGGCACTTTCTTATTACCTGTGAGCTTTGTTATCTTGCTCTACTGCTCACTCTTATTTGAAAAATTGGAGGCTGTGCCTGCCTCCAAGGCCAACTGATGAGAAGAACAGAGGACAAAAACTTGAGAAACTGATTGAAAATTTGGTGGCAATTTGGATTCAGGTTTTCTTCCCCAATTTCCCTTTTCCTTCTTGTTCTCTATCTTTTCTCTTCCCTCACAATCTCCTTTCCTCCCTACCTCCGTTTCTTCCCTCCCTCCATTCCCCTTTCTTCCTTCCTCCCTCCCCTCTTCCTACCCTTCCATCATTCATTTCTGTAAATAGATATAAAATTGACCACTTTTAAGTATACAATTCAGTGTCATTAATTTTATTCATAATGTTGTGCAGTCATCACCACTTGGATTTCTTTTTTATCTTCACCAGTACAGTGTTTTCCAAGTGATCTATGTATAGAATAATATTAATGCAATTCTTTTGCATGATTATATTGTAAAGTAGGCTGTTCTTGTTTGTTACAGGTTTTTATCCCTTTCTTTTTTAAAATTATTATTATGATGAAAGTATACATAGCAAAACATTCACCAACAAAACAACTTCCACATTTACAATTTAATGACATTGATTACACTTTTCATGTGGTGCCACCATTATCGTCATCCTTTTCAAAAATATTCCATTTCCATTAACATAAACTGGATGCCCCACAAACAAAAACCTTGCCTTTCCTTCTCCCTTCTACCCATGGTAACTATTAATAGTCATTGTTTTTTACATGTTGCTTATTTCACATGAGTGAAACCATGCAGTATTTATCCTTTTGTGACTGATTTATTTCACACAGAATAATATTTTCAAGGTTCATCCATGTTGTGTGCATCAGAACTTCATTGCTCTTTATGACTGCATAATATTCCATTGTGTGAATAAATCACATTCTTTTTCCCCTCTTGATGGACATTTCTGTTGTTTTTACCTTTTGTCTATCGTGAAAAGTACTGCAAGGAATATTTGTGTCCAGGTTTCTGTTTGCATTCCTACATTCACTTCTTCTGGGTGTATATCTAGGATTCAGTCATATATTCATTCTATGTTCAATATTTTGGGGAACTGTCAAACAATTTTCCACAGTGGCTGCACCATTATAATCCTCACCAAAAGTTAATGTTTTCCATTTTTCTGACCATTACCATTCTAATGGGAGTGAAATGATATCTCATTGTGGTTTTGACTTGCTTCTCCCAAATGGCAAATGACTTTTCATGTGCTTGTTGGCAATTTGAACAATCCTCTTTGGTGAACTATTTGTTCAAGTCCTTTGTCCATTTTTAAATTATTTTTTGGTAACTTAGAGTTGGCTCTGATTGATAGCGACCCTGTTTACAACAAAACAAAACACTGCCCAGTTTTGCATCCTCCTCACACTCCTTGCTATGCTTGAGCCCATCATTGCACTCGCTTCGTCAGTCCTTCTTGTTGAGGATCTTCCTCTTATTTGTTGACCCTCAACTTTACCGAGCATGATATGCTTCTCCAGGGTATGGTCCCTTCTGAAAACTTGAGCAAAGTAGATAAGATGAAGTCTTGCCATTCTTGCTTCTAAGGAGCATTCTGCCTGCACTTTTTTCAGGACAGATTTGTTAATTCTTTTGGCAGCCTATGGTATTTTCAGTTTTTTTTTTTTTCAAACCAACACCACAATTCAAAGGCATTAACTCTTCTTCGGTCTTCCTTATTCCCTGTCCAGCTTTCACATACATTCAAAGTGATTTAAAATGCCATGGCTTGGGTTGTTGTTGTTGTTAGGTCCCATTGCTGCTTGAGCTTTGTTATCATATCTGATAATCTATTGCAAAACGCTAAATCCAATGGCCTCATCCTTACATTTTCTTCTATGACTTTTATGATTTTAGTTGTTGCATTTAGGCCTTTGATCCGCATTTAATTGTGTGTGTGTGTGTGTGTGTGTGATGTGAGGAATAGATCCAGATTAATTCTTGTGCACTTAGAAATCCAATTTTTCCAGCACCATTTATTGTGGAGCCTCTTTCTTTCCCATCAAATGGACTTAGCACCTTTGTTGAAAATCAGTTGACCATAGATGTATGTATTTATTTCTGGACTTTTGATTCTATTCCATTGGTGTATATGTCTATTATCAGGCTGTTTTAATTACTGTAGCTTTGTAGTATGTTTTTCAATCAGGGAGTATGTGTAATTTTACTGTCTTCTTCAAGATTGCTTTAGGTATTTGTGATCCCTTTCCCTTCCATATAAATTTGAAGATTAGCTTTTCCATTTCTGTAAAGAAGGCTGTTAGAGTTTTGGTGGGGGAATTGCACTCAATTTATTGGGTAGTATTGACATATTAACCATATTAGTTATTCTAATCCATAAACATAGACTGTCCTTCCCTTTATTTAGGTCTTTGGGAATTTCTTTTGTCGTTGTTGTTATGTGCCGTCAAGTCGGCCCCGACTCATAGCGACCCCTCCTTGGGTTTCTGAGGCAGTATCACTAGGGAAGTAGGATTGCCCAACCTTCCTTCCGAGGAGTGGCTGATGGGTTTGAACTGCCAGCCTTCTGGTTAGCAGTCAAGTGCTTTAGCCACTATGCTACCAGAACTCCTTTTAGTTCTAGGAATTTGTTTAGTTTTAGGAATTTCTTTTAGTAATGCTTTATAGTTTTCTAGGTTTAAATCGTTCACTTTCTTGTTAAATTTATTCCTAGGTACATTATTCTTTTAGATGCCACTGTAAATGGTAATGTTTCCTTAATTTCCTTTTCAGCTGGCTCAGTGCTGATGTATAGAAACATAATTTATTTTTGTATGTTGATCTTATACCCTACCATTCTGTTGAATTTATTTATTAGTTCCAATAGCTTTATTGTATAATCTTTGCAGTTTTCTATGTATAGGATCTTGTCATGTGCAAAAAGGGATACTTTACTTCTTCCTTCCCAATTTGGATATTTTCAGATTTATATTTTCTTTCTCTAATTGCTGTGGCTAGTGTTTCCAGAATGGTTTTGAATGATGGTGGTGAGAGTGGGTATCCTTGCCTTGTTTCTGATCTTAATTAGAAGGAACTCAGTATTCATTGACTTTGATGTTAACTGTGGGTTTTTTATAATTACCCTTCATTATATTGAGGAATTTTCTTGCTATTCCTATCTTTTTAGTGTTTTTATCATTAAAGGGTGTCGAATTTTGTTAAATATATTTTTTGTAACAATTAAGATGATTATGTGGTCCTTGTCTTTAATTCTGTTTATATGGATTTATTTACATTGTTTTATTTTTTTAATGTTGAGTCACCCTTGTCATTTCTGAGATAAATGTCACTTGATCATGTTGTGTCATCCTTTTAACATGATTTGGGATTTGGTTTGCTAGTATTTTGTTATGTATTTTTGCATCTATTTGCATTCCAGATATATTGGTCTATAGGTTTCTTAACTGCGTCCTTATCTGGCTTTGGTATCAGGATAATTCTCATTGCATAGAATGAGTTAGGAAATATTTCCTCCTCTTCTATATTTTAGAAAAATTTAGGTAGGATTTCGATCAACTCTTCTATAAATGTTTGGTAGAATTCCCAATTTAAGTCTGGTTCAGGACTTTTTTTTTTGGTAGAAGGTGTGGTTTAATTACTGATCCAATCTGTTCATTTGTTATGGGTCTGTAGAGACCTATTATTTCTTCTTGAGTCAAAGTAGGGGGTTTATATGTTTCAAGAGATTTATCTCTTTTCTTTAAGTTATCTAATTTGTTGGCATACAACTGTTCATCGTCTTCCTTTATAAGCATTTTATTTCTATAGGGTCAGTTATAATATCCTCACTTTTATTTCTAATTTTAGATATTTACATCTTCTCACTCTTTTTGTCAGTCTAGCCAAAAGTTTGTCAGTTTTATTGATCTTTTCAAAAAACCAACTTCTGGTTTTATTGATTCTTTGTTGTTTTTCTATTCTCTATCTCATTTAGTTCTGCTCTGGTCTTTATTATTTCCTTTCTTCTGATTGACTTGGGTTTAGTTTGGCCTTCCTTTTCTAGTTTTTCAAGTTGTAGAGTTAGGTTATTGATTTGGGATCTTTGCTCATTTTTAATATAATAATTTATTGCTATTAATTGCCTCTATGTATTGCATCTCACCAGTTTTGATATGTTATATTTCATTTTTGATCAACACTAAGCATTTTTCTAATTCTTTTCATTTCTTCTTTTAGTCATTGTTTGTTTAGTAGTATGTTGTCTCCACATATTTGTATATTTTCTAGTTTTCTTTATGCTATTAATTTTTAGCTTCATTCATTGTAATCCAAAAGATACATTGCATGTTTTCAATCTTTTTATGTTTAGTGAGACTTGCTATGTATCCTAAGATATGATCTATCCTTGAGAATGTTCTATGTGCAACTGTAGAATATATATTGTGCTAATGTTGTTGTTGTTGTTGTTTGCCGTCGAGTCGGCCCCGACTCATAGCGACCCCTCCTTGGGTTTCCGAGGCAGTATCACTACGGAAGTAGGATAGCCCAACCTTCCTTCCGAGGAGTGGCTAGTGGGTTTGAACCGCCAGCCTTCTGGTTAGCAGTCAAGTGCCTTAGACACTATATATATTGTGCTAATAGTGTTCTATATATGTCTCTTAGGTCTAGTTGGTTAATTATGTTGTTCTAATCTTCATTTTTTTTTTTTTTTTTAAGAATCAATCTTTCTAGTTGTTCTATCCATTTGTTGAATGTGATATACTGAAGTCTCCAACTATTGTTGTAGACTTGTCTAGTTCTCTCTTCAGTTCTGTCAATAATTCCTTTATAAATTTTAGGGCTCTTTTATTAAGTGATCAGTATTCTTAATAGTTATGTCTTCTTGATGAATTTTTCCCTTTTATCATTATATAGTGTCCTTCTTTGCCTCTTATTTTTATCTAAAATCCAATTCTATTTTGTCTGATATTACATCACTAGGCCTGCTCTCTTTTGGTTATGGTCTGCACAAAATGTTTTCTTCCTTTATTTCACTTTCAATTTATTCGTGTCTTTGTGCCTTAGATGTGTTTCTTGTAGAAAGTACATAGATGGGTCATATTTCTTTCTTTTTTTTTCTAAAATCTAAACTATAACTCCCTATCTCTTGATTCGAACATTTAATACATTTACATTCATAGTAATTACTGACAATGGAGAATTTACTTCTTCCATTTTTACTGCTAACCAGAAGGCTGGTGGTTCAAATCCACCAGCTATTCCTTGGAAGAAAGATTGAACAATCTACTTCTATAGAGATACTGCCTCAGAAACCTAAGGAGGGGTCACTATGAGTCAAATTGACTAGACAACACTGAGTTTGTTTTGTACTTTCTTTGTGCCTTTTTTATTCCAGTGCTGATTTCTTTTGTGTATGGATATCATGTGTGTGTATTGTGAATAATTTTGTTTTCCTTTTGTATATAATTATTTATTTACTTACTTGTGGTTATCATGAGAATTATATTTATCAGCTTCTATTTATAATAACCTGGCTTATATTGATACCAACTTGGCTTAAGTAACATGCGATCTATACATATGCTAGTCTTTCATATTTATGGTGTTGTTGTCATAAATTAAATCTTATACTTCAGATGTCCTGTAATTTAACTTTATTTTATTTTCTTATTTGTGTGTATATCTATGTATTTATTTGTGTCCTCCACCATGCAACTCTGACACTAGACCCCCAACCTAGGAATTGCTGCTGTCACAGACATACCCCAAGACTCCCCTTCCAGGAAAATCAGCTGTACTACCCCTGTCTCAGAGTTTTACCCTGGAAGCAGCAACTGTTGCCAATTTACCACATGTTCTTATTGTTCTTACTGTTCATGAACTTCATTCTGGTTTGTGCTTACCTTATTGCTCCTTCCCAGGACCCGTGGGAACCCCAGTTTGTGTTGTGGTCATCAAGTTGTTTTGTTCCAGGTATGATCACTCAGGTAATTTGAACTGCACTCAGACACCAAATATCTCTCCCCTGGGCCTGCACTGTAGTGCCTAAGGCATTTGACTGCTAACCAGAAGGCTGGTGGTTCAAACCCACCAGCCACTCCGCGGAAAGAATGTTGGGCAATCTACTTCTGTAGTGATACTGCCTTGGAAACCCAAGGAGGGGTCACTTGGGTTGAAATGGAATTGACTCTAAGGCAGTGAGTTTGGTTTTGGTCATTTGGGCCTGCACTATGCTTGCCAAGCGACTCTTTTCCATGCTTGATCCCCCGGGTGCCTTGGCTCTCTGTTCCCGGCCAAATGTTCAGGAACAAAGGCTTATAGTATGTATGTTGATGTCTCCTCGAGTTGTGGTATTTTTTACTTCTTTACTAGAGCCTGGCTGTTCAAAAGGTATGGACTACCACGTACTCTGCAAACCAATTCCTTCTGGGATTCACATGGTCTCAGACTTGTGGTGGGCCACAATACCCTCCCTTGGTTATACTTGCTCAGTCATTTTTGTCTAAGCTGGGTTCACTGGGCTGTTCACAAAACACAGGTGTGTGGTAGTTATGTTTGTGTGTCAACTTGGCTAGGCCTGGTTGAGTGGCTGGGCAGCTAGTGGTAGTTATTTCCCATGATGAGACTGGCAATCAACTCCATGGTGTGATCTACCACAAGAAGCTGAGTAGCTGCTTTTGGGATGTGGTCTGCTTCCTGTATATAAGGAGAAGTTTTGAGAATGGTCTCTAGACTATGGCACACTTGGACCCTGCATGTAGCCGTGTCATTGCTCAGCAGCCTGCTATGCTCTGCCAACCTTGGGACTTACAATAGACTTAAGTTAATGGTCTGCCATGTGGTTTGGTAACATCAGGACTGTGCCTTTTTACTTGTCAATCTTGGTGCTTCTCAGCCTCAGCAGTCTGCAGCTGTCTGAGTGAAGAAATGCCTCTAGCTCCAGTGGGCTGGGAGCAGGAGGCAGAGCTGGACCCCAAGGTTGAGGGGCTTTCACCCAGCCCCTAGAGCTTGGCACTTTGAATTTGGACTTAAAGCCTCCAAACTGTAAGATAATAAACTCCTGTTTGTTAGGGCCATCCCATTTGTGGTATATTTCTCATCAGAGCAGCACTAGGTAACCAGAACAACAGGGCTGAACTGCATGAATTGCCCCTGCCCAAAATGGATATGCTGAGTTTGGGAGAAGGATGGGTTGAGGATGTTCTGGGAACCTCTGCTCTCCCTTGCTCTGACTGTTATCTTTTTCTTTATTTGGGGTTCTCTTTCTTCCTTCAACCCTTTATCTGGTGTCCAATCTTGAGACTTACCAATTTTATCAATATTTGCTTTATTTTCTTTTACAGCAATTTTGGGGACTTGGGGCATGCAACTGCTTATACCACCATCTTGTTCCACCTCTGCCATATTTAATCTTTTTTTTTTTTTTTCTTTTTTGATCAATTTTTTTAAAAATATAATTTGTTTATTATTGTTGAGAATATACACAGCAGAACATAAACCAATTCAACAATTTGTACATGTACAGTTCAGTGACATTGATTATATTCATTGAGTTGTGCAACCACAGCTTATCCTCTTTTTCCAAGTTGTTCCTCCCCCATTAACATAAGATCACTGTCCCATAAGGTTTTTATCTAATCTTTTATGTTGCTGTTATCAGTTTGATACCATATAGATAGATCTTAAAAGAGCACAATGCTCAAGGCAGACATTTGTTACTAGTTAAGCTAAACTATGGTTTTAAGAAGATTTTAGGGTATACTTTTCATTTAAGACTTAAAGATTATCTCAGGACAATGGTTTCAGGAGTTCAAGCAGACTCTATGGCTCTAGAAAGTCTGGAGTCCATGAGTATTTGAAATTCTGTTCTGCATTTTCTCCCTTCTGATTGAAATTCATCTACAGAATCATTCATGAAAATGTTTAGTCATGGTATCCAGAAATCATCCACCTTTTTTAGTCTCATGGCAAAGGAGGCAGTTGTTCTTGTAGGCAATTAGCCACACATCACATTTTCTCCCACTATTCTAAATTCTCCTTCCTCTGTTGTTTCAGATGAATAGAGAACAGTTGTTGTACATTGGTTGTACATTGCTTGGCTGCTTAAGAGCTTTCAAGACCCTACCTACCAGGCAATGAGCTAGGAGGGGGAAACAACAGCAACAAGCATGTTACTAGGCCAATTAATTGGAATGTCCCATGAAATCATGACCTGAAACCTCCAAACAAAAGAACCAAATCCTGTGAGGTGTTTGGTTGTATGTAAACTGTCTCAGTGGATAACCAACCTCCTTTCTTCTTCTTTTTTTTTTTTTTTGGCCAACTTAGCATTTTAGAATTTATCAATAGCAATTACATTAATCAATTGTGCAATACTACCCTTAGTGCAATTTTTTTGTTACTGTAAATAAAAACTCACTGTTCCATAAACAGTCAATCCCCTCTTTCCTCCTGGCTCCCACCCTTGTAAACAACAATAAACTTTGCTCTCTATATATTTTCTTGTTCTTGTCTTTTAATGTAAATGATATCATACAATGTTAGTCCTTTTGTGATTGACTTTCACTCAGCATAATGTCTTCAGGATCCATCCATATTGTAGTATGTATCAAGAGTTTATTTCTCTTACTGGTTAAGCCATATTCTATTGTGTACATGTACTAAATTTTATCTATTCATCCATTGATGGGCATTTAAGTTTTCTCCACTTTGATATTGTGAAGAGTGCTGCAATGAACATTGGCATACTAATGTCTGTTTGAGTCTCTACTTTCAAGTCTTTTGGGTTTATACCTAGGATTGAAATTGCTGAGTCATTTGGTAATTCTACTTTTAATTTTTTGAGGAATTCCACACTGTTTTCCACAATGGCTGTATCATTGTGCATTCCCATCCACTATGGACAAAGGTTCCAATTTCCCCACATCCTTGACAACATTTATTATTAATCTTAGCCATACTTGTTGTTGTTATGTGCCATCGAGTCGGCCCCGAATCATAGCGACCCCTCCTTGGGTTTCTGAGGCAGTATCACTACAGAAGTAGATTGCCCCAACTTCCTTCCGAGGAGTGGCTGGTGGGTTTGAACCACCAGCCTTCTGGTTAGCAGTCAAGTGCCTTAGCCACTATGCTATCAGAGCTAGTGGAAGTGAAATTGTAACTTACTGTGTTTTTTTATTTGCTTTTCTTTGATGGCTAATGACTCTGAGCTTTTTTTCATGTGTTTGATGCACATTTGAATATCCTCTTTGGTGAAATATCTATTCAAGTCCTCTGCCTATTTTATGATTGGATTATTTGTATTTTCCTTAAGCTGTTGAAAGTATATTTGTGTGTATGTATACCAAACCAAAAAACCAAACATACTGCTGTTGAGTTGATTCTAACTCATAGCAACCCCTCCTTGGGTTTCTAAGGTGCTATCTCTATGGAAGTAGATTGCCTGATCTTCCTTCTGAGGAGTGGCTGGTGGGTTTGACCCACCAGCCTTCTGGTTAACAGTGAAATGCCTTAGACACTATGCCACCAGAGTGCCTGTGTGTGTGTGTGTGTGTGCGTTATTAGATTCTTATTGAATATATAGACTCTAAATACATTCTCTAACTAAGTAGCTTGTCTTTTATATTTGTTTTTGGAAAAGGCTTTTGATGAACAAAATTATTTAATTTTTCTGAGCTCCCATTTATGTATTTTGTCTTTTACTCTTTGTGATGTTGTTATATCAGATAATTATATTATATTAGATAATCCATTCTTAAAAGCTAGGCCTGACAACCTTGCCCCTTCATTTTCTTCTAAGAATTTTACAGTTTTAATTTTCACATTAAGTCCTTAATCCATTTTGCATTTCTTTTGTGTATGGTGAGAGGCATGTACCTGCTTGATTTTTCTTCATGTGTAAATCCAATTTTCCCAACATCATTTATTGAAGAAACCCTTCCTTTCCATTTCCAAGGTGGTATTACTATGGAAGTAGATTGCCAAACCTTCCTTCCAAAGAGTGGTTAGTGTTTTTGAACTTCCACCCTTCTGGTTATCAGTCAAATGCCTTAGGCACTACACCATCAGAGCTCCTTTTTTTTAAAATTTTCTTTTCCCATCCAATGGACTTAGCACCTTTGTCAAAAATTAATTGACCATACAGAAGACATGAATAGACACTTCACCAAAGAGGATATTCAGGCAGCCAACAAACACTGAAGAACTGTTCACAATCATTAGTCATTAGAAAGATGCAAATCAAGACAACAATGAGTTACTATCTGGGCCTGGCACTAGTAGCAAAGTTCAACAAGACAGAAAATAACAAATACTGGTGAGGATGTGGAGAGATTGGGACTCTCATCCACTGCTGGTGGGACTGTAAAATGATACAACCACTTTGGAAAGTAATTCCTTAAAAAGTTGAAATAAGAAACACCATTTGACCCAGCCACTCCATTACTACGTATATATCCTAAAGAAGTGAGAGCCAGGACAAGAATAGATATATGCACACCCATGTTCATCGCAGCGCTATTTACAATAGCCAAAAGATGGAAACAACATAGATGCCCCTCAACAGAAGAATGGATAACCAAACTATGGTACATACACACAATGGAATACTATGCAACCATAAAGAATAATGTAGACTCTGTAAAATACTGCATAATGTGGATGAACTTGGAGGACAGTGTGCTGAGTAAAATAAGTGAATCACAGAAGGATACGTACTGTATTAGTTCGTTATTGTAAAAAATCAAGGAAGGGTTTATATATGGAAGGAAATTTTATTTTTTGGTTGCGGGGGGAGGAGAGGAAGGAGCACTGCTGGAAGACAGTGATAAGTATTGATTTGGGTGAAGGGAAGGGCAATGTGCCAAATGTGAGTGATCAACCTGGTTGCATAAAGGAAGAGGAAGATATAGAGAGAAGCATCGGAGGTACTAACAACAAAGATGAAGCCTTTTGCACATAAATACTGCGTTGTCAGTGATAGCAAACATTGATCTATGGGTGTATAGAAGGGTGGACAGGCTGAACTATTAGGTATGTCTATGCAGGGGGGGAGTATGCCCATGACCATGTATAGAGTTGGCAGACAATGTTTCTACAAGTGTATTTGTATGTTCTGTAGGAATTCCAAGGTATATAGTAGAGCTGGAAAGGGACAAGGCTGTAGTCACTTCTTGGGCACAGCCAGCTACCCAGAGGGAGCAAGTAGTTGGACCTGTGAACTTGGGACCATGGTCACAGGGGACATCAAGCTCATTTGACATAACGTACTACATAAAACATTGTTCTACATGCTACTTTGGTGAATAGCAATTGGGATCTTCAAAGCTTGCAAGCAGCCCTCTAGATGCAACGATGGGTCTGTCCTCATCCAGAGCAAAGAAGAACAAAGAAAACCAAAGATGCATGGAAACAATTAGTCCAAGGGACTGGTACACCACATGATCCTCACACTATATGACTATGAGACCAGAAGAACTAGATGGTCCCTGGCTACCACTGTCAACCACTCAGAGGGGGATCTATATAGGAGATCCTGGATAGAGGAGGAGAACGATGTGGAACAAAACTCAAAATCATTAAAAAAAAAAAAAAGTACAAGGTCTGCTGGTCTGATAGAGCCTGATGGAACTCCTGGACTATAGTCCCTAGCTGCCCTTCAGGTCTGGTATTGAACTCACACCTGTGGCTTCCAGCCAAATGAAAGACAGGCATATGAGCTGAACTTTTACATTAGGTAGATACACTCCTTGGAGAGATCAATCATGGGAGAATAGAATAGCTGTGTATGCACAGGGAGACATCTCGAGGGGCAGGAGTGCATGGAGGGCCTTGCACAGGCAAGACATAAATATGGGGATGAAGTGGGAATAGAGCTTTGGCATTGTGGGAAATTGCAGTCAATGTCATGAAACAAAGTGTATGTGAACTGCTCTATGGAAAATTAATTTGCTTTGTAAACTTTCACCCAAATCACAATTGTTGCTGTTGTTATGTGCTGTTGAAGTTGGCCCTGACTCATAGCAACCCCTTTTGGGTTTCTGAGGTGGTATCACTATGGAAGTAGATTGCCCAGTGGCTGGTGGGTTTGAACTGACAACCTTCCAAATCACAATAAGAAAAGAAAAAAAAAAAATGTCCATGGATGTAGGTTTGTTTCTGAACTCATATCTATTGCATTCATCTATGTGTCTATTGTTATATCAATACCAGGGTATTTTGGTTTTAAGAAAAATCTCAAACTAAACTCACTGCCATGGAGTCAGATCCAACTCATAGGGACTCCTCCTTGGTTTTCCAAGGTGGTACACTACAGAAGTAGATTTTCCAATCTTCCTTCCAAGGGAGGAAACTTCAAACCCACCAGCCTTCTGGTTAGCAGTCAAATGCCTTAGGCACTACACCACCAGAGCTCCCTTTTGTTTACAGTAGTTGTATAATATGGGAGCTCTATTTTAAAACCAGGAAATGTGAGTCCTCATTCTTTGTTTCTCTCTTTCACCATATCTTTAGCTATTTGAGGTTTCTTATCATTCCATATGAAGTTGAGAATTTGTTTTTTAGTTTCTGTAAAGAAGGCTGTTGGAATTTTATTGGGATTTTATTGAATCCATAGATTGCATTGAGTAGTATTGTCATCATAACAATATTGTGTCAGACTGGGTTCTCTAGAGAAACAAAACTACTAAAGCGTGTACAGAGAGAGAAAGAGAAATTTATCTTAGGAAAATGGCTCACACACTTATAGGAGCTGGCAAGTCCAAAGTTCGTGGGTCAAATGTCAAGCTGGAGGCTTTACCTGACTTATGCAGCTACAGGGGCTGAGGAGCTCAAGGTTGGCTGGCAGTATACTGGCTGTAGACTCCACTGATTGATGAATCCAAGATCATCAGGCAGAATGGTGGATTGTTCACACAAGGACACTTGTAGGCAGCATAACAGAATCCCGATCCACAGAAGAGTGTCTCTTTTCCCAGGACGCCCATAAATATACTGGAAGCAGGCCACACCCCTAGGAAAACTCCCTTTCAACAGATTGGCTGCTCAAAACATATACATCTGATCCCATCATTGGAACAATCCACATCATAATTGCTTAAACCACACAGAATTGTGGTCCAGCCAAGTGGACACACAGCTCCAACTATCACAGTCCGCTCCTTGTCAACTTGACAGTTGTACACATCTTCTTAACTATATATAATCTCTAAATAAGGACAATTATAAAGTCATATTTGTACCGAACATGATACACTAACACACATACAACTGAAACACACATTAACCTTATTTACATTTCACCATTAATAACAGAAGGAAACAAAAATATTTAATGCACATATACAATGAAGAAATATAACAATCACAGTCCTCATTACTGTAACTGGTCACATGATCGTAGCTGATATTCAGAACTACCTTCTTCCACCACCCATTCTGTATTTCCCTTGCCCTCACCAAGCACCACAATTGATCGTGGTTCTTTGCCTGGTGGAGCGACCCAAACCTTCATTCCTGAAGGGTCTGAGCCATTAGCAGTCATATCAGAATTGGGTTGCTGTAATTTCCCATTGACTTTAATCACAGGGCATGGTAGTACTAAGAGATGTCCTAAAGAATATCCTGTATTCCAGACATATTCTTTTTTACCTCCATTATGTAATGTCAATCCAATTTTCCCTTGGTAAACAGGATCTATCACACCAGATAGTACAGTAATGCCCTTCTTTGTCTGTTGATCCAGAGGCATGAGGAAGCCAAAATGACCAGGTGGCATTCTTAATTTCCAGTTCAATGTAATCAGTATTGTGTCTCCATGTGGGAGTGTTCTTCCCTTTGGGACTAAGATCTCCAGACCCACAGAGCATAGGGTAGCAGGGACAGGAAGCAATTTTTTGAGTGGGTCACTAGGAGTAATAATGAGTGGTACCACTCCTGTTTCCACCCCCTTGGTTCCTGGACCCATGAATCCTGGCTATTGGAGAAACAACATCATATATTGGATGCTGGTTTAGAGCATATACAGCCTCCTGGAGAACACGGCCCCCACCCTTCAAGGTATTGTCAACTAGCTGGCACCATAATTGTGTTTTTAAGAGGCCATTCCATCATTTTATCAAGCCAGCTATTTCAGGATGATGGGGAACATGGTAAGACCAGTGAATTCCATGACCATAGGCCCACTGCTGAACTTCATTTGCTGTGAAGAGAGTTCCTTCATCTGAAGCAATGCTGTGTGGGACACCATGATGGTGGATAAGGCATTCTGTAAGTCCATGGATGGTAGTTTTGGCAGAAGCACTGCATACAGGGAAGGCGAATCCATATCCAGAATAAGTATCGATTCCAGTATGAACAAAACGCTGTCCTTTCCATGATGGAAGTTGATTGATGTAATCAACCTGCCAGCAGGTTGATCACACCAAGGAATGGTTCCATATCATGACTCAGTGTTGGTCTCTGCTGCTGGCTGATTGGTCACTCAGCCAAATCAGCCTTGGTAAGTGGGAGTCCATGTTGCTGAGCCCATGCATAACCTCCATCCCTGTCACCATGGCCACTTTGTGCATGAGCCCATTGAGCAATGACAGGCATAGCTGTGGAAAAAGGATGGCAGGTTTCCACCGAATGTGTCACTCTAGTCACCTGATTGTTAAAGTCTTCCTCTGCCGAGGTCACCTTTTGGAGGGCATTCACATGTGATACAAATATCTTTACTCCTTTGGCCCATTCAGAGAGATCTATCCACATAACTGTTCCCCATACATCCTTGTCACCAATTTTCCAATCATGCTCCTTTGAAGTCCCAGAACATCCAGCCAAGCTATTAGTCACAGCCCATGAATCCATATATAATCGAACATCTGGCCATTTCTTATTCCATGCAAAGTGAACAGCTATATGCATGGCTCAAAGTTCTGCCCGTTCAGAGGATTTCCCTTCACCACTCTCCTTCAAGGAAGTCCCAGAAAGGGGCTGCAGTGCTGCTTTTAAGTGGTGCCTGCATATCACACAGAACCATCTGTAAACCAGGCTTGATTTTCCCTTCCTCGGTCAACTGATCATAAAGAACTCCCCATGAGGCCATAGGTACAGACTGAGAGAGGGAAGGTAATGTGACTGGAGTGGAGACTATAGGCATTTGGGCAACTTCCTCATGCAACTTACTTGTGCCTTCAGGTCCTGCCTGAGTCTGATCTCTGATTTCCATTTAATGATGGAGTGCTGCTGTGCATATTCAACTTTATGACTCTGTGGGTCAGACAACACCCAGTTCATGATGGGAAGCTCAGGCGTCATGGTGACCTGGTGGCCCATGGTTAGGCATTTAGTCTCTACTAAAGCCCAATAACAAGCTAGAAGCTGTTTCTCAAAAGGCGAATAGTTATCTGCAGAGGATGGCAGGGCTTTGCTCCAAAATCCCAAGGGTCTGCATTGCGATTCAACAAAAGGGACCTCCAAAAGACTCTAAACAGCATCTCTATCTACTATAGACACTTCAAACACATTGGATCAGCTGGATCATATGAGCCAAGTGGCAGAGCAGCCTGCACGGCTGCCTGAACATGTTGCAGAGCCTTCTGTTGTTCTGGGCCCTACTCAAACCTAGCAGGTTTCTGAGTCACTTCTTAAATAGGCTGAAGCAACACACCCAAATGAGGGATATGTTGCCTCCAAAATCCAAAGAGGCCCACAATATGTTGAGCCTCCTTTTTAGTTGTGAGGGAAGCCAGATACAATAACTTATCCTTCACTTTAGTAGGAATATCTCGACATGCCCCACACCATTGGAGACCTAGAAATTTCACTGAAGGAAGGTGCCTGAATTTTTGTTGGTTTAATTTCCCAACCTCTAGCACGCATATGTCTCACCAATAAGTCTAGAGTTATTGATACTTCTTCCTTACTTGGTCCAATCAGCATAATGTCATCAATATAATGGACCAGTGTGATGTTATGTGGAAGGGAAAGGCGATCAAGATCCCTATGGACTAAAGTATGACATAGTGCTGAGGAGGTGATATGTCTTTGATGAAGCACTGTAAAATTATGCTGTTGTTCTTGCCAGCTGATGGCAAACTGCTTCTGATGGTCCTTTGAAATTGGTATCAAAAAGGCATTGGCCAGATCAATAGCTGCATAGCAAGTACCAGGAGATATACTAATTTGCTCAAGCAATGAAACCACACCAGGCACAGCAGCTGCAATTGGAGTTACCACCTGATTAAGTTTACAATAATCTACTGTTATTCTCCAAGATCTATCTGTTTTTTTTTGCACAGGTCAAATAAGTGAATTAAATGGGGATGTGGTGGGAATCACCACCCCTTCATCCTTCGAGTCCTTGATGGTAGCAGTAATTTCTGCAACCCATCAAAGGATGCAGTATTGCTTTTGGTTTACTATTTTTGTAGGTAGAGGCAGTTCTAATGGCTTCCACTTGGCTTTTCCTACCATAATAGCCCTCACCCCATATGTGAGAGACCCAATGTGGGAATTGTACCAATTGCTCATTATGCATTCTGGCACTGGTGAAATCACTACAAGATGGGTTTGGGGACCCACTGGACCCACTGCAAGATGCACCTTAGCTAAGATTCCATCAATAACTTGACCTCATATTCCCCCACTCTGACTGGTGGGCCACAATGATGCTTTGCGTCTCCTGGAATTAGTGTCAATTCAGAGCCAGTGTTCCGTAATCCCCAAAAAATATGATTATTTCCTTTTCCCCAATGAACAGTCATTCATATAATGTCTCAGATCCCTTTGGGAAAGGCTGGGAGAAAGATTGATATTATAAATTTTTGACAATGTAGTTGGGTCCTTCCTCAAAGGGACCCGGCTTCCCCTTCATTCAAGGGTTTGTGGGTCTGTAAACTGACTCAAGTGTGGGAATTGATTGAGAGGTCGTGACTTTGTATTCTGATGATTCAATCTAGGGTGCTGTTCATGTGACCTAGAATTCTTCTGTCTATACAGATCAAGTAAATACTTAGTATGTTTGCCATGTATTTCACTACCAGGAACATCATGTGCAAGTATCCAGTGCCATAATTCCACATGAGTCAGACTATTCTGACTACTGTTCTGACTGTGATGTCCATTATGGTAACCATGCTCACCTTGTCTTTGTCTATTAACTGCTGCCTCTTGGCCCCTACTACCACAGGGTCCAATCAGCCCCATCGCAGTTAAGTGTCTTAGTTCAATTAGGACAGTTCCCACTGTCAAATCAGGTTTACATAAAATAGCAATCACAGCAGTCTTCAAGGATGCTGGAACTCCCTTCACAAATTTATTCCTCATCATAATGGTGAAAGGTGTGTCTTCTGGACCCTCCATTTCTGGCTCTAGGGGTCTAATTTGATAAATCCATTCTAACAGGCCAATTTCCCTAAGCCTCTGGATACCTTCTTGTACATTATACCAAGGCAGGTCTGGTACTTCAACTTGACTTAAGGTAGGCCACCGCATAATCCATACTTCAGTAAGCCAACCAAATAAACTATTAGATCCTTTCCTAACCTCTTGAGATGAAACATTGAATGAAGAATCCATAATTAGTAGGCCTAAATCAATAAACTCAAACTGATCCAATGTTACATTCCTTGCACCATTATCCCACACCCTCGGTAGCCATTCCCATGCATATTCTCCAGGTTTCTGTGTGTACATGTTAGCAAAATCAAGTAGGTCTTTTCAGGTGTAGATTACCACCTCCTCAGTCACACTTCGTATTTCACCTTTTGGGACTCATTTGGACTTAACTTTAATTATAGGTCTAGGAGCAAGAATGCATGGTTGGGGCAGTTCCTGAGCACATTCAGCAATGTCTTCCATGGCCTCTGTCTCAGGCAATGACCTGGCAGGAACAGTTGTGTTAATCCCATCAAACTGAGGTGGAGGGGATAATGGCTTTACACTAATCCCTTCAGATGGGAGGGATTCAACAGAATTTACAGGCTCCATATCCTCATCTTCCTGGTTATCTGCCCATATGTCCCCATTCCAGGTTTGAGGATCCCATTTTTTTCCCAATCAATGCCCTCACTTTAACTTCAGACACCATTCTGGGTTGGTAATTTAATTGCCATTGTAATTCAGCCACCCTTACAAATAAAACTCTGGGTTTGGTTTTCAGCAATATCAGCTCTGTTACTAGAAGAAATAAGGCTTTCTTTCAGAGCACAACTGGAAATATTGAGGTCTTTTTTACGGTGCTTAAGCTGTGACTCAGCAGCCCTGAGCTCATCTTGCTCTTTCACCACTTTGTCTAGTGTAAGTAGGACCAATAAACCAGCTTCCTTATACTCCTCATGCTGACAAAACTGCAGAAAAGTGATAACCCAGAGCCTCACTTCTCAAAAGTACTTGATCATGCTATTTTGCATAATAATGTTGCCACCTCACACCACGGATTAGCAGGGCCCTCCTTACTAACACAGGCAGGGTCACTAGTGTCTTTATGATTAATCAAATTGGAGAACCAATTTAGGAAGCCCATCCTTATGATTTTGTCTCTCTGGAACCACTCTCAGTACCAAATGTATTAGACTGGGTTCTCTAGAGAAATAAAACCAGTAAAGCTATATACATATTGAGAAAGAGAAATTTATCTTAGGAAAATGGTTCACACACTTATAGAAGCTGGCAAGTCCAAAGTTCTTGGATCAAACGTCAAGCTAGAAGTTTTTCCCAACTCATGAAGCTGCAGGGGCTGATGAGCTCAAAGTTGGCAGGCAGTATACTGGCTGTTGAGTCCAATGATAGATGAATCCAAGATCTCCAGGCCAAATGGTGGATTTTTCGCTCACGGACAGTTGTAGGCAGCACAACAGAATCCTGATCCACAGAAGAGTGTATCTTTTCCCAGGATGTCAATAAATTTACTGCAAGCAGGCCACACTCGTAGGGAAACTTCCTTTCAACAGATTGGCTGCTCAAAACGTATACATCTGATCCCATCATTGGAATAACCCACATCACAATGGCTTAAACCACACAGAATTGTGGTCCAGCCAAGTTAACACATAGCTCCAACTATCACAAATATTAAGTCTTTCAATCCATGAACATGGGACATATTTCCATTTATTTAAGTCTTCTTTCTCTATTGGCATAGTGGATAAGGCATTTGGCTGCTAACCAAGTCAGCAGTACAAACCCACCAGCTTCTCTGAAGCTTCTCTACTTCCATAAAGATTTACAACTCATTTGGGTTGCTATGAGTCAGAATCCACTTGATGGCAATGAGTTTAATCTTTCAGCAGTGTTTTGTAATTTTCATTGTGTAAGTCCTTCACATCCCTAGTTAATTTTTTTTCTATGTATTTTATTGTCTTAGATGCTGTTTTAAATTGATTTATTTCCCTAATTTCTTTTTCATATTTTTCACTGCTGGTGGGTAGAAACCCCACTAATTTTTGTTTATTGATCTTTTACTCTGCAACTTTGCTAAATTCCTCTAATAACTCCTGAAATTTTTGTGTGGACTGTCTGGTATTTTCTCTGATAGGATTATGTCATATGTGAATAGAGATTATTTTACTTCATTTTTTTTTTTTCAAATCTGGTTAACTTTTTTTAAAAAAAAATCTTGAGCCTTTTTGACTCCAAAATCAGTTGCCATCAAGTTAGAATCAGCTCATGATGACCCCATGTCTGTTAGAGTAGAACTATACTCCATAAAGTTTTCAATGGCTGATTCCTACCCACTTTTTAAATTGATTTGGATGAAAGTTTACAGAGTAAATTCATTTTCCATATAACAGTTCCCACTTCCTCCCTGTGGTCAACTTTCCCCTATGTCCTTTCCTATGCATATCTTCCTTCTGATCTATCTCCTTGTACAAGATCTCCTGATCTCCCATGATTGATTGTTTTAAAGAATGTAACTACCTGGCATAAATGTTCACTTTATACACCTGCCTTTTGGTATGATCGGAGCCATGGGAGTGAGTTCAATTCCAGGCCTGAATTACTAAGTACCGTCGTCTTGGGCATTTCCCCAGTCTCTATGAGACCAGCAAGACTGGTCTTTTTTATGATTTTGAGTTTTGTTCCACAATTTTCTCCCACTCTATCCAGAATCTGGATACTTTTTATATCTTTTCCTTGTCTTATTACTCTAACTAAGACTTCCAATACAATATTGAATAGAAATGGTGAGGGCCAGTACAGTGTTTTTCTCCTGATTTCAAGGGAAAACTCTCAAACTTTCTCCATTGAGTTGGCTGTTGGCTTTTCATATATGCCCTGAATCATACTGAAGAACTTCCCTTCTTCTCATCTTCTTGGATTGGTTTTCATCAATAAAGAGTGATGCATTTTATCAAATATTTTTTCTGCATCCATAAAGGTGATAATGATGCTTTCCTTCATATATTGATGTGATATATTATGTTGATTGATTTTCTAATGTTAAACCATCCCTGGATTCCTGAAAAAAATAACATTTGGTCATCATGTGTGAGTCAATCTGAAGCCAGAGTTCTAGTAGCCTCCAGGAAAATCTTTAACCAGAAACCTTTTAGTGTCAGCAATACTAACAGGACTTTTGGAATTCTAAACACTCCTTAGGGCCTTTATCTGCCCTCCA
>NW_006921667.1:3033517-3040192 GCF_000298275.1 Orycteropus afer afer | reverse complement strand
CCTAAATGGACTTTGAAGCCGGGGGGTTTCTTTACGTCCCCCAACATCTTAGATCACTGCCCTAAATTCCTTAGCAACAACCAATCATCTGTATCCTCTCACCCTGGTGCTGCTCCACCCCATCATTTTCCATAAATTTGTGAATATACCGGGGCACGGGGTCTTTTGCTCAAGCCACCGATCTGGTAAGGGCAAAGACCCTAACTTAAGTTAGCTAATAAACTTTCCTATTGCTTTTGCATTGTCGTGTGTTGGCATATTCCTCGCCGAGCAACTCCTTCATAACCTGGGCACAACACATGGATGGCTTTTGCTTGCTAATATTTGTTGGATTTTGCTGGCTAATATTTTGTTGAGGATTTTTGAATGTATATTCATAATGTTTATTGGCCTAGAGTTTTCTTTTTTGTGATGTCTTTGTTTTGTTTTGGTATCAGTGTTATGTTTGCTTCGTAGAATGAATGAGGAAGGATTTCTTCTTTCTCTATCTTTTTGAAGAGTTTAAACAGTATTATTGCCAATTCTCTAAATAATTGGTAGAATTCCCCAGTGAAGCCATCTGGTCCAGGACTTTATTTTTTTGTTGGGAGGTTTTTGATCACTAATAACATCTCTTCACTTGTTACTGGCTTGTTGAGACTTTCTTATTTCCTCTTCAGTCAGTTTATGTAGGTTGTGTGTTTCTAAGTATTTGACTATTTCATTTAGGTTATCCAGTTTGTTGCCATGCAATTGTTCATAATAGTCTGTCATAATTGCCTTTATTTCTAGTGGGTTAGTTGTAATGTCTCCTCTTTCATTTCTTGGTTTGGTTACTTAAATATTTTCTCTGTCAATCTAGCTAAAACCAAACCAAACCAAACTCACTGCCATCAAGTCAGATCTGACTCATAGTGCCCCCTCCTTGGGTTTCTGAGGCACTATCAGTATGGAAGTAAATTGCCCAATCTTCCTTCCAATGAGCAGCTGGTGGGTTTGAACTACCAGCCTTCTGGTTAGCAGTCAAATGCCTTAGGCACTATATGCCACCAGAGCTTCTGGTTTTTAAATTTCAGTGATCCTTTCAAAGAACCAATTCCTCATTTTCTTGATTCTTTCTATTGATTTTCTGTTTTAAATTTTATTTATTTATACTGTGATCTTTGTTATTTCTTTTCTTGTAATAGGTCTAGGCTTAGTTTACTCTTTTCTTTCTAATTCCTCAAGTTGTAGAGTTAGGCTGTTGATTTGTGATCTTTCTTTTTTTCATGAAATTTCCCTCTGAGTATTGCCTTCATTGTATCCCATAAGTTTTGGTATATCGTGTTTTCATTTTCATTTGACTCTAAGAAATTTGTGATTTCTCTTTTGATTTCTTCCATGACCCTTTGGTAGTTATTTAATTCCCACACTCAATAGTGCATTGTCTAATTTCCATAT
Source organism: Orycteropus afer afer (assembly GCF_000298275.1). Lineage (NCBI taxonomy): Eukaryota > Metazoa > Chordata > Mammalia > Tubulidentata > Orycteropodidae > Orycteropus > Orycteropus afer. The sequence continues at coordinate 3,038,773 of NW_006921667.1, read as the reverse complement.
ATTTTGTATTTTCTAGTATTATTTTTTGTTATTGATTTCTATCTAGCTTCAGTCAACTGTGGTTAGAGAAAATACCTTGTTTGATTACAGTCTTTTAAAGTTCATTGAGACTTGTTTTGTGACCTAACTTGTGGTCTATCCTGGAGAATGATCCATGTGTGCTGGAGTAGAATGTATGGTGTACTCTTGTTGCGTTGAGTTTCCTATATATTTCTATTGAGACTAATTGGTTTGTATTAAGGTCCTCTGTTTTCTTGTTGATCTTTCTGGATGTTCTAATATCATAGTTGTGTACTGAAGTCTCCAAATACTATTGTAGTGCTGTTTCTCCCTTCAATCCTATCAGTGTTATCTTGATATATGTAGGTACTCCAATGTTGAGTGCACATATATTTATGATTGTTAAATCTTCTTGATTAATCGACCCCTTTATCACTCTACAATGTCCATCTTTATCTCTTGTAGCAGATTTTATCTTAAAGTCTACTTAGTCTGATATTAAGATTGCCAGTTAAAGTCTCTTTTGGCTATTATTTGCATGAAGCATTTTTTTCCATCCTTTCATATTCAGCATATTTGTGTCCTTGGGTCTAGTGTGGGTCTCTTGTAAACAGCATATAGTTGGATCATGTTTTTCTTAATTCATTCTGGCACTCTGCCTTTTCATAGGAGCATTTAGTCCATTTACATTCACTGTAATTAACAATGAGAAGTGATTTACTTCAGCCATTTTTTTATTTGTATTTTGTATCTCTTAAGCCTTCTTTGTCTTTGTTCTTTATTCCTACTGTTTGCTTTTGTGCTTTGTTGGTTTCTTGTAGTGAGCCATTTGATTCCCTTCTCTTTAAAAACAAACAAACAAACAAACAAACAACTTTTATTGTGATTTGAGTGAAATTTTACAAAGTAGATTCATGTTACATTCAACAGTTCATATACATTTTGTTTTATGACAATGATTACAATCCTCACAATGTAACAGCCTCTCCTCCTCCCTCCTCCCTATGATTACCCTTCCCTGTGTCTTTCTTACCTGTGCATTCCTGCCTGCCTACATATCTCCTTGTGCAAATGCTGCCCTTCTAATCTCTCATGGTTAACTGTTCTAAGGAGTGCATCTCCCTTGTATAGTTGTTCAGCTCATAGGCCTGTCTATTGTTTGGCTTGAGTTAAGCCATGGACGTGAGTCCAATTCCAGGCCCAAAGAGTTTCTTGGGGCTGTAGTTACAGGGGTTTCACCAGTCTATATCTGAACAGTAATCTTGGTCTTTTTAATGTTATTGAAATTTGTTCCACATTTTTTCTCCCACTCTATCCAAGTTTTCCAATTTTGATCCCTTTCTGAGTGGCTGACATTGTTATCCAGGCACTGTTTAACTCTTCTGCTCTCAGGTAGCATAGGCTGAGGTCTCATGGTCCATTAGTGTTTTGGACTAATTGTTTCCATATGTATTTGATTTTCTTTACTCTTCTTTGTTCCAGATAAGGAGAGACAAATAGTTGCATCTTAGATGACTGCTTGCAAGCTTTTAAGACCCCAGTCACTACTTAACAAAGTACGATTTAAAGTAGTTTTCCTTTTTAGTGGTGTCTTTACCTGGTTTTGGTGTCAGGATTATGTTTGGTTCATAGAATGAAGTTGGAGTAGTCCATCTTTTTCTATGTTCTGGAATAGTTTGAGTAGGATAGGTATCAGTTCTCTAAATGTTTGATAGAATTCTCCAGTGAAGCTGTCTGGGCCATGACTTTTTTTGTGGGATTTTTTTTTTTTTTTTTAAATTTTTAATGATCTGCTCAATTTCTCCTTTTGCTATGGGTTTGTTCAAGTTTTCTATCTATGTTGTAGATAGTTTATGTAAGTCTTGTGTTTCTAGAAATTTCTTCTATGTTTTCAAGTTTGTTGGAGTGCAGTTCTTCATTGTAATTTGCTTTTATTCTTTTTATTTCAGTTGGTTCTGTTCTGATGTCATCCATTACATTTATTATTCATTTTCTTTGCATCTTCTCTTTCTTTTCCTTAGTTAAATTTGGCAGTGGCTTTTCTTTTGAAACAATCAGCTTGTAGTCTTTTTGATATTTTTCTGTTGTATTTCTGTTTTCTGCTTCACTTATTTCTGCTCTGATCCTTTTTATTTACTTTCTTTTGGTTCCTTGTTCTTTTTGATGTGTGCGTTTCTGATATTGAACCTCTAAGTTGACCTTTGAGTACTGCTTTTGGTGTGTCTCAAAAGTTTTGGTATGTTGTATTTTCATTCTTGTTTGTTTCTAGGATTTTTTTTCTCACTTTATTTCTTTTGTTACCCAATAGTTCTTGAGTAGTGTGTTATTCAGTGTCCATGTATTTGATTTTGATTCCTGGTCTTCCTGTTGTTGATTTCTAATTTTATAGCATTGTGGTCCAAGAATATTAATTGTAGTATTTCAGTGTTTTTAAGTGTATCGAGGGTTGTTTTGTAGCCTAACTATGATGTATTCTGGTGAGTGATTCATGTGTAATTTAAAAGAATGTGTATTTTGTGCTCAGAGGGTTATCTATGTAGGAGATCCTGGATAGAGTCGGAGAACAATGTGGAACAAAACTCAAAATCCTAAAAAAAAAAAAAAAAAAGGGACCAGGTTTGCTGGTCTGATAATGTCTGATGGAACCCCTGGGACTATGGTCCATTGCTGCCCTTCAGGTCTGGAATTGAACCCTTTCCTGTGGCTTCTAGCCAAACAAAAGACGCATAAAAACTGAACATTTACATTAGTTAGATATACTCCTCAGAGAGATCAATCATGGGAGAATAGATGGGCTGTGTATGCACAGGGAGAGAGCTCTGGGGGCAGGAGAAGGGGGAGGGAAGCTGTTGCATTGTGGGAAGTTGTAGTCAATGTCTTGAGAGAAAGTGTATGTGAGCTTCTATATGGAAAGTGAATTTGCTCTGTAAACTTTCACCCAAATCACAATAATAAATAAATAAGTAAATGAATGAATGAATGAATAAATAAATAAATGATAGATACATAGATAAAAAGAATGTGTAATTTGTTTTTGTTGGGTAGAATGCTCTGTATTGGTCTGTGTCATCAATTTGGTTTATTGTGTTGTTGAGATCTTCTGTATCTTTGTTGATTTTTTCCTTAGTTCTATTCTTCATTGAAAGTTGTGTGTTAAAGTCTCCTACTACTATTGTAGAATTGTCTATTTCTTTCAGTTCACTTAATATTTGTTTCATATATTTTGGAGCTCTTTCATTGGGTGCATAGATATTTATCATGGTTATGTCCTTTTTGCCAATTGACTCTTTTATCATCATATAATATCCTTCCTTGACACTTAGGCTGTTTTCACCTTGAAGTCTATTTTCTCAGAAACTAATATGATCACTCCTGCTATTTTTTGTTGCCATTAGCTTGAAGTATATGTGTAATTTTTTTCTATCCCTTGACTTTTAATTTATTTTTTATCTTTTTGTCTAAGTTGAATCTTCTGCAGGCAGAATATTGATGGGTCTTCTTTACTTATCCAATCTGTTACTCTCTTTCTCTTGACTAGTGCATTATTCCATTCACATTCAGTATAATAAATGATAGGTATGAATTTACTACTGTCATTCTTTTGTGTTTTTTGTTGTGGTGTTGATGGTTTCTTTGTTCTAAATATTCTTCTGTGCTGAATTCATCTTGTTATCAAGTTTTCTTTCTCCTTTCTTCATTGTTGTTGATTTTGTATTTATTAAGTCCTTGCGATTTTCTTTTTTATTTTGGTCAGAAGGCTTATTCATTTTCTTTTTGGTTACACTGTAAGTAGATTCTTATCTCCATAAATTTGGAAGAGTCTATTCTATATTCTATACTGAGGGAGCTCTGGTAGCGTAGTGCCTAAGACACTTGATTGCTAATGAGAAGGCTGGCAGTTCAAATCCACCAGCCACTCCTCAGAAGGAAAATGGAGCCATCTACTTCCATAGCGATACTGCCTGGAAACCCAAGGAGGGGTCACTATGACTCAGGTGGACTTGAAGGCACATGACAACAACAACATTCTATACTGATAGCGTCCTAACTTCCTCTCCATTTGGAAGTTTTGTAATACTACCATTTATTCCTGGAGCTCTGGTAGTGCAGTGCCTAAGGCACTTGACAGTTAACCAGAGGCTGGTGGTTCACACCCACCAGCCACTCCTCGAAAGGAAGGAAGGGCAATCTACTTCTGTAAAGATACTGCTTTGGAAACCCGAGGAGGGGTTGCTATGAGTCAGGGCCGACTTGAGGGCACATAACAACAACAACAACAATATTTATTCCCTCTATGTGCTTTGTATTTGGTATTATTTAAAGATTGACTCATCTGGTTTTCCATTTTTCATTTTGCAAGCTTATTTTAGCTTTGAGAATACTTTTTCTAAGTTGGTTTCTGGATGAGGTTGTCATGTGTCCTAATCTTAAGTTATTGTTTTCCACTGTTGGTTTTATGTTCAAAGACTCTCTTTAGCATTTCTTGTAGGGTTGGCCTGGTTTTCACAAATTCCCTTAGTTTCTCTTCTGGGAATGTTCTAATTTCACCATCACATTTGAGGGACAGTTTTTCTCTATATATAATTCTTGGTTGGCAGTTTTTTTCCTTTAAGCTTTTGTATGTTTTCCCATTTCCTTCTTGCCTGCTTAGTTTCTGCTGACAAATCAGAGCTTAGTCTTATCAGTTGCCCTTTGTAGGTAACATTTTGTGTTTTCCAAACAGCTCTTAAGATTCTCTTTGTCTTTGCTTTTGGAAAGTCTGAATATGATGTCTTGTTGACTTTCTGTTGTTCTATCCTGTGTGGGGTTCATTGAGCTTCTTGCATGAATATCTTTTTGTCTTATGTGATACTGGGGAAGTTTTTTGCTAGCAAGTCTAAGACAGTTTTGTTCTACTTTTTTTTTTTTTTTTGCCTCCTTTTGTTCTGGAATTCTAATCAGACGTATGTTATTTCTTTTGATATCGTCAATATAACTCTTAGGTTTTCTTCATTCTTTTTTCTCTGATTTTTCTTCATACAAGCTGGTGTTAAGGGATTTGTCTCCTAGCTGGGAAATTTGTCCTTCAGACAATTTGATTCAACTCTTTTTTCCTTCCAATGTTTTATCTATCTCCATAATTTTAATGTTCATCTTCTGGATTTCTAATTGCTGTTTTGGTATGATTTCTAATTCACTATTTTCTTTTGTCATTTTGTATGATTTTCCTCAATTTTTCCAAGGGTATTGTCTGTCTTTTCCTTTTCTTCTGTTTAT
>NW_006921667.1:3019090-3033241 GCF_000298275.1 Orycteropus afer afer | reverse complement strand
CACACACACACACACACACACACACACATCCTTATCAGGTAGTTCTATTACCTGTTCTTCCTTAGGTAGATTTCCCTGTCTTTAGTTTGGTCATTTGCTTCCTCTGCATTGTCCTGTTTATTTATTTGAATCAAAGTTGTGTGTTGTCTCTGAGATATTTTGAAGATGATGTCTTTATTGTTGGTTATGTGTTTGTTTCATCCTGGTTTTTGTTTTGCTTTGTTTTGGTATATCCAAATGTGTAGGGCAAATGTACTTCTTCGGTTGTTAGCTTGTTAGCATTGGGGCACTCCTCACCTGTCTCCAGGTTGATGGAATAACTAGTGAGTATGTGGGTGTGGGTCTCTGTTTGTCATGAAGAGGAGCTGCAGTTGTGATGCACAAATGTTATCTATTGTCTGTCACTGATCCGGTGGTGCATAGCTGGTGGTGGTGCTCATCAATTGGATGAAGTGTTCAGTGCAGTAGAGAGATAATGTTCCCCTCCTATTGGACGAGGCAGAAAAAAAGAAATAAATCAAGGAGAAGAAGAAGAAAAGGAGGAGATAGAATAAAAATAAAAGATAAAATAGAGAAGAAGAGGAAAAAGAAAAGTGGAGGTAGATGAGATGAAAGATTGGTAAAAATGAAAGAAGAAAAAGAGGGAGAAAGAAATAAAAAGGGTGAAAACAGGGAAAAAAGGAAAGGAGAAAAATGAGGGGAAGATAAGGAAATTGAGGAGGAGGGACTTTTGTAGTTACGCTCAGCTAACAGCCCTGGGCCTTCTCTTTTTCATAAAGATTTACTGCCTCAGAAACCCAATGGGGGTGAGAATGAGTCAGATTCAACTCAATCGCAGTGAGTTTGTTTTTTTTGTTTTATTTACATCTTTATACTTTATGTGGCCTGTAACATAATTTATACTTTTTTTTTATTTTAATACATTTGTTATTAAAAAAAGTATGTAGGACAAAACTATTAGAATTATCAAGCATGTAGACTTTATGAGTAGTCTTTATATTTGTCCATGCAGTTCCCTTTATCAGAAATCTTTCTTATTCTGTATGACTTTGGATTACTTTCTAATGTGTTTTCTTTTCCATCTTCAGAACTTCCATTATTATTTTTTATAGGATAGGTCTGTTGTATATGAACTCTCTCAGCTTCTGTTTATCTGGAAATGTTTTAATCTCACCCTTGTTTTTGAAGGACAGTTTCACTGGTTATTGTATTCTTGATGGATATATATATATATATATATATATATATATATTTTTCTTCAGCATTTTAAATATATCATTCTATTGCCTTTTGGCCTCCAAAGTTTCTGAGGAGACAATGGCACTTAAAATTATTGGGCATCTTTTGTATGTTAGTGTTTACTTCTTTGCTGTTGCTTTCAGGATTCTTTATCCTTACTTTTTGAGAAATGAACTATAACATGGCTCAGTGTAGATCCTTTTGAGTGTATCCTGCTTGGGGTTCTTGGAGTTTTTTAGATTTTTAGATTCATGTCCTTCATCAGACTGGGAAAATTTTCTGTCATTTTTTATTCAAATATTCTTTCTGTTCTTTAATTTCTCTCATAGCCTTCTAGAATTCTCATGATGCTTATATTGTTGTTGTTGTTGTTGTTATGTGCTGTCGAGTTGGCCCCGACTCATAGCGACCCCTCCTTGGGTTTCCGAGGCAGTATCACTACGGAAGTAGGAATGCCCAACCTTCCTTCTGAGGAGTGGCTGGTGGGTTCTCTGGATATTGCCTCATAATTCCATTACACTGTGCTCCCCCTTCTTGAGCCTTTGTTCTCCTTGCCTCTGTGATTTCAACTATCTTATCCTCTAATTCCCTGATTCTTTCTTCTGCCTGATTAAATCTGTTGTTAAATTCTCCTATTGTATTTCTTGTTTCACTTACTATCCTTTCTTTCTTGCAATATTTCTGTTTGGTTTCTCTCTCTTATTTTAGGTCTTCATTTTGTTATTGCAGTTTTTAAATTTCCTTTAGAACTTCTTCTATGTTTCTCCTTAACTCTTTAATTATGTTTACCATTGTTATATTATTATTTTCTTTCATTCTTTTCCTTAGTCAGTCTTCATTAGACATATTTCATTCCTTTTGTCATATTCATTTGGATGGGCTATTGTTTTTATTTTCCTTCTGTGTCTTGTTAGTTTTTTGCCAGGCACTGAAATTTTTGAAGATGTTAATTTTCTCACTTCTCCCTAGTATTTGATGTTTTGCCCTCACTACTTTCTGCAAAAACTCTTAGGGAGGCACAGTCTTTGGCCTTTGGTTACCATTTCCTCTACCCTTCTGTGATAGTGCCTTCTCTTTCCTTAGTTTAATTGTGATTCAAAAGCTCCAGATTTTGACTTTCAAGTTTCAATTTCTCCCAAACATCAGGTAACACACTGTAGTCAATCTATCCATCAGTGGGCAGGACCATTCAGGTGAGATATCATATACTAATCATTCTACCCACCAGGGGCACAGCCTGCTCTTTCTGGTTATTACTTCTTTTCTTTCTTTATTTTTCAATGTTTTCAGTGGGAAAACCCATACCCAATGAGCCTCCCTTGGGGCTTTGTGTTTCTTTCCAGTATTTACTGAGGCTTCCCTGTTCAATGAAAGTTGCTTATATTTGATCTGGCATTCAGAGAAAGCACAACAGATACTCTCCTCTTTTAGGGAGAGGAGGGCTGGCACTCTCCAGAGGGACTTCAGAGAGATCTGTCTTGCTGCTTTCAGAGCCTCAGTGGCCTTGGGTGATTGGGGATACAGTGTCCACTTCAGTGACCTGCTTCCTGGCTCCAGTATAGGGGCGTTTTATAGGAATTCATATTAGTTCTTCAACTGAATGTTGGTGGTTGAGGGAGGGGCTGTGACATTCTGAATGACCATCCAAAGAGGTCTGCTTTGTACCTATAAGAGCAACTCAAAACCTTCATTGTATATTGGCTTTGGGTGTATCCTCTACTCAAGTTAGCAGTTCTCAACATCAATTGGAAAGGGGAGCAGACAGACCTAACTGACCTCCAGGGAGGTCTGTCTTTTGGTTTCTGGGGCCTGAGGTATGAGATGTGCAGGGAGGCAGGTAAAGTGCTGCCTATGGGAACAGACTCCACTCAAGAGGCTGACTGTAGCAATTTGAAGCTGCCTGGCAACAATAGTTGCTGGGTGAGTAGGGGTCTGTCTTTGTGCTATTAGAGATCTCCAGTAGACTGTTGGCTGTGAGTAAAGCCTCCATTCAAGATACCTTCCTTCTAGTATACAGCAGGTTAAATAATCACTGATCAGAAATAGGGGAAGACTAACCCAAATTGGCCTGTAGTGAGGTCTGCTTTGTGGTTTAGGAGGCTTGAGGTATGGGGTTATTCTGGTTACCTAGGGCCACTCTGACAGGAATATACCACAAATGGGATGGCTTTAAAAAACAGGAGTTTATTCTCTTACAGTTTGGAGGCTTTAAGTCCGAGTTCAAAGTGCCAGGCTCTAGGGACTGGGTGAAAGCCCCTCAACCTTGGGTTTCAGCTTTGCCTCCAGCTCCCAGCCCACTGGAGCTAGAGGCATTTCTTCACTCAGACCGTTGCTCACTGCTGAGGCTGCCAAGCCCAAGGTTGACAAGTAAAAAGGCACAGTCCCAACATTACCAAACCACACAGCAGGCCATTAATTCAAGTCCATTGTAAGTCCCAAGGTCGACAGAGCATGGCAGGCAATGACACAGCTACATGCAGGGTTCAAAGTGCCATAAGCTAGAAACTATTCCCAAGGCTTTTCCTTATATACAGAAAGCAGACCACATCCCAAAGGCAGCTATTCAGCTGCTTGTGGTAGATCCCACCATGGAGTTGATTGTCAGTCCCATCATGGGGAATAACCACCACCAGCTGCCCAGCCACTCAACCAGGCCCAGCCAAGTTGACATATAAATTTAACTACCACAGGGAGTAGGCAATAGAGTGCTAATTATGGGAGCAGATTCCACTGCAGGCACCTTCTGTAGCAATTCGTAGTAGTAATTCAAGTAGTGTCCTTGTTGCTATGAAAGCCACCTGTATATGTTGGTTGTGGACATAGCCTTTACTGAAGATGCCTATTTCCTGGCACCTCAGTCAGCGGTGCTCAGTGCTGACTAGAAGTAGAAGCAAACAGAGCTGAACTGGCCTCTAGGAAGGTCTGTCCTATTGGTTACAGAGGCCTGAACTAAGAGCAACTCAACCTCTTCATTGTATATTGTATATACATAGGGAGGCAGGTAGAATGTATATGCATAGGGAGGCATTGTATATGCATTGCATATGCATAGGAAGGCAGGGAGAATGTTGACTATGGGACCAGACTCCACTGCAGAGGCATTCTGTAGCAATTTGCAGCAGCCTTGCTGCTGACAATGTCAGGGTGAAGGAGGTGTTGACACACCTATATGGGCCTCCATAGAAGTCTGCCTTGTTGATTTTAGAGCAGAAGCTTATAGTCCTGCCTTTTTGTACAGGCAGGGGCTGTGGTTGTTGGGGATGTAGGTACTTTTGCTGTGGCCACAGAAGTTCATAGAAGCCTGTGGTCTGCATGGCTAGGAAGAGGGGCAGGGATGGAGAAATGATTTTTTTATCATGTGCTACTTGTTGACTCATTGATATTTGCTGGTTCCCCACTGCAGTCCCTCACTGCTGCCCTTGGCTCTCCAATTCAGAGTCCATCAAGGCCAATCATATTTTCCTTGTTTATTTATTGTTGTATTTGGGGGAGAGGTTCAAAATGGTGGTATATTTATGTTCCATCTTCCCATAATCTCCCTGCCACATTTACCTTTCAGATTCCTCAAAAAAAATCATTCCATGCATCTAGTCCAGGTTTTATAGCTGCATCACATGGGGATACACAGGGGACTGTGATTAATTCATACTACCCTATTAGTGGTTCTAAACTAGACATTCACCTCTAAATCGGATGTGGAATGTTTTTTCCATTGTTTAGTTTTTTGAAGACCTCTGTGTTTCACAACCTATACTTACGCCTAGGCATAGAGACCCTTGATTGGGGTAGGCATGGTGGAAAAATATCTGAAAACTAAGAGCCAGGAGGAGGGGCACAGTGATCCCCCAGCCTCCTCACTCAGATAGTCTTTCTTCTGCCTGTTGGGGCTTTCTGCATCCAGATGCTCACTGGTTGGGTACTCCTCTGATAGTTCAGACACCCGTTGGGCACTTTGTCTACTTGGAAATGGGTGATGACACCATATTGTGGACTACTCTGTTCTTACATGATGCCTGTGAGTTAAAGCTTCAGTTAAGTATGTGGAGCTTCAATTTTCTTTGGGTGCCATGTTATTCTCTATTGGTGCAGGGCTCCATTTCTGGAAAATAACATTATAACATAAAAATGTCAAAGTCTAACATGCCAATAAATTAGAAGAAAATAAAATGAAACAACAACAACCAAAAAAAAAAACAACAAAAAAAAAAACCTATAATGAACATAAGTATGTAAAACCAAACAGGGTCTATAAAGGTTAATTTTACGTTTGGAACTATTTCAGCAAGATCTGGGTAGGCTTAAATGTTTAAAAATATAAGCTCAATGACATTTGTATTGAAGATAACATCTTCATTTTAATAATCCAATTATCTCTCAGATTAGGTGCTTTTTATTTGTCCAGTGATCTAAATTGCATTCAAATAGTAGGGAATTCTGGTGCTTAGAAAGATCTCATTAAAATTATAGGTTTCCTCTCCTACTTCCGCCTGGGCAATGGTAGGTGATGTGCCATTAAGTCAGACACAACTCATAGTGACCCCTCCTTGGGTTTCCGAGGCATTATCACTACAGAAGTAGATTGCCCAACCTTCCTTCTGAGGAGTGACTGGTGGGTTTGAACTGCCATCCTCCTGGTTAGCAGTCTAGTGCCTTACACACTATGCTACCAGAGCTCCCTTTTGATGGTATCCTACATAAACCTTAGGCTTTCTTCATTTTGTTTTGATCTTTTTTCTGATTGACCCCTTCCCAAAGAAGTATTCAGTTATTTGCCTTCAATCTCCCTAATTCTGTCTTCCAGTGATTCAATTCTGGTCCTTTGCCCATTCAGTAACTTCTTTATTTCTGAAAATTTAGTATTGATATTCTGGATTTCTGTGTGTAGATTTTGTATCATTTCTAATTTTTCATTTATTTTGTCATTTTGTTCTTGTATTGTCTTTCAAATTTGTTCTAGGGTTTTCCCTGTGTTTTCCTTGATCTGTCTCTCAATCCCTTGAAGATACCTAAAGATAATCCTTTTGAATTCCTTATCAGGAAGTTCCAATGCTGTATCTTCCTCAGGGTTATGTTTTGGGTCTGTATCCTGGTCCCTTGTTTCTCCTGCTTTATCTTGCTTCTTTGTGTGGACTATGATGCTCTGTTGTCTCCGATGCATTGTGATGTTTTTGTGTTTATATTTAATTGTTGATTGTATGTTGGAGTGACTTGCCCACAATTTTCATTTTCTTTGTTTTGTTTGTATGTTATCTACGTATGCAGGGTACTGTGCTCCTCTGTTCACTAGTTGACAGCACTTGTACACTCACCACCTGTCTCCTTTCCTGTTGTTAGCCTCTCATATGTCTCTGTTGTTCTTGGCAAACAGAGCCTATTCCTAGGTCCCTGGAATCCAGATGAGAATTCTATCAATTTAAAATTCAAAGTGGTTGCCACTTGTAAAGATTCAAAATGGCTGCACCCTCAGTCACTTTAAATATCCAAAATGGCTGCCACTTGTAAACCATCAAAATGGCTGCTCCCTCCAGACAGCAGAAAGTCAACAGCTCAGGTTGTCTCACTGTTTGCTGTTTCCCTTCCTATTTATAGGCCACCAGGTCAGTTGTCCCTGCAGCCCTTAGTGACGAGGGCTTATCTTTAGGTCAGTTCTTAGGTCCCAACACCACTTGGGAACATTCAGGCTGTTGGTCCTGTCAGAGTAGCTGAAAGTCTGCAGCTCCAACCATCTCTGTACTCACTGTTTTTGTTCAGGTTTTTCCAATAGTTGGTGCCTAATCCACTTGTATATTTCCTTTCAAAGCTCAGGGCTCCAGGATCATCTTCTGTATCTCTGTCAATTGGTTTTTCTTTTCTTTGTTGAAGAGGGTCTTTGTTGCTTGTCTGCCTATTCCTCCATCTTACCAGAAGTCTGCAAATACACTTTATTCAACAACAAAAAATGGATGCTATACACATGGACCTTGCCAGATGGAATACACAGGAACCAAATTATCTACATCTGTGGAAGGGATGATGGAGAAGCTCAATATTATCAATCACAACAAAGCCAGTGACCAACTATAGAATAGATCATCGGTGGCTTACATGTAAGTGTAAGTTGAAGCTGAAGGAAAATGAAACAAGTCCACAAGAACCAAACTATGACCTTGAGTATATCCAAGCTGAATGTGGTAGTTAAAATTGTTTGTCAACTAGGCTGGGCCTGGTTGAGTGGCTGGGAAGCTGGTGGTAGTTATTCCCCATGATGAGACCAGCAATCAACTCAGTGGTGCCACAAGCAGTTGAGTAGCTGCTGTAGGGATGTGGTCTGCTTCCCATATATAAGAAGCAGTTTGGGGAATGGTCTCTAGTTTATGGCATGATTAAACCCTGCATGTAGCTGAGTCGTTTTCAGCAGCCTGCTGTGCTCTGCCAATCTTGGGACTTTCAATGGACTTGGATTAGTGCCAGCTGTTTGGTAACATTGGAGCTGTGCCTTTTTATTTGTCAACCTTGAGTTTGTCAGCCTCAGCAGCCAGCAGCTGTCTAAGTGAAGAAAAGTCTCCAGCTTCAGTGGGACAGGAGCAGGAGGGAAAGGTGAAGCCCAAGGTTGAGGGGATTTCACCCAGCTCCTAGAACTTGGCACTTTGAACTCAGAGTTAAAGCCTCCAAAGTGTAAAGTAATTAACTCCTGTTTGTTCAAATGCACTCATTTGTGAGATATTTCTGTCAGAGCAGCACTAGATAACCAAAACACTGAATTTAGAGACCACTGGAGGAATAGATTTGATATATTGAACACCAGTGATCGAAGACCAGATGAATTGTAGGATGACATCAAGGACATTATACATGAAGAAAGCAAAAGGTCATTAAAAATACAGGAAAGGGAGAAAAGACCAAAATGAATGTCAGAAAAGACTATGAAACTTGCTCTTGAACAGAGAGTGGCTAAAGTGAATGGAAACATTATGAAGCAAAAGAGCTGAGAGGAGATTTCAAAGGATACCACTAGAGGACAAAACAACAACAACAAGAAGCATTGGTGCTTTTGAGTTGTGGTGTTGGTGAAGAATACTGAAAGTACCATGGACTGCCAGAAGAATGAACAAAGCTGTCCTGGAGGGGCAGCTGGAATGCTCCTTGGAAGTGAGAATGACAGGACTTAGTCTCACCTACTTTGGTCATGTTGTCAGAAGGGACCATTCACTTTAGAAGGATATCATGCTTGGTAAAATGAAGGATCACCAAAAAAGTGGAAGACCCTCAATGAGATGGATTGACACAGTGGCTGCAAAGATGGGCTCAGGTACAGCAAGGATTGTGAGACTGGCACAGGACTGGGCAGTGTTTCATTCTGTTGTGCATAAGGTTTCTATGAGTCAGAGCTGACCCAAAAGTACCTAACAAGTAAAACTAAAAGATGCTCTTCTCCATCATCTCCTTCACCTTTCTTTTCTTCTATTTCTTACTATGTTGTTAGCCCTGGGTAGGGTACCTATTTCTTGGAACCTTTTCCTCACATGCAAGATGAGAACTGTGGTGCCTTCTCTTCAGGATTGTGAGAGGATTAAATGAGATGATCACTCCAAACATCCCAGGATGAGGACTTCCAACATTATCTGCCATCCTGACCCCATGTGATTAATATAAATGTCTCTGAAAACTTTTTAAATGTTTGATGATATATAAAGAGAGGTAACTCTTGCTCTCAGAAAAGCCCACATTAGGCAGTATCCTGGAGTTCATGATATTGTTGACCAGAGATTTAGTGTCTTCATCTCCAACTGAGTGCCCTTTTCTCCACACATCTGCCAAGTCAAATCCTACCTTCCTTTTTTACCTCAGGAAAGCTATTTGAAACCACACCACCTCCATTGACTCCTCCTGCATCCTTCTACTCTCCCTCTGTAATTGCCACCCTGGGGCCAGTAAACACATGACTTCCTTCCCTTTCCTTCTCTTTCACTCCCTTACCTTCCCTTTCCTTCTCTTTCACTCTTTTATCTTTCCTTTCCTTCCATACTCTCTTTTCCTGTACTCTCTTTTTCTTACCTTAACACAAACGTGGCTGTTCTCTGGGAAGAGTTTGTCAAGTTGAAGGTCTTTTCTCCCTCACGTTCTATGTACTCAGGATATCTTGCTCCATGTTACCACTTCCATACTGTTTCTTTCTCTTCTCTTTGCAGCACCCTCTGCACTCTCTAGCTCATCTCCTTTGCCTCCGTTCTCCTCTCCCCATCTTCACAGTCAGTTCACTCCCCTCCACTGCCATTTACCCAAGGCCTCTGGCTCAATTTCCTGCTCTCCATCTCAAATCCAGGCTCATTCATTCATTCTTTCTTTTTTAAAATTCAGACTCATTCTTGATGACTTTCACCTCTGGGCCTCTCATTTCCTGAATGTTTTCATCCCTCATTATATGTTCCCACTTACCTGAGCCTCTTCTCGTGAAGGTGTCACCTTTTAGACATACCTGCTAGCATTCTTTACACTTTTTTTGAAATAACAAACACAGTGTACCATGCTCTAAGCAGCCTTGTTCTTTCACTGAAATATTCTTTAACCTCCATGAGTGCTCTAAGTCCACATGTTTTTACAATCATCTGCTTTTATGTCTTCCTACTCAAACTTCAAAATACCCGTCCAAAATAACCCCTCTCTGGCACACCCAATTTCTTTTATCTCTTTTTGTGATACTCACCAGGTAATTCTCAAACATGAGATGAACCTGTTATTCATCTTACATATCTGTACCTGAGCATGGGGTGTTGCTCAGTGAATCACAAAGCCAGCCTGTAGGTTTACCTTATATTGTTCCCCATAAACCTCCCATGGGTTCATGCCCTTTCCAGTCACTCTGTCCCTGGTTAACATTATCCTTCCCTAAACCACTATTTCATCCTTTATTTTCTGCTCTAAGATCCCTACCCTCCTTCCCTCCCCACTTTCTGCCATTGGATTGGAGCCCTCTTCTAGACGATCTCCAATTATAAACCCATCTGCATTTTCACTATTATAGATTTAATTATTTTTTCCCCAAGATATATGTTGGAGTCCTAATCCCTATAACCCTTCTATCTGTGGATAAAAAAAGAATCCCAGTTGTGCAATAGTTAAGAACTTGGCTGCTAACCTAAAGGGTTGTTTGAACCCATCCAGCAGTTCTGCAGGAGAAAGACCTAGTGATCTATTTCCTTAAAGATTGCAGCCAAGAAAACTATGGGGGAACTTCTCTTCTATCATTTGTGGTTGCTGTGAGTCAGAATTGACTTGACAGTACCCAACAACAACATACCTATTGTAATGTACTATAATGTAATGTAAACACCTTCCATGATGGACTGTAATGTGATGTATTCAGGTTTAGGGTAGATCCTAAACCTAACCATTTCTGTGGTCTATGAAGTGTGGCATAGACAGACACACAATCACAGGAGAAAGACAATCACTATCTGAAGATGCAAGCAGATGAAACTGCAAGCCTATGAACTCCATGAATTGCCAGCTACAAAAAGCTGACATAGACAAGGGAAGTACTTCCCCAAAGAGTCATATCCTGAATTTGGACTTCTGACTTGAACTGTGAGAAAATAAATGTATATTCTTTAAAGCCACCCACTTGTATTATTTCTGTTATGGCAGCACCAGACAAGTAAAACACAGCCTTTGGTTCCTGATCAATGGGGATCTTGTTACTCCATGGGGAATGTCTTTCCTGTCCTGGGTTCTGGATCCATTCCCTTCTCATAGCCAGGCTTTTGCCATTTTCCCTTTCACAGCTCCTGCACTATCAGTCTCTTCCTCTCTACTAGTTCATTGCTGCTCTGCCTATGAACTTACCTTGGAATCTTCCACCTTAGAAAAAGAACAACAAATTCTCTACAGCCCTCCTCTAGCTACTACCCTCTCTCTCACATTCCCATTTCCTCTTCTTTTATTCACTTGTCAATCCATTGCATTTTGGTTATTCCAAATATCTGTTAAGTAAATGAATACAATTCTACTGATCTACTGATGTTTCTTTCTTTGTTTGTTTGTTTTTAATTTTTATTGTGATTTGGGTGAAAGTTTACAGAGCAAATTTATTTTCAATACAGTAGTTCATACACATTTTGTCTCATGACATTGACTGCGATTACCCACAATATAATAGCTCTCTTCCTACTTCCTCCCTGTAGTTATCTCTTCCCTGTGTTCTTCCCTCCTATGCACTCCCACCCCTCGAACTGTCTCCCTGTGCAAACACTGCCCTTCTTTTCTCCCATGATTGATTACCCCAAGTAGTGTACCTACCGGATGTAAATGTTCAGCCCATATGCCTCCTGTCTGTTGTTTGGCTGGAAGCCACAGGAGTTAATTCAGTGATCTACTGATGTTACTTTGAAGGGCTAGTTCTTCTTGGGTTTAGGCACTAAGTGACAAGGTATTTTGATTTCTCTGCTGAGCAGATGTGGATATGCTATAAAACTGAAGAGGTCTTTACTTAAGGGCCCCTATCTTGCACAGATCCTGTTAAGGCAATGTGAGCAATATGTTCACAAAGGTATATACTTTTGTAACATTTTGAAAAGTTATATATATATATATATATATATATATATATATATTCCCTCTATAGAACTTCTAAAATTGTATAACATACTTGGGATTCTCAAAATCTGGATCTAACTCCCTGCCCTCTCTTGGGCAGAAGTTAGCTCTTAGTCAGAGTGGCTCAGCCATGAAGTCCCCAGATACACAGCCCCTTTCATCTCTTCACATGCATCCTGAAAACTAAAGGTAGCACTTCCTAGCCCATGGCTCATCTGCCCCAGTGACCAGAACACCTGGCTAAGACCCTCTTTACCACTTGAGTTATCTACCTACTCTGACTGTGAGTGTCCCTAAACAAATTACATTCCTTTTGCTTGGTGTCATTTTCCATTATACAGGACCCGAGATCCAGGACAGCCCCACAGAGGAGCAAACTTGCAGAATGTATGACCATGTCACATCCTCTTCTTATAAATGATCCATTTGATGATGGAGCCTCTACCAATGATTACAGAACTTCCAGATAGACTCTTAAAAATGCTCCTCTGCATATTTACTTAATTAATTAATTCATTCATATATTCTATCCGGCAACGATTTTTTTTAGCTCAGTGCTAAGTGCCAGCAACACACAGTGAAATGAAGCCTCTACCCTCCAGCATCAGACAGGTGAATTCATGATTGTGTTTCAGCACAGATACCTGCTGCAGTGGAGGAAAGTACAGGTATTGAGAGAGCAGTTGGTTGAGGAATGTCCCAAAAGTGGCAGGGAGTAGGAAGAGATGAGAAGAGGAGGTGACACTTGAACTGAGTTTTGAAGAATTAGTAGAAATTAGATGAGAAAATTGAGGGTACAAGTAGAAGAAGCAGTCCAACATTTACTCAGTTGTTCCTTTGCAATTGGTAGCTATTTTTGAACCTTATTTATTCCAGTCTCTGTGTTGGATACAAAGGGTTTGGTGATAAACAAAGCTGCCATTTTGCCTTCCTCTGTAGAGCTTTCAGACAATAGTGAAGGCAGAAAATTCACAATTAAACAGAAAATAATCAGAGTTATGTTATCTGTGAAAGAAGTGGATGTTAAGATGTAAGACAGTGTTACAAGAAGATATGATTCCAATGTAGGATCTTGGAAGCCCTCCAAGGAGGCACCACTGGAATTTGGGTGGGGAGAGTAAAAATGCCAGTGATGGGAGAGTGTCCTAGGATTTCAGGCAGGAGGAACAGCACATGTAGAGGCCCAGAGGTAGAAAGAACATGGGGAGAGGGGATGGAAGTGGAGCTGAGAGGCAGGATGGGCCATTGCTCTTCATAGGGTAGGTCTCTAGAAGGTGGAGACAGCAACCCTGTCCAAGTCCAGGTTTAGAAAGACCACTTGGGCTGCTGGTTTTAGAAGAGACTAAATGGGGTCAACTCTGAGGCCTGGGTATTATGTGGGTGCCCTGATGTCTTTTGGTGCCTGGAGTGTCACCCCAAATACTGGCCCTAGATGTGGAGGAGTTGGTTAGGGAGGGCTTGAGGAGAAGATGCTTCCATCTTATTCTGGAGCTCACACCTGGAAACACATGCTTATGAATCAGTCCACGGATAGGTTGTGTAGGCTTGGTCGGGATGGGTATTCTGTACTAAGAGTATAGAATAGGAGGTGTGGGTAGTGTGTGTGGTATTTTCAGTACCCAGAGCAAATCTTTGGAATTAAGCGCTTAGTAAACATTTGTTGTGGGGGCAACAAATTCTAGGCTTCCATGGCAGAGACCTAGTTTTGATTCTCAGCCAATGCACCTCATGTACAGCTACCACCTGCCTACCAGTGGATGGTTATATGTTGGTGTGGTGCTGAACAAGTTTCAGTGGAGCTTTCAGACTAAGATGGACTAGAATGAAAGGTCTGATGATCTACTTCCAGAATTAGCCTATGAAAACACTATGTATCTCAAGAATCTGATCCACAACCAATAATGAGGATAGCACAAGACTGGGAAGGAAGCATTGCATTCTGTTGAGTATGGGGTGCCAGGAATCATGAATTCGTTCAGTGGTAGTTTGCAACAACAAGTGTTGGTTGAATAAATGAATAAGACATAAATTTTAGATTCAGGTGCAGATGCAGAGCAGGTTATCTTAGAAGCCTAGCTGCCCTGCTTCTTCTCTCACCTCTGCAGTCATGGCCCTTACATGCTACTATGAGCCAGGCTGTCTGTAGGTGGTGGGGAAGGAAGATTGCAGGGAGGATTTAACAGTGATGCTAAGCATGTCCATATCACTTCCTTTATCCTGATTACTACGGGAAGCTCTCCCCAGCTAGCCCCCATGTCAGTCTGGTCTCCGTGGCTAATGTTATTTTCCTAGAAGAATACACAGACAAATGTCTCAGACAACAGCCTTTATTATATATAT
>NW_006921667.1:3015639-3018990 GCF_000298275.1 Orycteropus afer afer | reverse complement strand
TTTTCTCTCTTTGATTGACTGCTTCAATGCCTACCAAACACTCTCCCAAGGCATCTCATTTGGAAATTTTCTGGACTTGCTATCTGCAGGAAACTGCCCTTATGACTTAGGCAGTCTGAGACAACTTCATTACCTTCTAGGTTTTTCTCTGTTAAATTTGGATTCCTGCAAATATGGAAAAGTGGCTTCTTACGGGATGCTTCGCACATGCTTCACATGCAAGCTAAAAACCCCTGGGAAGTATGCAAAACTTTCCTTTTGGTCATGCTCAGTGTTTCATAATTTTATGAAACAAATAATTTATTGAGCACCTCGGAGATAAACACCATGCCAGCCATTAAGCCTCCAACATCTCATTTTGTTTCAACTAGTCAGATGGGTGTTATGGTTTTGTGTTATTGGGGAGAAATTGACACTTTGAGACATGAGACACATGTTCAAAATTGTTAGAATTTGTACCAGAGACTGTGTCTGGCTCTTCCCTCTTTGTGGACCTGATGTTGTGGGAAACAGAGGCAAATAAGAGACAGATTATTCTTTTTCCTCTCCCTGTAGGGTAGGCAGCCAAGCCTGGGAGAGGGTACATGGAGATTGTGTGTGAAGATGGGACTTGCTTTGAATACTGGCTTAGGGCCTGCAGATAGAGAGACAGTGGTGCAGCACAAGGGAAACATAGAAGTCTACCTAGTCAGGTAAAGAGGTGGGCTTGGCATCTCCGTGGCTGCTCAGGCACTAGCAGCGCTCCTTGGAGCCCTGGGATGTCAGTTTTATACGAAGATGGTTCCTAAAAGAAAGATCTTCCCCATCAGCTCCATGCATCTCATAGTGAGCCCTATGACTGACCTCCAAAGGCCATTGTTGAGTTAGATAGATGGAGATGGGTTCCATTTTATTGATCCAATATACATTTTCCTGGTCTTTGCATCATAAAATAGAGGTATACAAGAAAAAATATCCTGAGATTTGAATCAGAATGTAATGAGTTCAAACATGGGGTCTACAGCTAGCTCAGTGACTTTGGGCAAGTCAATAAAACTTCTCTGAGGATAGAAATATCTGTTGTGATTGTGAAGATTAAATTATGTACACCAGTGTTTCCCTACTGAGAGTGATTTTTTTTCCAGGGGTCATTAGGCAATGGCTAGAGACATTTATGAGGGTAGTGGTGGTTTGGTGGTAGAATATTCATCTTCCACACAGGAGACCCCGATTCAATTCCTGACCAATGCACCTCATGAGCAGCCACCACCCATCTGTCAGTAGAGGTTTGGATGTTGTTATGATGCAGAATAGGTTTCAGTGGAGGTTCGAGACTAAACAGGTTAAGAAGAAAGGCCTTAGGTGCTATTTTAGAAAATCAGCTGATGGAAAATCAGTAACTGATCACAGGATGCTACAGGACTGACTGGGCAACATTTCATTTTGTTGTACATGGGGTCACCATGAGTTGGGGGCTGACTCAATGGCAGCTTACATGAATAAAGATATTTTGGTTTCCCAAAATGGGGTGGATAGGTGTTACTAGCATCTAATGGGTAGATACCAGGGTTGCTGCTAAGCATCCTACAATACATGTGAAGGACAGCCCCTGCAACAGAGAATTATTGGGCCCAAAATTTCAATAGTACTGAAGTTGAGAAGTCTTGTTGTATACAATGAGAATTCACCTAGTGCTTAGCATTCAGAAATGTGTTGATCAAGGCTGACTGACTTAGATTCAGTGTTATCAGAGTGGGAGAATGCCATGCTAGGCCTTGCCTCAGGCTCTTGGTGCTCATGCCCCACCTTGGAACCAGGGGGGAGTGCTGTGGGCATGTAGAGATGGATGCATGTCAGGGAGCACTGGGCTTGAAGTGCCGAGCCTGCCCAACTGAGGGAACTCCCTCCCTCTTTTGGGCTTTGTTTTTCTTTTTCTTGGCAGTGCCTGGTAGAGATTCTGAGAGCTGTTTTATTCCTGCTTTCCTTCT
This sequence comes from Orycteropus afer afer, assembly GCF_000298275.1. Lineage (NCBI taxonomy): Eukaryota > Metazoa > Chordata > Mammalia > Tubulidentata > Orycteropodidae > Orycteropus > Orycteropus afer. The sequence goes on along the minus strand of NW_006921667.1, from coordinate 3,017,023 downwards.
CAGGTTTGGGCTGTGTTGGGCTTTACCAGGACTACTGGTATGAATTTCCTGACTAACCTTCTTAGCCACTAGGTGTAGAGCCTAAGTTGGAGTGGCCAGTCCAAAGGAAGGAGATGTCCTCTCATATTCCCACTTTGATTGATCCCATGTTTCATCTGAGGCCCCTGGGCATAATGAAGGGTAACTATTAGGAGGAGCCTCATAAGAATTTTCTGGTTGCAAGCATCAGGAAGGCTAGGGGGCAGAAGTAGAAGCCAAGGAGATCTGTTAGGGTCTCTGTCATGGTTGGTGATAGGAGAGAAGTGACAAGGCTGCTGAAAGGCTATGGAGAGAAGGGCTGGATTTAGGCAAGATTTCTGAAATCCATCTGAAAGTGAGCAAGGCTTAAAGATGGGCAAGTGTAGAGGAGCAAGGCTAATGCACAGGTGTCTAAAGGAGGCCAAGAAGAGCTGATGTGAGGTGCCTGGAGAGATGAGGAGCTTAGTGTGGGTATGTCAAGAGCCTTGTGTGTAGAGAGAGAATATAAAATGAAAGATGAGGGAAGGAGCCCTTTTTCTCCAAAAATCCCTACACCACTCTCATCCCTGTGGTAAATCTTGTTCTTCCTCCCTTGGTAGAAGTCGGCACAGGAAGGTCTTCACCCCACACTGACCATGACCCTGAGAGCATGTGGGGATACCATGGGACCTCACCTCACTTGGCCAATACCTGCTGCCCATTCAGAGTGTCTAAAGCTTCATCTAGTAATGCTGGTGGAGACATATTGGCCCAAGAGATGTTGGGTGACCAGGACTTCTGGGAGAAAGACTCAATTTGAAGTCCACTGTGATCTGGCTATGCTCAGCTTCCTGCCCCACCTCAAACAGCTCTCTTCATCTTAGGGGGCTGCCAGCCTCTGGTAATCTGTGTTGTTTCCAGGTCCCAAATTGGCTAATTGGATCCATAACAGAGGGCCCTAGGAGGAAATGCCATTTATGTTCCTAAGGTGTGTTTAGGGGATCCATAAAAGTATCAGGTTGTCTTTTTTATTTTTTTTTTCTTTTTAAAATTTTTATTGTGATTTGGGTGAAAGTTTACAGAGAAAATTCATTTCCCATACAGCAGTTCATACACATTCTGTCTCATGATATTGACTGCAATTTCCCACAATGTAACTGCTCTCTTCCCACTTTCTCCCCACAGTTACCTATTCCCTATGTCCTTCCCTCTCATGTACTCCTGCCCCCCCCAAAGTGACTCACTATGCATACACTGTTGTTGTTGTTGTTGTGTGCCGTAGAGTTGGACCCAACTCATAGCGACCCCTCCTTGGGTTTTCGAGGCAGTATCACTATGGAAGTAGATTGCCCCATCTTCCTTCCGAGGAGTGGCTGGTGGGTTTGAA
>NW_006921667.1:3011775-3015374 GCF_000298275.1 Orycteropus afer afer | reverse complement strand
TTTTTTTTTTTTTTAATTATTTTGAGTTTTGTTTCACATTGTTCTCCTACTCTATCCAAGATATCCTACACAGATCCCCTTCTGAATGGTAGACAGTGGTAGCCAGGCACCATCTAGCTCTTCTGGTCACATAGGCTGAGGGTCAAATGGTCCCTTGAAGTAATTGTTTCCAGGCATCTTTGGTTTTCTTCACTCTTCTTCATTCTGGATGAGGAGAGACCTATCATTGCATCTAACTGGCTGCTTGCAAGGTTTTAAGATCCCAGTTGCTACTCACCAAAGTAGGATGTGGAACAATGTTTTTGTGTAATATGTTATGCCAATTGAGCTTGATATCCCCTACAACCATGATCCCAAGCTCACAGGCCCAACTACTCACTCCCTCTTGGTAGCTGTCTGTGGCCAAGAAGTCACCACAACCTTGTCCCTTGTCAGTTCTACTACATTTGGACATTCTCACAGAACACTCAGATACACTTATAGAAACATTGTCTGCCAACCCTATACATGGTCATGGGCACACTGTCCCCTCAACATATCTGATCATAAAGTCTGTCCACCCATCTATCCACCTGTAGATCAATGTTTGCCATCACTGACAATGCAGTACTGTATGTGCAAAAGGGTTGATCTTTGTTGTCTGTATCTCCCATGTACCTCTCTCTGTCTTCCTCTTCCTCAATACCATGGTGTTGGTCACTCCATTTTGTGCATTACACTTCCCTTTACCCAAATCAATTCTTGTTTCTACCTATCTAGCAGTGTTCCATCCCCTCCCTTGCCACTCCTGGTAACCAACAAAGAAAGTTTCCTTCCATATATAAACCTTTCCTTGACTTTTCACATTAATGGACCAACACAATATTTGTCCTTCTGTGATTGATTTATTTCACTCAGCATAATGTCCTACAAGTTCATCCACATTATGCAGTGTTTTGCAGAGTCTATTTTATTCTTTAGGGTTACATACTATTTCATTGTGTGTATGTACCATAGTTTGGTTATCCATTCTTCAGTTGATGGACACCCAGGTTGTTTCCATCTTTTTGCTATTTTAAATAGTGCTGCTATGAACATGGGAAGGAAATGGGCAATCTACTTCCATAGTGATACTGCCTCGGAAACCCAAGAAGGGGTCACTATGGGTCAGGTCTGACTCAACGGTACATAACATCAACAACAACATGAACATGCGTGTGCATATCTCTGTTCTTGTCTTGGCTCTCACTTCTTTAGAAAATATACCTAGTAATGGAATGGCTGGGTCAAATGGTATTTCTAGTTCCAACTTTTTAAGGAATCACCATACTGCTTTCCACAGTGGTTGTATCATTTTACAGTCCCACCAGCAGTGTATGAGAGTCCCAATCTCTCCACATCCTTGCAAGCATTTATTATTTTCTATCTTGTTGAACTGTGCTACTAGTGCTGTGATAAGATGGTATCTCATTGTTATTTTGATTTGCATCTCTCTAATGGCTAATGATTGTGAACATTTCTTCATGTGTTTGTTGGTCACCTGAATATATTCTTTGGTGAACTGTCTATTCATGTCTTTTGCCCAGTTTTAATTGGATTGTTTCTTTTTGTTGTTGAGGTGTTGGAGTTTTCTTTAAATTTTAGAGAAATTTATAGTCTGACATTCTTGTCAGATATGTTGATACCAAATATTTTTCCCCATTCTGTAGATTCTCTTTTTAATCTTTTGGGGAAGTCTTTGGAAGCACATAAAATCTGATTTTTAGAAGGTCCTATTCATCTATTTTATCTTCTGCAGTTTGTGCATTTTGGGTTATGCTGGTTAGTCTATTTATTCCATATAAATTGTTGCTGTTGTTATGTGCCGTTGAGTCGGACCTGACTCATAGTGAACCATCTTTGGGTTTCTGAGACAGTATCACTACGGAAGTAGTTTGCCCATTTTGCTTCTGAGGCGTGGCTGGTGGGTTTGAACCGCCAGCCTTCTGGCTACCAGTCAAGTGCCTTAGGCACTATGCTACCAGAGCTCCTATGCCATATAAAAGGGTCCCTATTTGCCCCTATTTTTCCCTTAAGGAACTTTACAGTTTAGGTTTCACATTTAAGTCTTTGATCTATCTGGAGTTAGTTTTTGAGTATGGCGTGAGGTATGGCTCTTGTTTCATTTTTCTGCAAATGGATATCCAGTTTTGCCAGCACTATTTGTTAAACAGACAATCTCTTCCCCAATTAATGGATTTTAGCCCGTTGTCAAAAATCAGCTGACCATAGGTCAATGGATTTATTTCTTGGTTCTCAATTCTATTCCACTGGTCTGTGTGTCTGTCATTGTACCAATACCAAGTACTTTTGACGACTGTAGCTGAATAGTAGTTGTTGAGAACCAGGAGTGTGAGACCTCCTACTTTGTTATTCTTCTTCAATAGTGCTTTGCTTCTCTGAGGTCACTTTCCCTTCCATATAAAATTAGTGATTATTTGTTCCATGTCCTTAAAGACTGTTGTTGGGATCTGGATTGGGATTGCATTGAATGTATAGATTGCTTTGGGTAGAATTCACATTTTCACAATGTTCAATCTTCCTATCCACAAGCATGAGATATTCTTCCATCCATGTAGCTCTCTTATGGTTTCTTGAAATAATGTTTTGTAGTTTTCTTTGTACGGGTCTTTTGTGTTCCTGGTAAGATTTATTCCCAAGTATTTTATTTTTTTGGTAGCTATTGTAAATGGTATTGATTTCCTTATTTCTTTTTCAGCAATCTCTTTGCTGGTGTAGAGGAATCCAACTGTTTTTTGGATGTTGATCTTGTATCCTACCATGATGCTAAATCTCTCAAGTAGTTAACAGATTTTTTTTTTTTTTTTGGGGGGGGGGAGTCTCTTGGGTTTTCTATGTATAGGATCATATTATTAGCAAATAGGGATAATTTGCTTTCTTCCTTACCAATTTGGATGCCTTTGATTTCTTGCCTTATTGCCCTGGCGAGGACTTCCAATATAGTGTTGACTGGAAGTGGTGATAGAGGGCATCCTTGTTTGGTTCTTGTTCACAAGGGGAATGGTTTCAGTGTCTCCCAATTGAGAATAATGTTGGCTGTGGGTTTTGCATCTATGTCCTTTATTATGTTGAGGAATGTCCCTTCTATTCTCATTTTGCTGAGAGTTTTTATCAGGAATGGGTGCTGGATTTTATCAAATGCCTTTTCTGCATTGATTGATATGATCCTGTGTTTCTTTTCCTTTTTTTTTTAATGTAATAGATGATGTTGATTGTTTTTCTAATGTTGAACAATTCTTACATATCTAGGATGAACCCTATTAGTCCATTATATAGATAGATAGATAGATAGATAGATAGATAGATAGATAGATAGATAGATAGATATAGATAGATAGATATAGATATGTTGTTGGAATCTTTTGGCTAGGATTTTGTTGAAGATTTTTGCAGCAATATTCATGAGGGATATTGGTCTGTAGTTTTCCTTTGGAATGATATATTAGCCTGGTTTTGATATAAAGGTTATACTTGCTTCATAAAATGAGTTTGGGAGGATTCCATCCTTTTCTGTGTTCTGGAATAGTTTGAGTAGGATGAGTGTCGGATCTTCTCTAAAC
>NW_006921667.1:3002010-3010826 GCF_000298275.1 Orycteropus afer afer | reverse complement strand
TTTTGAGTTTTGTTCCACATTATTCTCCCAGTGTATCCAGTCTCCTACACAGATCCCCTGCCAAGTGGTGGACAGTGCTACCTGGTCGCCATCTAGTTCTTCTGGTCTCATAGTCATAGAGGATGGGGATCACATGGTGTACTAGTCCCTTGGACTAATTGTTTCCATATATCTTTGGTTTTCTTCATTCTTCTTTGCTGTAGATGAGGAGAGACCTGTCATTGTATCTTAATGGTTGCTTGCAAGCTTTTAAGATCCCAGTTGCTACTTGCCAAACTAGGATGTGGAGCAATGTTTTTTAATTTTGTGTAGTATGTTATGTCAATTAAGCTTGATGTCCCCTGTGACCATGGTTCTGAGCCCAAAGGTCCAACTACTTCCTCCCTCTTGATAGCTGGCTGTGGCCAAGAAGTGACTAGAAAAGGAAATTTTAATTTCATTTTTTTATTTCTTCTTTACCCAGTTGTTTTTAATAAGGGTGTTATTCAGTTTCCATATGTTTGCTCTTTTTCTGTTGATCTTCCTATTGTTGATTTCTAATTTTATAGCACTGTGATCTGAGAAGATGCTTTGCAGTATTTCAATGTTTTTTAATTTGTTAAGGCTTGCTTTATGGCCTAACATATGGTCTATCATGGAGAATGCTCCATGTGCACTGGAAAAGAATGCATATTGTCCTGTTTGTTGGGTGAAGTGCTCTATAGATGTCTATAAGGTCAAAGTGGTGCATTGTATTGTTTCTGACTTCTGTGTCTTTGTTGAGTTTCTTTCCAGTTGTTCTATCTTTGGTTGAAAGTGGTATATTGAACTCTCCTAGTATGACTGTGGGGTCATCTATTTGTCTTTTCAATTCTGTTAAAGTCTGATTTATGTATTTTTGGGCTCTTTCATTTAGTGCATAGATAATTATCATGGTTATGTCCTCTTGTTCATAACCATGATAAACCACCTCTTGTTCAATTGATCCTTTAATCATTATATAATATCCTGCCTTGTATAACCACCATCTTCTGGTGGTTTTTGTCTTAAAGTTAGTTTTATCAGAAATTAATATTGCTACACCTGCTCTTTTTTGATTGCCATTTGCTTGATATCTTTTTCCAACCTTTGATTTTTAGTCTATTTTTGTCTTTGTCTCTAAGGTATGTCTCTTGTTGACAGAATATTGATGGGTTATGTTTTCTCATCCAGTCTGCAACTCTGCATCTCTTGAGTGGTGTATTTGATCCATTGACGATCAATGAAATTGTGTTAGGCTGGGTTCTCTAGAGAAGCAAAATCAGTAAAGCTTATATTTACATATAGAGAAAGAGAAATTTATCTTAGGAAAATGGCTCACAGACATACAAATTGGTGAGTCCCAAGTTCTTGGATCAAACATCAAGCTGGTGGCTTTTCCTGATTCACACATCTGCAGGGGCTGATAAGCTCAAGGTTGGCAGGCATTACCAGCTGTTGACTCCAATGAATGATGAAGCCAAGATCTCTAGGCTGAATGGTGGATTGTTTGCTTACAGACAGTTGTAGGCAGCAAAACAGGATCCCAATCCACAGAAGAGTGTCTGTTTTCCCAGAATGTCCAAAAATATATTGGAAGCAGGCCACACCCCTAGGGAAAATCCCTTTCAATGGATTGGCTGCTCAAAACAAATGCATCTGATACCATCAGGGTAATAATCCACATCACCATTGCTTAAACCACACAGAATTGTGGTCCAGCCAAGTTGACACACAGCTCCAACTATCACAGTCCACCCCTTGTCAACTTGGCAGTTGTACACATCTTCTTAACCATGTATAATCCCTAATAAGTACAATTATAAATTCATATTTGCACCTAACATGATATGCCAACATGAGTATATTAACCTTATTTACATTTCACAGTTCAAAATAGAAGGAAACAAAAATATTTGATGCACAAATAAAATGAAGAAATATAACAATCACAGTCTTTGTTTCTGCAACTGGTCACATGGTTGTAGGCGATATTCAGATCTATCTTCTTCCACCACCCATTCTGTAGTTCCCTTGCCCTCACCACACATCTCAGCTGGTTGTGGTTCTTTGCCTGGTGGGGTGACCCAAACCTTCATTCCTGAAGGGTCTGGGCCATTAGTAGGCCTATCAGAATTGAGTTGTTGTAATTTTCCATTGACTTTAATCACAGGGCATGGTAGTACTAAGAGACGTCCTGAAGAATCTCCTGTATTCCAGACATATTCTTCTTTACCTCCATTATGTAATGTCAATCTAATTTGCCCTTGGTAATCAAGATCTATCACACCAGATAGTACAGTAACACCTTTCTTTGTCTGTTGATCCAGAGGCATTAGAAAACCAAAGTGGCCAGGTGGCATTCTTAACATTCAGTTCAATGCAATCAGTATTTTGTCTCCAGGTGGGAGTGTTCCTACCTTTGGGAATAAGATCTCCATACCCACAGAGCATAGGGTAGCAGGGACAGGAGGCAAAATTTTATGAGTGGGTGACTAGGGGTAATAGTGAGTGGTACCACTCCCGTTTTCATCCCTTTGTTCCTGGACCCGTGAATCCTGGCTATTGGAGAAACAGAACCATGTATTAGACGCTGGTTTAGAGCATATACAGCCTTCTGGAGAAAATTGCCCCAACACTTCAAGGTATTGCCACTTAGCTGGTGCCATAATTGTGTTTTCAGTAGGCTATTCCATCATTGTATCAAGCCAGCTGCTTCAGGATGATGGGGATCATGGTTGTTGTTGTTGTTGTTGTTATGTGCCGTCGAGTCGGCCCCGACTCATAGCGACCCCTCCTTGGGTTTCCGAGGCAGTATCACTACGGAAGTAGGATTGCCTAACCTTCCTTCCAAGGAGTGGCTGGTGGGTTTGAACCGCCAGCCGTCTGGTTAGCAGGCAAGTGTCTTAGCCACTATGCTACCATCATGGTAAGACCAGTGAATTCCATGAGCATAGGCCCATTGCTGTACTTCATTTGCTGTGAAGAGAGTCTCTTGATCTGAAGCAATGCTGTGTGGGATACCATGACAATGGATAAGGCATTCTGTAAGTCCACAGATGGTAGTTTTGGCAGAAGCATTGCATACAGGGAAGGCAAATCCTTATCCAGAATAAGTATCGATTCCAGTAAGAGCAAAACACTGTCCTTTCCATGATGGAAGTGGTCCAATGTAATCAACCTGCCACCAGGTTGTTGGCTGATCACCCTGAGGAATGGTTCCATATTGCAGACTCAGTGTTGGTCTCTGCTACTGGAAGATTGGGCACTTAGCAGAGGTGGTAGTCAAGTTAGCCTTGATAAGTGAGAGTCCATGTTACTGAGCCCATGCATAACCTCCATCCCTGCCACCATGGCCACTTTGTTCATGAGCCCATTGAGCAATGACAGGAGTAGCTGGGGGAAAATGATGGTTGGTTTCCACTGAATATATCATCCTATCCAACTGATTGTTAAAGTTCTCCTCTGCTGAGTTCAGCTTTTAGAGGGCATTCACATGAGACACAAATATCTTTACTACTTTTGCCCATTCAGAGAGATCTATCCACATAACTCTTCCCCATACAACATTGTTACCAATTTTCCAATCGTGATCCTTCCAAGCCCCAGACCATCCAGCCAAGCCGTTAGCCACAGCCCATGAATCTGTATACAATTGCACATCTGGCCATTTCTTGTTCCATGCAAAGTGAACAGCCATATGCACACCTTGAATTTCTGTCCATTGGGAGGATTTCCCTTCACCACTGTCTTTCAAGGAAGTCCCAGAAAGGGACTGCAGTGCTAATGCTGTCCACTTTTGAGTGGTGCCTGCATATGACGCAGAACCATCTGTAAACCAGGCACAGGTTTTCTCTTCCTCAGTCACTTGATCATAAGGAACTCTCTATGAGGCCATAGGTTCAGACTGGGAGAGAGAGGGTAATGTGACTGGAGTGGAGACCATAGGCATTTAGGCCACTTTCTCATTCAACTTACTTGTGCCTTCAAGTCCTGCCTGAGCCTGATCTCTGATATACCACTTCCATTTAATGATGGAGTGCTGCTGTGCATATCCAACTTTATGACTCTGTGGGTCAGACAACACCCCGCTCATGATGGGCAGCTCAGGCCTCATGGTGACTTGGTGGCTCATTGTTAGGTGTTCACTTTCTACTAAAGCCCAGTAAGAAGCCAAAAGCTGTTTCTCCAAAAGAGAGTAGTTATCTGTAGAGGATGGCAGGCTTTGCTCCAAAATCCCAAGAGTCTGCATTGCAATTCACAAATAGGGACCTGCCAAAGAATGCAAACACCATCTCTATCTACTACAGACACTTCAAGCTTTATTGGATCAGCTAGCTCATATGGGCCAAGTGGCAGAGCAGCATGCACGGCAGCCTGAACCTGTTGCAGAGCCTTCTGTTGTTCTGAGCCCCACTCAAAACTAACAGCTTTTGGAGTCACTTGATAAATAGGCTGGAGCAACACACCCAAATGAGGGATATGTTCCCTCCAAATCCAAAGAGGCCAACCAGATGTTGTGCCTCCTTTTTAGTTGTGAGGGAAGTCACATACAATAACTTATCCTTCACTTTAGTAGGAATATCTCGACATCCCCCACACCATTGGACCCTTAGAAATTTCACTAAGGTAGAAGGTGCCTGAATTTTTTTTTGGGTTAATTTCCCAACATCTAGCATGCATATGTCTCACCATTAAGCCTAGAGTCATTGATACTTCTTCCTCACTAGGTCCAATCAGCATAATGTCATCAATATAATGGACCAGTGTGATGTCATGTGGAAGGGAAAGGTGATCAAGATCCCTATGGACTAAATTATGACATAGTGCTGGGGAGCTGATATAATTCTGAGGAAGCACTGTGGAAGTATACTGTTAGCCTTGCCAGCTGAAGGCAAACTGCTTCTGATGGTCCTTTGAAATTGATATTGAGAAAAGGACATTGGCCAGATCCATAGCTGCATAGCAAGTACTAGGAGATGTACTAATTTGCTCAAGCAATGAAACTATACCAGGAACTGCAGCTGCAATTGGAGTTACCACCTGATTGAGTTTACGATAATCTACTGTCATTCTCCAGGATACATATGTTTTTTTGAACAGGCCAAATAGGTGAATTAAATGGGGATGTGGTGGTAATCACCACCCCTCCATCCTTCAAGTCCTTGATGGTGGCAGTAATCATTGCAACCCCTCCAGGGATGTGGTATTGCTTTTAGTTTACTATTTTTGTAGCTACAGGCAGTTCTAATGGCTCTCACTTGGCTTTTCCTACCATAATAGCCCTCACCCCACAAGTGAGGGACCCAATGTGGCAATCCTGCCAATTGCTCAATATATCTATTACAATTATGCATTCTGTAACTGGGGAAATCACTGCAGGATGGGTTTGAGAACCCACTGGACCCCCTGCTAAACTCCATCAATTACTTGACCTCCATATGCCCCCACTCTGATTGGTGGGCCACAATGATACTTTGGGTCTCCTGGAATTAGCATAAATTCAGTACCAGTGTCCTGTAATCCCCCAAAATTTCCTTTTCCCTAGTGAACAGTCACTCTCCTAAAAGACCTCAGACCTCTTTGGGGAAAGCAGGGAGAAAGATTGACATTATAATTTTTGGCAGTGTAGTGGGGTCCTTCCTCAAAGGGACCTGGCTACCTCTTCATTCAAGGGGTTGTGGGTCTGTAAACTGACTTAAGTCTAGGAATTGATTGAGATGTTGTGAGTCTCTATTCTGTTGATTCAATCTAGGGTGCTGTTCATGTGACCTAAAATTCTTCTGTCTATACAGATCAAGTAAATAATTAGTAGATTTGTCATGCATTTCACTACTAAGAACAGGATGACTAAGTAGCCAATGCCATAATTCCACATGAATCAGACTATTCTGATTATTGTTCTGACTCTCTGTCCATTATGATAACCACACCCACCTTGCCTTTGTCGATTAACTGCTACCACTTGGCCCCTACTACCGCAGAATCCAATCCATCCCATCATAGTTAAGTGTCTTAGTTCAATTAAGGTAGTTTCCACTGTCAATTCCAGCTTACATAAAATAATAATCACAGCAGTCTTCAAGGATGCTGGGGCTCCCTTCACAAATTTATTCCTCACCATACTGGTGAAAGGCATGTCCTCTAGACTCTCCATTTCTGGCTCTAGTGGTCTAATCTGATAAATCCTTTCTAACAGGCTGATTTCCCTAAGGCTCTGGATACCTTCTTCTGCATTATACCAAAGCAGGTCTGGTACTTCAGCTTGAATTAAGGTAGGCTACCACATAATCCATGCTTCAGTAAGCCAACCAAATAAACTATAGAACCTTTCCTAACCTCTTGAGCTGAAACTTTGAATGGAGAATCTGTACTTAGTGGGCCTAAATCAATAAACTCAGACTGATCCAATCTTACATTTCTTGCACCATTATCTCACACCCTCAGTAGCCATTTCCATACATATTCTCCAGGTTTCTCTCTGTACATGTTAGCAAAATCAAGTAGGTCTTTTTGGGTGTAATGTACCACCTCCTCAGTCACACTTTGTATTTCACCTTTTGGGACTCACTTGGACTTAACTTTAGTTATAGGTCTAGCAGAAACAATGGGTGGTTGGGGAAGTTCCTGATCACATTCAGCAATGTTTTTCCATGGCCTGTGCCTCAGGGAATGATCAAGCAGGAACAGTTGTGTTAATCCCATCAAACTGATGTGGAGGGGATAAAGGTTTTACCATAATCCCTTGAGATAGGAGGGATTCAACAGAATTTACAGGCTCCATATCCTCATCTTCCTGGCTATCTGCTCATATGTCCCCATTCCAGGTTTGAGGATCCCATTTTTTTTCCAATCAATGCCCTCACTTTAACTTCAGACACCATTCTGGATTGGCAATTTAATTGGTGTAGTAATTCAGCAATCCTTACAGTAAGAGTCTGAGTTTGGTTTTCAGCAATATCAGCTCTGTTACTAGAAGAAATAAAGCTTTCTTTCAGAGCACAACTGGAAACGTTGAGGTCTTTTTTTGCGGTGCTTAAGCTGTGACTCTGCAGCGCTGAACTCATCTCCCTCTTTCACCACTTTTGTCTAGTGAAGTAGGACCAACCACCCAGCTTCCTTATGGTCCTCATGCTGACAGAATTGCAGAAAAGTATCAAATATGCGATCACTCAGAGTCTCACTTCTCAAAAATACTTGATCTATTGGTGGTGCTATTTTGCATATTAATGTTGCCACCTCATGCCATGGATTAGCAGGGACCCTCTTTACTAACAGAGGCAGGGTCACCAGTGCCTTTATGATTAATCAAATTGGAGAACCAATTTAGCAAGCCCATCCTTATGACTTTGTCTCTATACAACCACTCCCCATACCAAATGTGATAGGCTGGGTTCTCTAGAGAAACAAAACCAGTAAAGCTTATATATACATATGGAGAAAGAGAAATTTATCTTAGCAAAATGGCTCACGAACATATAGAAAGAAGTTGGCAAGTCCCAAGTTCTTGGATCAAACGTCAAGCTGGAGGCTTTTCCCTGATTCATGCAGCTGCAGGGGCTGATGAACTCAAGGTTGGCAGGCAGTATGGGCTGTTGATTCCAATGAATGATGAATCCAAATCTCCAGGCTGAATGGTGGATTTTTCACTCTCAGACAGTTGTAGGCAGCACAACAGAATCCCAATCCACAGAAGAGTGTCTCTTTTCCCAGGATGTCCATAAATATATTGGAAGCAGGCCAAACCCCTACGGAAACTTCCTTTCAATGGATTGGCTGCTCAAAGCATACACATCCGATTCCATCATGGGAATAACCCACATCACCATTGCTTAAACCACATAGAATTGAGGTCAAGCCAAGTTGATACACAGTAATTATCAACATGTATGAATTTGTTGCAGTCATTTTGTTATGTGTTTTTTTTGTGGTGTTACTGATTTCTTTGTTTTGTACAACTTTCTGTGGCGAGCTCATTTTGTTTATGAATCATGTTATCATTTCCTTCATTGCTATTGTTTTAGTATTTGCTAAACATTTGTGCTTGCCCTCTTTTTTATTGTGATGTGAAGGTTTATTATTTTTCTTTGAAGTTTTCCTGTGATTTATAATTTTCTTCCTGAGTTTAGAACAGTCCACTCTGCCTTGCAATTGTCTTGACTTCCCCACCATTTAGAAGTTCTGTAACTACACAATTTTCCCCCTTTTGTTTTGTGGTTAGTTCCCTGTTTACAATCTTATAGGCTTATTTACTATTTACTTTGGGAGATCCGTTAGCGTAGTGCCTAAGGCACTTGACTGGTAACCAGAAGGCTGACGGTTCAAACCCACCAGCCACTCCTTGGAAAGAAGGTTGGGCAATCTACTTCCACAGTGATACCACCTCGGAAGCCCAAGGAGGGGTTGCTATGAGTCGGGTCTGACTCGACAGTACATAACAACAACAACAACATGTTTTAATGGTTGGTTGTTGTTTGCTGTTGTTTGTTCTCTGTTCAATGAACTCCCTATAGTACCTCTTGTAAGGTTGGTCTGGTTTTAACAAATTCCCTTAGTTTCTGATTATCTGGAAATCTACTAATTTCACCATCATATTTGAGGGAAAATTTTGGTGGGTATGGCATAGTGCCTAAGGAATTTGATGGCTAACCAGAAGGCTGGTGGTTTAAACCCATCAGCCACTCTTCGGAAAGAAGGTTGGGCAATCTGCTTATGTAGGGATACCACCTCAGAAAACCAGGATCAGGTCACTAAGAGTCAAAATCGACTCAATGGCAGTGAGGTGTTTTTTTTTTTTTTTAATTCTATAATTCTTGGTT
>NW_006921667.1:2998835-3001910 GCF_000298275.1 Orycteropus afer afer | reverse complement strand
CCATCCCATTGCCTTCTCGCCTGCATGGTTTCTGCTGAGAAATCACAGCTTAATCTTATTGGTTGCCCTTTTTAAGTAAATTTTCATTTTTCCATGCTGCTTTCAGGATTCTTTCCTTGTCTTTGGTTTTGGTGAGTTTGATGATATGTCTTGGTGATTTTCTTTTGGGGTCTATTTTCTGTTTGGGGTTTGTTGGACTTCCTGAATGGATAGATTCTCACCTTTCATCATATCAGGGAAATTCTCTTCCAACAAATCTTCCACTATTTTCTCTGTGGTTTTATTTGTCTGTTTCTGTACTGGAATTCCTATTATGCATAGGTTATTCCTTTTGATGGCATCCCACATGAATCTTAGGCTTTCTTCATTTTGTTTTGATCTTTTTTCTGATTGACCCCTTTCCAAATGAGCATTGAGGTATTTGCCTTCAATCCCACTAATTCTGTCTTCCATTGATTTGCTTCTACTCCTTTGCCCTTTCGATGTGTTATCTATTTCTGACAATTTAGTATTAATCATCTGGATTTCTATCTGCAGAATTTGTATCATTTCTAATTTTTCATTTATTTTGTCACTTAGTTCTTGTATTTTCTTCTGAAATTGTTCTAGGGTTTTGTCTGTGTTTTACTTAATTTTGTCAGTGTTTTCCTTGATCTGTCTCTCAGTCCGCTGTAGGTACCTAAATATAATTCTTTTGAATTCCTTATCAGGGAGTTCCAATGCTGCTTCTTCCTCAGGGATGTGTTCTGGGTCTATCTCCTGCTGTCTTGTTTCTACTGTTTTATCTTGCTTCTTTGTATGGACTGTGATGGTCTCTTGTTTCCAAGACATTGTGACTATGTTGTATTTGTATTTAATTTGTGATTGTATGTTGGAGTGATTTGCCCAAGATTTTCATTTTCTTTTGTTTGGATGTATCTGAGTAAACAGGGCACTGCACTCCTCTGTTCGCTAGTTAGCAGCACTTATACACTCATCACCTGTCTCCTGGTGGTTGTGATAAATAATGAGAGTGGCTGCACAGATCTCTGCAAACTGTTTGTGAAGAGCAGTTAAGGGTGAGTCAGGCTTGTATTGGCTGCCATGTATCATCAGCCAGTTGGTGCAGAAGCAGGTGGTGGCCCTCACTCAATAGGTGGGGCTATACAGTAGGTGCTGTTATGGTTGGGTCGTATGGGTACCATTGCTGTCTCCACTCATTTAGACAAAAACAGCAATAAAAAAAAAAAAACACCAAAAGACTAAAGCAAGAGGGAAAAACACACAGACTGTATAAACACACAGGAACAATCACCAAAAAGAGAAAGAAAAATGAAAAAGAAAAAAGAGGCAATAAATGAGATGAAATATTTAAAGAAATACTTTAAAAAGACAAAAGAAATATGAGTAGAAAAAGAAAATAAAACCCCACAATGTCTGGGGAGGGGGAAATAAGAGAAAAATGGTAGAGTAAGAGAATAATGAAGGAAAAAAATGGGAAAAATGCAAAAAGAAAAACAACAGATGGGGAGAATCACAAGAAAGTAAAAAATGGGAACCAGGAATACAGAAGAGAGAAAAAGCAAAAACTAGAACCTGGGAAGGGAAGAAGAAAGAATAAAAATAAAAATGAAGTAGAGAAAAAAAACAAACTAATTGTAAAACAAACAAACAACAAAAAAAGAAAGAAAGAAAGAAAGAAAAACAAAAAAGAATCTGTGCAGTGGGTAGGGCAGGGCACCCAACCTCCGTCAGAGCACATAGACTGGGATGGAGTTCCTGCCGCTCCAGAAGGTGAGTGGGGGTGAGGTATGGCTGCACCTCTGTTTACCAAGAGGGTGTGGGGTATAAGAGTAACAAGAGGAATGTCGCACCTTTCTAGTCCACAGCCTCTGGCATGTCCCTGCTGTCCTGGGCATGTGGAGTCTATTATTAGGTCCCTGGAATCAGACAGAATGCTGTTGCTTTAAATATCCAAAATGGTTGAAATGCTTGTAAACATTCAAAATGGCTGTGCCCTCCGAACAGCAAGAAGTCCATAGCTCAGTTTATCTCCTTCTTTGCTGTTTCCCTTTTTAGTGATCAGCCACCAGTGTAGTTCTCCTTGCAGCCCTTGGCTAGCAGCACAAGTTTTTAGGTTAATTCTTAGGTCCTAACACTACTTGGAAATATCCAGACTGTTCATGCCATCAGGATCACTAACAGTCTGCAGTTCCTTTTGTCTCCTTATTCACTATTTTCATGCAGGTTCTTCTCCTAGTTGGAGTTCAGGCCACTTCTGTATCCTTCCTTTCAAAGCTCAGGGCTCCAGGATTATCTTCTGTATCTGGTTTTAATTGGTTCCCCTTTTCTTTGTTGAAGAGGTTCTGTGTAGTTTGCCTCTTCCGCCATCTTACTGGAGCTCTGCCCAGGTTGTCTTTTTTATGATGACTTTTAACGTCCTGATTTAAGAGATTTTCTGATTTTGTCTTGAGGAATTTTTGGTTTCTCTAGGGGAGTCCTCTTTCCAGCCGCAGCAGCCACTGTGGGGAGAAATTCTCCCCAAGGAGAGGCATTAGTAGAGGGAAAAGGGTAGTCACTCTATTAAGGTTTTGGGATGAGTCAGGCAATGTGTAGAGCCATTTACATAGTATCATTGCATTCCCCTCCCCCCCCTTTTTTATAACATTGCAGTTCTCACCCTATAACAGCATTCTTTTTTTGTTTGTTTGTTTTATTAACCAACATAACAACTTTTCCATTTTCAGCTCAGGAACATTGATGACATTTTTCATGTTGTGCTACCATTATTGCTATCCTTTCCCAAAATACTCCACCACAATTAGACCATTAGCATAAACTCAATGCCCTGCAAACAAAACCTTTCCCCCTCCCTCCTACCTCTCGTAAGCACTAATTATCTTTGGTATATATATATGACTTTTAACGTCCTGATTAAAATATATATATATATATATATAATATATATTATATATTATATATTATATATTATATATTATATATTATATATTGTTGTTGTTGTTGTTATGTGCCGTCGAGTCAGCCCTGACTCATAGCGACCCCTCCTTGGGTTTCCGAGGCAGTATCACTACGGAA
>NW_006921667.1:2995193-2997985 GCF_000298275.1 Orycteropus afer afer | reverse complement strand
ACTAATTGTTTAATTGAGTCTTAGATTTTCTTCACTCTTCTTTGCTCTGGACAGGGAGAGACCAATAATTGGAATTTAAATGGCTGGTTACTTTTAAGGGCCCAGTCACTACTCACCAAAGAGCATTGTCTTTGTGGACCATGTTATGCCGATTGACCATAGTAACCCCTAAAAGTAAGGTCCTGAACCTCCATACCCAGTGAGTCATTCCCTCAAGGTATTTGGTTACGACTAAAATGTTTTCATAACTTTGTCGCCTTTATACTCTACTACACTCATGGACATATTTGCAGCACATGTAAATACATAGGTAGAGATAGCCTTTGTCAAACATATACATAAATATATAGTTATGGTTATAGTACCATTCACATTTCCAACCTTGTTCAAATTGCATCCACTCCTAAATTTTTATTATTACTATTATTGCAGGATTGTGTATGTAATAGTCTTCACCTTTGCTGCCTTCAACTCTTGTGCTTCTCCCTATGTCTTCCACTGCCTTGATCTTTCTGTGCTGACTTCCCCCTTATTGCCTTTCCCTCCACTTAAGCTAATATGTATCTACCCTCTAGTTGGTGATTGTCCCTCCCTTCCCCTCCCACCCCTTGTTGTTGTTAAGTGCTGTTAGGTGTCATCTCCAACTTGTAGAGACCCTATGTACAGCAGAACAAAACACTGTCCAGTCTTATGCCTGCCCCATGATCCTTGCTATACCTGAGCTCATTGTTGCAGCCACTGTTCAATCCATCTGGTTGAGGGACTTCCCCTTTTTCATTGACCTTCCACTTTGCCAAGCATGATATCCTTCTCCAGGGAATGGTCCCTTCTTACAGCATGACGAAAGTAGGTGAGATGAAGTCTAGCCATTCTCATCTCCAAGGAGCATACCAGCTGCATTTCTTCCAGTACAGATTTGTTACTTCTTTTCATAGTCCATGGCACTTTCAGCGTCCTTTACCAATACCACAACTCAAAAGTACTGACTCTTTTTCGGTCTTCCTTATTTATTGTCTGACTCTTACATGCATATGAGGCGATTGAAAATACTATGGCTTCTGTCAGGTGCATCTTAGTCTTCATATCTTTGCTCTTCAACTCTTGAAAGAAGTCCTTTGCAGCAGATTTGCCCAATGCTGTATGTCGTCTGATATCTTGACTACTGCTTCCATTGGTGTTGATTGTAGAACCAAGTAATATGAAGTCCTTGACAACATCAGTCTTTTCTCCATTTATCGTGATGCTCCATTTCTCAAAGAATTGGTCAGTGATAACCTTATGAACAGCAGTGAAACACTGTCTGATGAGACTGACTTGGAAGAAGGAAGAGGCCATCTACTTCTCAAAGAATTGGCCAGTGAAAACCTCTCACCCCTAGTTACTTTTAAAGAACAAATCTTTCTGTGTATAAACTTTTTCTTAACTTTTTATAGTAGTGGTTTCCTACAATAATTGTCTCTTTGTGATTGACTGATTTCACTCAACATAACATCCTCTAGGTTCATCCATGTTATGGAGTGTTTTGCAGAATCAATGTTATTCTTTAATGTTTCGTATTCCATTGTATGTGCCATAGTTTTTTTGTTTGTTTTTTAATCCATTCACCATTGATGGGCCCTTAGGTTGCTTCTGTCTTTTTGCTGTTGTGCATAAATATTGTGATGAACATGGGTGTACATACATATCATCAAGTTACAGTTCTTATTTCTCTAGATACATACCTAATAGTAAGGGGCTCTTGTAGCACAATGCCTAAAAGGCATCTGACTGCTAGCCAGAAGGTTGGTGGTTCAAACCTGCCAGCCACTCCATGGAAGCAAGACTGGACAATCTACTTCTGTAAAGATTTACTGCCTCAGAAACCCAATGGACGTCTCTATGAGTTGGAATCAACTCAATGGCAGTGGGTTTTTTAGTTTATACCTAGTAGTGAGATTGCTGTCTCATTGCATTTTAAATAGAAATCCATGTGATCCTAGGATTGGCCTCACCACAGAGAGGAAGACACTGAGCATCAGAGAAGTAACTAACTTGGCCCAAATCACTCAGTTGCCAAGGGCTCAGCTCACAGGAATCTCTTACATCCTGTCCTGCCATTAGCTCTCCCATGGACAGGGCCTGGCCCTAGTAATCCTCAGGGGTTGTTATCCCTTAGAGTCAGTTTTCCAAAGAGTACTCACACTAACTTGTTTGAATACAAACCTGATCATTTTGCTCCTCTGCTGGAGAACTTCCAATGATTTCTATTCTCACTTAGAATAAATCCAAATTCCTTTTAATCACCTCTAAGCCCTATTACCTGGCTACTACTCTGTTCCCAGGCTCATCTCTAACATCCATACTCTGTGCTCACTTACCAACTACCACACAGGGCTCCTGTTAGTTCCTCACATAGAACAGAAGGTCCCCATATTAAAGCCTTTGCTGTGGCTATTATCCTTAATTGAGTCCCTCTTTCCACAGATAAGAAGCTCTGATGGCATAGTGCCTAAGGCCTTGGTTGCTGACCAGAAGGCTGGTGGTTCAAACCCATCAGCCACTCCTTGGAA
The DNA here is from genome assembly GCF_000298275.1 of Orycteropus afer afer. Lineage (NCBI taxonomy): Eukaryota > Metazoa > Chordata > Mammalia > Tubulidentata > Orycteropodidae > Orycteropus > Orycteropus afer. The sequence continues at coordinate 2,995,436 of NW_006921667.1, read as the reverse complement.
GGAAGGTTGGGCAATCTACTTCTGTAGTGATACAACTTCAGAAACCCAAGTCTCTATGGATCAGATCCGACTCGATGGCAGTGCATTCCCCAGATAGCCACATGACTCATATTTTCATTTCCTTAGGACCTCTGTTCAATATCACACCATCAGGAAAGTCATCTCTGATTACCCTGTCTAAAATAGTACCCTTACTGTTCTTCTCAAGTCCTTACTCTTTTTTTTTTTTTTGTGTGTGTGTGT
>NW_006921667.1:2989379-2994872 GCF_000298275.1 Orycteropus afer afer | reverse complement strand
ATTTTATTATGGCAATATATATGTAACAGATAGTTTGCTATTTTTTTTTTTTTTCAAAAAACTTTTTATTGTGATTTGGGTGAAAGTTTACAGAGCAAATTGGTTTTTCATTCAACAATTCATACAGGTTTTGTTTCATGACATTGACTGCCATGTCTAAAATGAAACAGCATTTTCCTGCTTCCTGCCTGTATTTACTATTTCCATTTGTCCTTCTTGGCTATTCCTTCCTGACTTCTGGACTTTATCCCTGGACATATGTTATCCTTTTGATCTCATATGGCTGATTGTTTTAAGGGGTGCAAACATCCCTGATGTTATTGTTCACACCTTACAGATCTATTGTTTGTCTGAAAGTTGAGCCATGACAGTGAGTTAAGTTCCAGGCTTGAAGGTGACTGAGGGCCATACTCTCAGGTTTTCTTCCAGTCTCTATAAGACTAATAAATCTGGTATTTCTATGATTTTGAGTTTTGTTACACATTTTCCTCCCACTCTATCTAGGACCTTCTATTGTAATCACTTTCAGAGAGGTTGGCAGTGGTAGCTGGGCACCATCTAGTTCTGGCCTCAGAGTCATGGATGCTGAGGATTGTATGATTCTTTGGACTACTTGTTTCCATGCTTCTTTGAATTCCTTCACTCCTCTTTGCTTCAGATAAGGAGATACCAATAGTTGCACCTTAGATGGATGCTCCCAAGCTTTTAAGGTTCCAGTTGCTACTCACCAAAGTAGGATATAGAACATTGTCTTTGTGAACTGTTATGCCAATTGACTTTGAGGTTCCTTGAGACTATGGCCAAGGGCCTCATTCTTTCAAGGTATTTGGTCATGACTACCCACCCACTGCTGTCAAGTTGGACCCAACTCATAGCGACCCCTCCTTGAGTTTTTAAGGCAATTATCACTACGGTAGTAGATTGTCCAACCTTCCTCCCGAGGAGAGGCTAATGGGTTTGAACTGCTAGCCTTCTGGTTAGCAGTCAAATACCTTAGGTACTACACCACCAGAGACTAAGTAGTTATTATAACTTTGCCCCCTGTAGGCCCTACTAGATTTATGGATGTATTTGCAGTACATATAAATACATAGGTAGAGATATCCCCTGTGAAATCTGCATATATTACTTAGTCCCATTTGTCTTCCCACACCTATCTATTTATATATCTGCTTATAGATTATTGTTATTACTATTATTGCAGTATCGTGTATTATTAGAATTTATTTTTGTTGCCTTAACTCTTGTGTTTCTCCCAGTGTCTTCCTTTGCCTTGATCATTCTGTGCTGACATCCTCCTAATTGTGTATTGCTTTTTCCTTTCAGTGAAGTTAATACATCTCTACCCTGTAGTTAGTGATTTACCCTCCTTTCCCTGTCCACTCCCATTAATCTTCCAAGATGGTTTCTTTCTGTGTGTAGACTTTTTCTTCACATATTTAGTAGTGGTCTCATACAATATTTTTCTTTTTGTTATTGATTAATTTTACTCTACATAGTGTCCTGCAGGTTCATCCATGCTATGAGGTGTTTCAGAGATTCATCATTATTCCTTAACATTGTGTAGTATTCCATTGGGTGTATTTACCATAGTTTGTTTATTCATTCATCCATCGATGGCCACTTAGGTTGTTTCCATCTTTTTACTATTGTAAATAGCACAGCAACGAACATGGGTATGCATATAATTATTCATATCATGGCTTTTGTAAAGTACTGGGATTGCTGAATCATGTGATATTTATGTTTGCAACTTGTTAAGGAAGGAACTTGTGGAGGAGCTCTGGTGGTGCAGTGCCTAAGCCATTTGACTGTTAACCAGAAGTTTGGTGGTTCAAACCCATCAGCCACTCCACAGAAGGAAGACTGGGCAATCTCCTGTAAAGATTTACTACCTCAGAAACCCAATGGGGGTCATTAAGAGTCAGAATCAACTCGATGGCAGTGAGGATTTTTTTTGTTTGTTTGTTTGAAGGAAGATCTGTACCATTTTCCACAGTGGTTGTTCCATTTTACAGTCCCACCAGCAGTGCATGAGGGTTTCAATTCTGCATATCCTTGCCAGCATTTGTTGTTTTCTATGTTTTTAATTTTTATATTAATGCTGTAGTGAGATGATATCTCATTATTGTTTTCATTTGCAATTCTTTAATGGCTAATGACTGTGAGCATTTCTTCTTGTGTTTGTTAGCTGCCTGAATGTCTTCTTTGGTGAAGTGTCTATGTTGTTTGCCCATTTTTAATTGGATTATCTTTGTTTGTTGTTGAGGTGCTGAAATTTTCTATAAATTTTAAAGATTAGTCACTTGTCCAATATTTTGTTGTCATTTTTTTTTTGCTAATCTGGAGGTTTTCTTTTTACTCTTTTAGTACACAAAAATCTATAATTTGTAGGAGATCCTAGTTGTCTAGTTTTTTTTTTTTTTTCTGTTGTTTATGTGTTATGCTTGACAATGAGTTTATGCCTTGTATTAGGGCCCCAAAGTTTGTTTCTATTTTTCATCTGATGATCTTTATAGTTTTAGGTTTTACATTTAGATCTTTGATCCATCATGAGTTTTTGCATACGGTGAGAGATATGGATCCTGTTTCATTTTTTTTCTGGAAAATGTTATCCAGTTTGTCCAGCACAATTTAAAAAAAAAAAACATTGTGTTTTGGGTGTAAATTTACAAAACAGATTTGTTTTATTCTCAACAGTTCATGAACATTTGGTTTCATGGCACCAATTACAGTCTCAAAAATAAAAAGCCCTCTTCCCATCTCCTCCTTGTAACTACCCCTTCCCTTTGTCCTTCTTATCTATGCATTCCTGTATGTCCAGCTTTCCCTCCATGCAAATGCTACCCTTCTAATGTCTCATAGTAGATTGATCTAAGGGGTGCATCTCCCCGGGGTAGGTGTTTTGTTCGTAGGTCTTTCTCCTGTTTGGCTGAGAGCTAGTAATGGGGCCATAGTCTCTGGGGTTCCACCAGTCTCTATATGACCAGTAATTCTGGTCATTTTTGTGTTTTTGAATTTTGTTCCACATTTTTCTGCCCACTCTATCCAGGATTTCCAAGTTTGATCCCTTTTCAAGTGTTTGGAATTGGTAGCCAGGTACCATGTAGTTCTGTTCTCAAGGTCATGAAGGCTGAGATTCCCTTGGTCCATCAGACCCTTGGACTAATTATTTCTGTATAACTTTTCTTTGCTCCAGATGAGGGAAGACCAATAGTTGCATATTAGATGACTGCTCAAAAGCTTTTAAGACCTTTGTCATTACTCACCAAAGTAGGATGTAGAACAAGATTTTTATATACTGTTGTGCCAATTGAGTTTGACGTCCCCTGAGACCATGGTCCTGAGCCTACAGACCCAGTGACACTTCCTGAAGGTGTTGTTTGTCACTAAGAAGCTACTCCAACCTTGTCCCCTGTTAGTTCTATAATGTGCATGGATAATTTTGTAGCACAAATACACATTTATCATCAGCCAAATCTATGGTCAGCAAGCACCTTTTTTTTTTTTTTTTTAAAAAAAAAAACATACTGTCTCTTCCCTGTTTAATGGGCTTTAGTCTTCTCTCAAAGGTCAGCTGTCCACAAGTGTATGGGTTTACTTCTGGGTTCTTAATTCTGTTTGATTGGTCTCTGTCATTGTACCAATACAGGCTGCTTTGATTATGATGGCTGTATATTATGTTTCAAGATCAGGGAGTGTGAGGCCTCTTACTATGTTCTTCTGTAGTAGTGCTTTGTTTGTCAGGGGTCGCTTTCCTTCCCATTACTTTCTGTAGTATTGACGTTTTGAGAATATTAAGTCTTCCTATGCTTGAACATGTATGTTCTTCCATTTACGTAAGTATCTTTTAGTTTCTTATAGTAGTAATTTTCTTTATATAGGACTTTTCTGGCTAGATTTATTCCTAAGTACTTCATCTTGGGTGGCTATTGTAAATGGTAATATTTTCTTGATTTCTTTTTCAGAGTTCCCTTTGTGAATATAAAGAAATTCAGCTGATTTTTTAATATTTATCTTGTGCCCTGCCACTTTGCTGAATCCTTTTATTTATTCCAGTAGTTTTCTTGTTGAGTCTCTGGGATTTTCTATGTATAGGATCATGTCCTTTGCAAACAGAAATAGTTTTACTTCTGTTTTGCCTATTTGGATGCCTTTTAGTTCCCTTTCTTGCCTTATTGCTCTAGCTAGGACTTACAATACTGTATTGAGTAGGAGTGGTGATAAAGAGCATTTTTGTTTGATTCTCATTTGCAAGGGGAATGTTTTCAATCTCTCTCAAACGAGAATAATGTTGGCTGATGTGTATATGTTCTTAACTACGTTGAGAGATATCCCATCTATTCCTATTTTGCTGAGAGTTTTTATTAAGAATGGGTGTTGAATTTTGTCAAATACCTGTCTGCATTGATTGATAAGATCATATGGTTCTTTTCCTTTGTTTTACATATGTGGTAAGTGATATTGATTGTTTTTCTAACGTTGAACCATAATTGCATAAACCCACTGCCATCTACTTGATATTGACTCATAACACCCCTACAGGACAGACTGGAACTGCCCCATAGATACCCCCCAAAGGTATAATTTTTTACAGAAGTAGACTGCATTATCTTTCTCCCACAGAGTTGCTGGCAAGTTTGAATTGCCCACCTTTTGGTTAGCAGATGAATACTTTAACCACTAGAATCCCACTTGGTCATAACATATTCTTTTTTTTGATATAATATTAGATTCTACTAGCTAGAATTTTGTTGAGAACTTTTGCACCTACAACTCATGAGGGATATTTGTCCTTGATTTTCTTGTTTTAGTAATGTCCTTGACTTATTTTGGTTATCAGGGTTATGCTTGCTTCATAGAATGAATTCAGGAGTATTCCATCTTTGTCTGTGTTCTACAATAGTTTGAGCAGTATTGGTGTCTGCTCTTCTCTGAATGTTTAATGGAATCTGCCAATGAATCCATTTAAGCCAGGACTTATACTTTTTATATAGATATAATGACTAGCTCAATTTTTTTTTCTTTTGTTAGGAATCTGTTCAAATTTTCCACCTCAGATTGTTTTAGTTTGGGTAAATGGTGCATTTGTAGAAATCTGACCATTTCTTCTAGGTTTTTAAATTTATTGGAGTAAAGTTTGTCATATTATTCTGTTATTATCCTTTTTTATTTCAGTTGGTTGTGATGTTATCTATTTCATTTCTTATTCTTATAATTTGCATCCCCCCCCCTTTTCCTTTGTTAAATTTGGTAGTAGTTTGTTGGTTTTATTAATGCTTTCAAAGAAACAACTGTTATTTTTGTTGATTCTTTCTATTGATTTTCTTCTTCATTTCATATTTATTATATCCTTTCTTCAGTTCTGGTGACTGTAGGCTTTTTTTTTTTTTTCTGTTCTTTTAATTGTTGGAGATATTGAGTTAAGGTTGATTTTGGTTCTTTCTTCTTTTTTGATGTATGCATTTAATGCTATAATTTGTCCTCTGAACA
>NW_006921667.1:2985870-2989279 GCF_000298275.1 Orycteropus afer afer | reverse complement strand
ATATATATATATATATATATATATATATATATATATATATATCTTGATTTTCCTGTTAGCAATTTCTAATTTTATAGCATTGTGATCTGAGAAGATGCTGTGTAGTATTTTGATGTTTTTAAATTTATTGAGACTTGCTTTGTGGCCTAACATATGGTCCATTCTGGAGAGTATTCCATGTGTACTGGGGAAAATGTGTATTCTGCTGTTCTTGTGTGGAATGTTCTGCATATAGCTATGAGGTGAGTTTGGTTGATTGTGTTATTTAGATCTTCTATATCTTTGTTAAGTTTCTTTCTACTTTTTATGTCCTTCATCAAATGTGGTATGTTGAAATTTTCTACAATTATTGTGAAGTTGTCTACTCATTTTTAGTTTTTTTAAAAAGTTGGATGTATTTATTTTTGGTCTCTTTCATTGGGTGCATAGATATTTATTATGGTTATGTGCTTTTTTATTGACACTTTAATCATTATATAAACTCCTTCTTTGTATGTTTTGCTAGTTTTTGCCATAAGTCTATTTTATAAGAAATTAATATTGCCATTCCTTGCTGTTTTTCTGTAGCCATTTGCTTGATATGTTTATATGTTTTTCCATCCTTTGATTTTTAGCTCACTTTGTTTTTGGATTTAAGGTATGTCTCTTATATACAGTATATCGATGGGTCATGATTTCTCATCAACTATGCTACTCCCTGTCTCTTGACTGATGCATTTAATCCATTTACATACAATGTAATAATTGATCATTATTAGTTTACTGCTGTCATATATATGTTATATACACACACATATAGATATAGATTTATAAATTTTATTTATTATTTTTTGTATGTGTGGTCTTGATGGTTGCTTTGTTCCATATATTTTTCTGTGCTGAGTTCATTTTGTTTACAAACAATCTTATAATTTCCTTTGTTGGTATTTATTTAGTATTTACTGCATCTTTTTGATTTTCTTCTTTTTCATTTTGGCCATAATGTTCATTAATTTTCTTTGAGGGTACCCAGTAATTTATTATTGTTGTCCCAAGTTTAAAACAGTCTCTTCTATCTTGACATTATTTTGACTTCCTCTCCATTTGGAAGTCCTGTAACTGCACCATTTATTACCTCTTGTTTTGCTTTGTGGTTATCATCATTTACAAACTGATGTGTCAACTTCCCAATTTTCAGTCCTGAAGGTTTACTGGATACTCTCATATTTGGGTTGGGTTTTGGGTGATGTTGGTGGTGTTGTCATGTGTTTTAATCACAGGATGTTATCTGCTGTTGTTGGTTCTCTGTCTGAAGGATTCCCTTTAGGAGCTCTTGTAAGATTCTTCTGTTTTTACAAATTTCTTTTTATCTAGAAATGTCCTAATCTCACCATCATATCTTATGGACAATTTTGCTGGCTATGCAATTCTAGGTTGTTGTTGATAGGTGCTGTCAAGTTGGCTCTGATTCATAGTGACCCTATGCACAACAGAATGAAACACTGCCCGGTCCTGTGCCAGTCTCACAATCCTTGCTATACTGAGCCCATCATTGCAGCTGCTGTGTCAATCCATCTTGTTGAGGGCCTTTCTCTTTTTTGTTGACTCTCCACCAAGCATGATATCCTTTTCTAGGGAATAGTCCCTTCTAACAGCATGACCAAAGTAGGTTAGATGAAGTCTGGTCATTCTCGCTTCCATGGAGCATTCCAGCTGCACTTCCTCTAGGACAGATTTGTTAGTCCTTTTAGCAAACCATGGTACTCTTAGCATTCTTTTCTAACACCACAAATCAAAAACATCAATTCTTCTTCCAGTCTTCCTTATTCACTGTCCAGCTCTCATATGCATATGAGGTGATTGAAAATACCATGGCTTGGGTTAGGCACACCTTAGTCTTCAAAGAGACATCTTTGCTCTTCAGCACTTTAAAGAGGTCTTTTGCAGCAGATTTGCCCAATACAATACATCATCTGATGTCTTGCCTGCTGCTGCCATTGGTGTTGATTATGGAACCAAGTAATATGATATCTTTGACAACTTCAATCTCTTCTCCATTTATTGTGATGGTGCTTATTGGTCCAGTTGTGAGAATTTTCATTCTCTTTATGTTGAAATGTAACCAATACTGCAGACTATAGTCTTTAATGTTCATCAGTAAAATTTTTTATTTTTTCTTTCTGGGTTTTATATATGTCATCCTATTGCCTTCTTATCTGCATAGTTTCTGCCAGGCAACCAGAGCATAGTCTTATTGTTTCTCCTTTGTAGGTAACTTCATTTTTCTTGAGCTACTTGAAGGATTCTTTCTTTGGTCTTTGGTGTCTTTGGTTTTGGCAATCTTGATTATAAGTCTTGGCGATTTCTTTTGGAGTCTATCCTATTTGGGGTTAGTTGAGTTTCTTGACTGTGTAACCTCATGTCTTTAGTGATATTAGGAAAGTTTTCTAGCAAAACTTTGACAATTTTCTTGGTGCTTTTTTTGGTCTCTTCCTATTCTGTAATGCTGACCATATATAAGTTATTTTTCTTGATGGTGTTCCACATATTTTGTAGGCTTTCTTCATTTCCCCCCCTTATTATCCCTTTAACAGATTAGTATTAAGAGATTTATCTTCAATTTCACTAATTCTCTCTTCCCATGATTCAGTTCTACTCTTTTGCCCTTCCAGTGCACTATCTATTTCTTACATTTTAGTATTAATTTTCTAAATTTCTATTTACTGTGTATTCATGGTTTCTCATTTTCCACTTTTTTGTGTCAGTTTGTTCTTGTATTGTTTTTCTGAATTCTTCTAGAGTTTGTTCTTTCATTTCCTTTTTTTTTTTTTTTTTTTTTAATGTGACATCTTGGTGTTGTCTTTGTTTTCCTTGATCTCACCCTTACTCTGCTGAAGAGTCCTAAATATAATTATTTTGAATTCCTTATCAAATAGTTTCATTTATTCTTCTAGAGGATTTTGGCCTAAATTTTGGTCATTGGCTTGAACCTTCTTGTCCTGCTTTTTTTGAGTGATGTGAAACTATCTGTTGTCTTTGAGACAATTTGGTGTTATTGTATTTATTTGTTGTCTGTATGTTGGTTTTCTTCCCCCTACCCTTTTGTTTTGTTTTAATAAATCTGGGCAACGAGTTGGGTGTGCTACTTTTGTCATAATTTTGGAAGCAAAGGGGAGCTGTGCACCTTTCTCTGGGTAGATTTGCTATAGGTGGTGTATTGGCACAAGTTCCTGATCACAGGCAATGTAGAGCAGCTGAGACAAGGATAGGCAGGTGTTGGTTGCTATCTTTCATCTACTCAATGGTGCTGGAGCAGGTGGTGGCACTTGCCTAGTGGGTGGGGATTCAGTGTGGCAGATATGGATTGGTAGAACCAGTAGTTACCAAATAATGGGGAAGAGAGAATAAAAAATGGAGGGGAAGAAGACAA
>NW_006921667.1:2973491-2985710 GCF_000298275.1 Orycteropus afer afer | reverse complement strand
AAAAAAAAAAAAAAAAAAAAAAAAACTAGAGGAAGAGGAAGAAAAATAAGCAAGAAAAGAAAGAGAAAGTAAAATGGAAGAAATAAAAATAAAGAAAATTAAAAAAGTGACATAGCATCAGTGCAAGTTCTAGTCCTCAAAACTGCAGGTATGCAAGTATGGCTGCATTAAGTTGATAACTCCCATCTGATGGGAAAGAAAGGTGGAGAGAGAAAAATAAAATAAAAGATAAACTGGGAAGAAAGAAAGAAGAAAAAGAATGAAGAATAATACTAGAACAGCACTAGCACAAGCTTTAGTTGTAGATGACTGAGGTGGTGGAATTGTGGGACTTGATCTGCTGGAGTTCACCTCAGGCCTCCATGGTTGTCAAACTATTACATGGGGAAGCCATGGATGAATAGAATACGAAATGGGGAGGGGCAGTAGTGGGAGGGCTAAACCAGCCATCAGCTGTGTGGGAGTGTGAGGGCATAGCACCTCTGGTCACCAGGAAGTTGTGCATGGTAAATGGAGTGATCACCCACACCTCTTTGGTTGCTGGTCACTATCTTGAGTGCTGGTGCAGTTCTGGGTGAGCAGAGCCAGTTAAGGTTACTGCCCCAATCAGAACATTGCTTCCAGTAATCCAAAATATCTGGTATGACCAGTGGCAGTTTCCTTCCACATGTCTCCTTGCTCACTGTTTTCACTTAGTTTCTTGTAATCTGTATTTGACCTACTTCTTAATCCTTTCCTTTTAAGGGTTCCAGGATTGTCATCTGTATCTGTTTCACTTGAGTACTAGAGTCTTTGTTGTAGACTCTAGTAATATGTCTGCCTAGTCTTCTGTCTTGGATCCTCCCCCCATTTCAATTATTTTTAAATGCACAATTCAGTGACACTAATTTCACCAAGTTACACTATCATCACTATTACCCATTTCCAACAACTTTTCATCACCCCAAGAGAAAGTCAGTACACCTTCAGCAATATCTTCCAATCCCCTACTTCCCTCAGTCCCTGGTAACCACTAATGTGTGTTTGTCTTTATGCATTTGCCAATTCAACATATTTCATATAAATGAAATTGTATGATACTTATCCTTTAGTTTCAGACTTTTTTCACTCAGCATAATGTTTTCAAGGATCACCCATGTCACAGCAATTATTGGAATTTATTTCCTTTTATGGCTGAATAATATTCCATTAAATTGTACATACTGTTTACCCATTCATCTGTTATTGGATACTTGGGTTATTTTCACATGTTGATTATTACAAATAATACTGTAATGAACATTGATGTACAAGTATCAGTTTGAGTCCCTGCTTTCAAGTCTCTTGCATATATCTAGAAGTGGAATTGCTGGGTTATATGGTAATTCTATGTCTCAAATTTTGAGAATCCTCAAAACTATTTTCCATAGTGGCTATAACATTTTACTTTCTTATCAGCAATAGATGAGGATTTCAATTTCTTCATATCCTTATTAACATTTTTTTTCCATTTTTCTCATAGTAGCCATCCTAAGTGGAATGAACTAATGACATCATCATATGCTTATTGGACATTTGCATATAAACTGTGGGGAAGCATCTGTTCAAATCCTTTGCCTATTTTTTTTATTGTGTTGTTTATTATTTTGTTGTTTGACTTGTAGGAAGTCTATGTTGTTGTTGTTATGTGCTACAACACATATGTTATGTCATAGCAACCCCTCCTTGGGTTTCTGAGGTGGTATCAATATGGAAGTAGATTGCCCCATCTTCCTTCTGAAGAGTAGCTGGTGCATTTGAATCGCCAGCCTTCTGGTTAGCAGTTAAGTGCCTTAGGCACTATGTTACCAGAGCTCCCTAGGAAGTCTACATATTCTGGATATTAAACTCTTATCAGGTATATGATTGTCAAATATTTTCTCCCATTCTGTTGTTTGGATCTTCACTTTCTTGATAAAATCCTTTGAAACACAAAAATCTTTCGTTTTGATGAAGTTCAATGTATGTTTTCTTTTGTTGCTTGTACTTTTGGTGTCAAATCTAGGAATCCATCAAAAGGTTTTGTAGCTTTACTCCTATGTTTTCTTCTGTGAACTTTATGGTTTTATTTCTTATATTTATACACTGATCTCCACTTTGAGTAATTTTCATATACATGTGATATTTTAGTCATTTTCATCTGGAGATTCAGTTGTTGTAACACTTTTACTTTTCTTTTTAGCACTTGTCCTGACCTGACAATATATCATTGTTTAGTCTACTGGTTACTTGATTGTCAGGGGCTAAACCATTCTTGCCTCTGTTGTACCCTCAGTGCCTGGAACATTGTCTGACATATAGCAGGTGCTCAATAAATTTGTTGAAAGAAGTAATAATTGAACAAAGCAAGAGAATCACAGGAGTGTTAGGAGGTGAGAATAAAACAAGAGTGGTGATAAAGAAATGAGAAGACTGTCTTCTAGACAAAGTTTCCAAGTATGGGCATCTGATTGTAGGAGTGTGGCCTGCCAGAGAACCTGGGGGCAGGTCAGCAAAGCTTGGAGAAACTTTGGCATAATTTGAAGGAAATTGACATGGAAGACCTTTGCTGAGGTTCATCATGGCTGCTGGGCTCTCATCAGAAGCCAAGGAGACCATAGTGTCCTTGTGAAGTTGGTAGTTGTTGGCAACCAGCTGCTTCCAGATTCCTTCTTACAAAGAACTGTGGTACGTGTCCTTTGCTTACAAATTTTAAGGCATAAAATAGAGGAAAACCAACAAGTTTTTTCTTTGCAGCACGAATGTCCTACTGCAGGTGTGTGCTTCAAGATGTTTGGATTAGACTGGCTGTGTTGGGGAGAGGCATGTCCATCATCTTGGTTACCAGCAATTAATTTCTTTCAGGGATCAGGCACAGACCCTGTTGATCAGTTCATGATTCTTTGTGCTTGTGGGCCACCATTAAACACATTATTGAGATGTACCCTCCTACTGCAGCTTGTCCCCCAGCTTTGGTGTGAGGCAAGACCCCATGTTCTTTGGGGACACTCAAGCTATGGCTTACCCAGAGGAAGGTAAGAGACAGCAGTAATTCTTGGGTGCCCATGTGCATTTGTGCAGCCATGGTTTTATGAGTCCTCACTGTGAGATGGGCTTTGATATTCTCTCATGTATTACAGAGGAAGATTTGTTGTTGTTATGTGCCGTGGAGTCAGGCCCGACTCATAGTGACCCCTCCTTGGGTTTCCAAGGCAATATCACTATGGAAGTAGATTGCCTCATCTTCCTTCTGAGGAGTGGCTGGTGGGTTTGTAACGCCAGCCTTCTGGTTAACAGTCAAGTGCCTTAGCCACTATGTTACCAGAGCTCCCACAGAGGAGGATAGTGGGGTTAAAAGAAGCCATGTGACTTTCCCAAGTTCCTGTCACTATTATGTAGCAGAAGCAGGATCCAAATGAAGCCTTATCTTGGGACTCTAGGTTTAGTGTTCAATTCATTGCAATACATCCAGGAGGCAGAGCCTTGTTCCTGCCCCACGTGAGGCACAACCTACCTTATTGGCTGTTTGTTACTTTCTGACCAGACTTTCACCTAAGAACCTTTGGCTGGAAACACCAGAGTGTGTCTCCCATGGAGAAAGAGACACAGGGAGCTCTGCTCAGTGTCCTGGAAATACCCATCAATAAGCTGGATCTAAGAGGTGAGATGACCTTCATAATTGCAACTCTAGGTCCTGGGTGGGGCAGGGAGGAGTGAAGAGCACTCTTGGAATCATGTGGAAGGTGATGAGAATGGAACAGCTTTGGTTTTTCTCCTGAGACTAAGTGACAGCCCCCAAGGGCTCTTGGCAGTGCCAGCATGATCAGATTTGTATTTTCATCAAAAAGTTCATTCTGGTTTGGGGTAGAGGATTGTGTGTGTGACAATTTTGGAGAAGTGAAGGTCCTATAGAATGCTACTGAAATCATTTGGCAGCAGATGAGTTTGGTTTGTACTTGAGTGGTAGCAGTGGACCTGGACAGAGCTGGAAACTGCAATGCAAATGCAACACAATGCACTGCCGTGGAATCAGATCCGACTCACAGTGAGCCCTCCTTGGGTTTCAGAGGAGGTATCACTACAAAAGTAGATTGCCCAACCCTCCTTCCGAGGAATGGCTGGTGGGTTTGAACAGCAAGCCTTCTGGTTAACAGTCAAATGCATTAGGTACTATGCCACCAGAGCTCCCTGGAAACTGTAGGATGCTTTTCTATACCTGGTCTCCTTCTGCAGACATACCATCATTGTACATCACCACAGAATATACTGGTGCTATGGCCCATATCTCTTCATGTAGAAAATTTTGGGGTGCTCCAAAACTGGAGTCCTGCTTGCTGAGTCACAGAGACACATGGTGGTGTTGGGGCTCTCCTGGTGGCTTGAATAAACATTGAGTGGTGGAGAGGGTGAGTGGAGATCAGAGATCTCACATTGGGACCCCTCCTCTGTCCATTTACACCTCATGGTCCTTAGCTTTCTCTTTGAGGGAATCTAGATCATCAGAAGCTCTGTACTTGGTCTCCTTAAGGTCTTCAGACACTTTACCATCCCCCATGTGAAGAAACAGCTTTGTGAGGGGTCATACAAGGAACAATTCATGTGGAATTTGCCACTGTCTTTGTGGCTGACACTGTTACAGATATGGGGTTTAGAGACTGAGTCTCTGTCAATGATCAGCTTTGCAATCTTGGACAAGATATTTAAACTTTTTGAGCCTCAGTTTCTTTATCTATAAAATGAAACACCAGTGTCCTTATAGGGTTTGATAAGGATGCTGGGGGAGTCGTGCTTAAACAACCACATACAGCTGGAGCAGGTTGTATCCTTCACAAATGTGGCTGGTTGGGGCATGGAGTGTCATGAATAGAGGTGTGTTCTTCTAATATGAATGCAATCACATATGGCCTGAAGTGGCCATGCATTTCAAGTGTCTCACAGAGGTTTCAGCATGTAATTCTCAATACATGGTTTTGGCCCCTGAAAAAATTGTCCATTATATAATACAGAAGGATATCTTTCAAAATTCAGTGAATGTCTGCTTCCTTCTCCCTGACAATGTATCTGTGTAACTAATATGTTACTCTTTCTGCTCTGGTTGAGAGTGGTAGCCAGGTACCATCTAGTTCTGGTCTCATGGTCATATATGCTGAAATTCTCATGATCCACTAGTCCCATGGACTAATTGTTTCCATGTATATTTGTTTTTCTTCATTCTTCTTTGCTCCAAATGAGAAACAGATTGTTGTATCTAGATGGCCACTGGCAAGCTTTTAAGACCCCAGTAGCTACTCACCAAAGTAGGATGTAGAATGTTTTTGTGTAGTATGTTATGCCAATTGAACTTGATGTCCCTCATGATGATGGTCCTGAGCCCACAGGTCCAACAACTTGCTTCCTCAGTGTGGTTGTCTGCGGCTAAGAATTTATCACTTTGTCCCATGGTAATTCTACTTATATGGGCATTCTTACAGCACATACAAATGTGTATGTAGAAATAAGGAATCGATCATGGTTTTGATATCTAGCCATTTCATTTTTACTTGAAAACAGAAGAAAAAACTAATAATTAAATTAGGGAAAATAAATAATTTTGTATTAATGAGGTAAAAAGAAGAGAATAACACAAACATATTCAGATTATAAGGAAGACTAGACACATGCCACAGAGCATCAACTTCTATAATACAATTGCCATCCCAATGATTAATGGATAAAGTTGCCTGATGCCTTAGGAACAAAGAGTCCAAGAGGGCACTGGTACTTCAGATGAGCTATATCAGCTTCCTGGCACTCTCACATATGACACACTATTTCTAAATGACAGAGTTTGCAAGAATCATAAGGCAAATCATGTAAATATATGAACAGTTTTAATGTAGATAAAATATATTTTACAAGAACAAAGTCACTATTGCATTTTTTAGGAGCAAAAATTAACTAACCTAGTTTTAGGGAAATATGCCTAGGAGAGAGCTTTACATTGAGGACTGATTTTCCTGATCACTTGCCAAGTGATCTCCTGCCCCCTAGGTTCCCAGATGAAGGAGAGTTGGCCTATTGTGGACCCACTGGTCGTAAGTTTGGACCAAGAAAAACCAGTGCCTAGAAGTTGTGGTTCTGTCTCAGCCTAGTATAAACTAGACCCAGCTTATCATCCACAGGGATGTTTGCAACCTGTAGACCAATACCTAAGCTGATCCCAGAACCAGACATCCTGATACCAGGTGGAGGTAGGCAAGTCATCTGCTAGAGGTCGCATCTAGCTTTTTACTATTTTTTGACAATTCTATCTCCCAGATGACAGAAGATCTGATAAAAGCTATTGATACTTTGGACCTACATGTGTGTCATATGGAGGCACTGCTTAGTAAAATAGTAATGAGGGGAGCTTGTGACAAGATGCTCAGATGGCCTTTCAGTCTATTGCAGCCAGGTTGGGGAGACTGAGCAAGCTTGCGCTTGCCCTAGATCTTGCCAAAGCAGATTTCAAAAAGTCCAGAGAATTGACAGGCTTTTTTTTTTTTTTTTTTCTGGTCAAAATAAGGGAAGGTGGCTCTTTAGGTTGTAGATGGTTGGTACTGAAGGTGAAAAATAGTGTCAATGCCTTAAATGGAGATAGAGAATATTTTAATATGTCAACAAAGTCACATGTGGAGATTTTGAACAAGTTCATATTTAGAAAGGACCTAGACAAATGAGGGAATGGGGATGCCCAAATTTGTGTGAGACACCAGAGAAATTCCTTGTACAGAAAACAGAGGAACATAGAATTTATAACAGAATAATTAGGTTGATGTGTAACTTTAAACACATGCATCCAAATGTTGTTAATTCACTCATTGATGCCAATCAAGAGAGAGCATCAGGATTGGGCCCATCCTCCTCAACATTTCCACAATCTGGTGGCATGCTGACTGAACATGCAGATTATAGGAAGTTAAGAAGAACCATTCTTTCATGCATGCTGTACAAGCCTGTCAGGTAATACACAAGGAGATACTTATTGCAGGGCTTTCAGAATTAGTTTATTGGCCTGATAGATAAGAATTGCAAATATCTCCAACAACTGGAGTGATGTGTCAGAGATAAGGAGATAAAATCTGACATTGAAAAACTGGGAAGGCTTCTACTTGGGTTCAAGAGGTCAATTGCAATATTTTGCCTATAATTATTGTTTGGGTTACCTAGTGCTGCTCTGACAGGAATATATACCAATGGGATGGCCTTAACAAACAGGAGTTTATTCTTACAATTTGGAAGTTTTAAGTCCAAGTTCAAAGTGCCAGGCTGTATAAGACTATGAGACCAGAAGAAATAGAAGGTGCTCGGCTACTACTGTCAACCACTTGGAAGAGGATCTTTGTAGGAGATCCTAGATAGACAGGGGGAACAATGTAGAACAAAACTCAAAATCATTTGGAAAAAAAAAAAGTAGGGAACAGGTTTACTGGTTCGATGGAGCCTGGTGGAACCACTGAGACTATGGCCCCCGAGCTGCCCTTCAGGTCTAGAATTGAACACACACCTGTAGCTTCCAGCCAAGCAGTAGACAGGCATACTAGTTGAGCATTTATCAGAGGTAGATACACTCCTTGGAGAGAACAAGCAAGAGAGAAAGAAGGGCTGCTCAGGCACAGGGAGACAGCTCAGGGGGTAGGAGTGCATGGAGGGATGGTCACAGGGAAGCAGTACCGTACTATCGGGAGGAAGTGGGAAAGGAGATGTTGCATTGTGCTAAATTGTGGTCAATGTCATGAGACAAAGTGTATGTGATCTGCTGTATGGAAAGTGTATTTGCTCTGTAAATTTTCACCCAAATCACAATAAAAATAAAAATTAAAAAAAAAAAAAGTGCCAGGCTGTAGGGGCTGGGTGAAAGCCCCTAAACCTTGGGGTTCAGCTGTGCCTCCTGCTCCTGGCCCACTGGAGCTAGAGGCTTTTCTTCACTCAGACAGCTGCTGGGTGCTGAGACTGACAAACCCAAGGTTGACAAGTAAAAGCCACAGTCCCAATGTTACCAAACAACATGGCAAGCCATTGATTCAAGTCCATTGAAAGTCTCAAGATTGGCAGAGCATGGCAGGTTGCTGGACAATGACTTGGCTACATGGAGGGTTCAATCGTGCCATAAGCTAGAGACCGTTCCCCAAAGCTTCTGCTTATATACAGAAAGCAGACCACATCCCTAAGGCAGCTACTCAACTGCTCACAGTAGATTCCACCATGGAGTTGATTATCAGTCTCATCACGGGGAATACTACATCCAGCTGCCCAGCCACTCAACCAGGTCTAACCAAGTTAACATACAAACTTAAACAACCACAATTACAAGTAATAATAATACTTGACATTTATTGAGCTCTTGCTACTTATCAGGCATGATGCCAAGTGGTTTACAAACTTCATTCTGTTTATTCCTCAGGGTAGTCCCAGGAGGCAGTAGTAGTATGATGATCACATTGTCCAATGAGGAAACTGAAATTTGGGTTGTTTCTTTAGGTCATGTGGTATAATAGATTAAATTATTATAAGGAAATATTCATCCCCTTCCCTAAATCTTCATCAATGGGTTTACTTCCACCAGCACCAGTTGCTACTTGTGTGGACTGTGACTGGTAGATAATGTGTGTCAAAATAGAATGTGCTTCCTAGGGTTTACAATGGCTGATTTTTCAGAAGTAGATTGCAAGGCTTTTCTTCTGAGGAGCCTTTGGATAGACTCAAATAGTCCACTTTCCTGTTAGCTGAAAACCATGCTAACCATTTGCATCACTCATATACTCCTTACACTATCAGTAATGGACCTGGCCATGGGCTTGCTTTGGCCAATGGAATGTGGGCAAAAGTGAGAGTGCAAGTTCTGAATAGAGGCCTTATAGGGCAGTGCATTTCCTCAATGGTTCCTTTGTTCTAGAAGAGTATTGCCCTTGTATTCTCTGCCTTGAGCCTGAGCCCAAGAATGGGATGTGTGGAATAAGGCCAATTAATTGACTTACAGACCTGTAAGAGTGGGAAACAAGTCCTTAATGTTGCATGCCACTATGACTTTGTGGTTGTTGGTCATTTAGTAACACTGACATACATTTTCAGTTTGTGGCTGAGCTGGGGGTCAGAGCCCATTCTTTTTGGTACTTTACCATATTTCATTAAAAGAAACAAGGGGAGAATAAACAAGGAGAAGGAGCTCTGTTGGTGCAGTGCCTAAGACATTTGACTGCTAACCAGAAGGCTGGCCATTCAAACCCACCAGTCACTCCTCGGAAGGAAGGTTGGGCAGTCTACTTCTGTAGTGATACCACCTTGGAAACACAAGGAGGGTTTGCTATGAGTCGGGTCTGATTCGATGGCACATAACAGCAACAACATTGTCTCACAGCTGCAGAGGATAGAAGTCCCAATTAGGGACTTCTGTGGACCTCTCTCTTAGTTGATGCCATTTTCTGACAATCCTTGGTATTCCTTTGCTTGTAGGCAGGTCCTCACATGTCATCTGTCTGTGTCTATTCTGCTCTTTTTATTTTACTATTATTTTTTTATATAATAACATAAATTTATTGTCTCACCATTCTAGAGGTTGGGCGTCCATCGGCCATGTTAATTCTTTCTGAGATTTCGAGGAAGAATCGCTTACATGCCTCTTTTCTAGCTTCTGACAGCTCTCAGTATTCTTTGGCTTGCAGCTGTAGCATCACATGGTGTCTTTCCTCTGTCTCCCTGTCTCTGCTCTTTTTAGAAGGCACCATTCAAAAGGAATTAGGTTTAGGACCCACCCTACTCTGGTGTGGCCTCATTAACATGACAAAAGAAAATCCCTATTTGCAAACAGAGTCACGTTCACAGATATATCTTTCTGGAGGACACTTTCAATACACAATCTAGTTTTAAAATGGACAATAGACACAAATGAGCAACTGACATCAGAAGAAATTAAGTTCAACTCAATGTTTATTGAATTTTGCTTTGTGCAAGGCCCCATGTTAAATATCAAGATTTTAAAAAACAAATAGGAAAAATGGACAGCTTCAGGATTAATCAAATTTAAAAACACATGAAATCTATGACATCATTTTATGACTGATGTGTGCAACTGAAAGTTATATTAATGCTGTTCAGATTGTGATTAAACTGATAAGTTTATATATTGCTAGTGATTGTAAAAATTAGGGAAACTGCAAAGCATATTTAAAATCATTCATATGTTTATACCTTTCGACTCAGTAATCACACTTTTAAGAATCTATCACAGTGCTATCATTTAAATGAGAAATACAAGAATATGTATTATTTTTTACTACAGTGTTATCTGTAAAACTGGAAAAATTAGAAACAACCAAATATCAAGATCAGTGGAATAGATAGATAAGTTATTTAGTAGCCATATAAATAGACTATTTTTTCTAAATTTTTTTTTTGCTATTATTGTTAAGACTATATACAGCAAAGTATACACCAATTCAAAAGTTTTTACATGTATAATTTAGTGAAATTGATTATATCCTTTTAGCCATGAAACTATCCTCACCCTCTTTTTCTGAACTATTCTTCCCTCAGTAGCATAAAATCACTGCTCCCTAAGGTTCCTATCTATCTTTTGAATTGCTGTTGTCAATTTGATCCCATATAGATAGTTCTTGAAAGAGCATAATGCTTATACCCATGACAATATATAAGTTTGGCAGAGGATATTTCTACATACGTATTTGTATGTGCTATAAGAATGGTAGCATAGTGCCTAAGGCACTTGACTGCTAACCAGAAGGCTGACGGTTCAAACCCACCAGCCACTCCTGGAAGGAAGATGGGGCAATCTGCTTCCGTAGAGATACTGCCTCAGAAACCAAAGGAGGGGTCCCTATGAGTTGGGTCCGACTTCATGGCATATAACAACAACAACACAAGAATGTTCATATGAATAGAACTAGCAGGGGGCAAATTTATGCTAATATCTTAGCCACAGCCTACCACCCTAAGGGAGTGAGTTGCTGGGCCTGTGGGCTTGGGACTATGGTCATGTGGGGGGGGGGCATCAAGTTCAATTGGCAGAACATACCACACAAACACATTGTTCTACATCCTACTTTGCTGAGTAGCAACTAGAGTCTTGAAAGCTTGCAAATGGCCATCTAGATATAACAATTTTTTTCTCCTCAGCCAGAGCAAAGAAAAATGAGAAAAACCAAAGACACATGGAAAAAATTAGTCCAAAGGACAAGTGGGCCATACAAACCTCACCTTACATGACCCTGAGGCCAGAAGAACTAGATAGTGCCCAGCTACCACAGTCAACCACTCAACAATAAGATCCTGGATAGAGTGGGAGAGAAATGTGGGACAAAACTCAAAATTATAAAAAAGACCAGGCTTACTGGTCTGACAGAAACAAGTAAATCCCAAGACTATGGCTTCTAGTCACCCTTTGGGCCTGGAATTGAACTCATGTGGCTTCCAGCCAAACTATAGACAGGCAGATAAGGTAAAGATTTATACCAGGTAGATATTCTCCTTAGAACCATCAATCATGGGAGATGAGAAGGGCAGTATTTGCACAGGGAGATAGCTCTGAGGGCAGAAATGCATACGAAATAAGGACATAGGGAAAAGGTAACCACAGGGAGGAAGTGGGAAGGGATCTGTTACATTATGGGGATTGATTCAATGGCATGAAACAAAATGTGTATGAACTGCTGTATGGAAAATGAATTTGCTTTGCAAACTTTCACCCTATTCACAATTAAAAAAAAAAAAAAAAAAAAAAAAAGCATAATGCTTAGGGCAAACATTCTTTACTCCGTAATTTAAACTTGCTTGGTTTTAAGAAGATTTCAGGGAATATATTTTAAATTAAAAATTTCAAAATTTTCTCAGGGCAATAGTTTCAGAGGTTTGTCCACCCTCCCTAACTCCGGAAAGTCTGGAGTCAATGAAAATTTGAAATTCTAGTCTGCATTTTCCCACTTTTCATCAGGATTCTTCTATGGAATCTTTGATCAAAGTGTTTGGCAATGGTAGCCAAGCAACTCTTCAGTTCTTCTGCTCTCATGGCTAAGGAGGCAATTGGCCACATATTCCATATCCTCCTCCTCTTATTCTAACTCTCCTTGCTCTGTTGGTCCAGGTGATTAGACACCAACTGTAAGCTTTGTTGTTGTTTCTTTCTTGGTTTTTTTTTTTTTTTTTTTTCTTATTCTACATTTTCTTATAAGAATTTTATTGTTTTTGTTT
>NW_006921667.1:2963533-2973391 GCF_000298275.1 Orycteropus afer afer | reverse complement strand
TTTTTTTTTTTTTTTTTTTGAGAAATTTATTGTGATTTGGGTGAAAGCTTACAAAAAAAAATTGATTTTCCATTCAACAGTTCATACACATTGTGTTTTGTGACATTGATTGCAGTCCCTACAATGTAACAGCACTCTTTCCACTTCCTCCCTGTGTTTTCCATTTCTATTCCTACCCTTTCCTGCCTTCTGAGCTTTATCCCTGGGAAAATGCTGCCCTTTTGATTTCATAAGGTTGATTGCTCTAGTTGATACATACCTCCCCGCTATTATTATTCACTTAATAGGACTGTCTACAGTTTGGCTAAAAGTTGAGCCACTGGGGTGAGTTCCAGGCCTGAGTGGTGTGTAACGGCCATCAACTCCAGGGTTCTATCGGTGTCTATCAGACCAGTAAGCCTGGTCTTTTTTATAATTTTGAGTTTTGGTCCACATTTTTCTCCCACTCTATCTGGTACCTCTTACTGTGATCACTTTCAGAACAGGCAGTAGTAGTAGCCAGGCTCCATCCAGTTCTTCTGGTCTCAGGGCTGTAGAGGCTGTGATCTGCATGACCCATTAGTCCTTTGGACTAATTGCTTCCTTGCATCCTTGGTGAGTAGCTTCTGGAATCTTAAAAGCCTGTGAGCAGTCAATGAAGGTGCATCTTTTATTCTCTCCTCATTTGGTGCTTGCAAGCTTTTAAGACCCCAGACACTATGCAGTGAACTAGGAGGGAGAATAGAAGGTCGACCAATTAATTGGGATGTTATATGAAACTATGACCCTAAACCTCCTAACAAAGAACAAAATCTCATGAGATGTTCAGTTGTACCTAAGCAAGTACTCTTCTTTTTTTTTTTTTTTTTGGTCACTGTTGTAAATATATCTATCACACTATCACACTTTTTCCAAGTCAACTTTTTATAGGTATTCAACTTATTAATAGCAATTGCAGTAATTGCCTCTGCAACTCTACTGTTAATCCATGCTGTATTGTCATCACCATAATCCCCTTTTCCCTCTTGCCTGTAGTAATCACAAATAAACTTTGGTCTCTGTGCATTTGCTTTAATTTGTCTTTTTCTATAAATAATGTCATACAATATTTATCCTTTTGTGATTGGCTTATTTCACTCAGCATAATGTCTTCAAGCTCCATCTATATGGTAGCATGCAACAAGATTTATTTCATTACTCCTACTGGCTAAGTAGTATTCCATTGTTTGTATGTACCTCATTTTTTTTACCCGTTTATCTGTTGATGGGCATTTATGTTTTTTTCTACCTTTTGGCTATTGTGAATATTACTGCAATGAACACTGGCATAGAAGTTACTGTTTGGATTTCTGCTTTCAAGTCTTTTGGGTATATATATAAGAGTAGAATTTCTGAGTCATATAGCAGTTCTATTTTTAGTTTTCTTCAATGGCTATACCACTTTGTATTCCTACTGGCAATGGATACATGTTACAATTTCCCCAAATCCTTGCCAACATTTGCAATTTATTTATTTTAATCTTAACCATCCTAGTAGGAGTGAAATATGGCTTTGATTTGCACCTTCTGGTGGCATAGTGGCTAAGGCATTTGGTTGCTAACCAGAAGGTTAGTGGTTCAAACCCACCAGCCACTCCATGGGAGGAAGATGAAGCAATCTACTTCCTTAAAGATTTACAGTTGCCTTAGGCACTGTACTACCAGAGCTCCTTAGTTATTATATTAAATAATATATTATTAAAAGCTATGCCTGACATCATTGCCCCTACATTTTCTTCTGAGAATTGATTTTAATTTGTACATTTTGGTCATTAATCCATTTTGAATTTTTTTTTGTATATGATGGTTCCTGTTTTATTTTTCTGCATGAAGAAATAAAATTTTCTCAACACCATTTGTTGAAGAAACTCTTTTTTTCACATTGAAAAAAATAGCACTCTTGTCAAAAATCATTTGACCATGGATGTATGGATTTGTTTCTGTACTCTCAATTCTAATCCATTTGTCTGTGTATCTATTATCTTTTGATAATTGTAGCTGTATCTTAAAACCAAAACCACTGCTATCAAGTCAACTACAACTCCTAGCAACCCTAGGATGGGATAGAACTGCTTGTTCTGGTCACCTAGTGCTGCTCTGATGAGAATATACCACAAGTGCAATGGCCTTAACAAACAGGAGTTTATTATCTTACAATTTGGAAGCTTTAAGTCCAAGTTAAAAGTGCTAGGCTCTAGGGGCTGGGTGAAAGCC
Source organism: Orycteropus afer afer (assembly GCF_000298275.1). Taxonomy (NCBI): domain Eukaryota; kingdom Metazoa; phylum Chordata; class Mammalia; order Tubulidentata; family Orycteropodidae; genus Orycteropus; species Orycteropus afer. The sequence goes on along the minus strand of NW_006921667.1, from coordinate 2,971,159 downwards.
CCTCAACCTTGGAATCCAGCTCTGCCTCCTGCTCCTGTCCCACTGAAGCTAGAGGCATTTCTTCGCTCAGATAGCCTCTGGCTGCTAAGGCTGAAAAGCCCCAAGGTTGATAAGTAAAGAGGCACAGTCCTGATGTTATCAAACCACATGGCAGGCCATTAACTTAAGTCCCTTGTTAAGTCCCAAGGTTGGCAGAGCATAGCAGGCTGCTGAGCAATGACACGGCTACATGCAGGGTCCAAACGTGCCATAGGCTAGAGACCATTTCCAAGGCTTCTCCTTAAATACAGGAAGCAGACCACATCCCAAAGGCAGCTACTCAGCTGCTTGTGATAGATCCTACCATGGAGTTGATTGCCAGTCTCTTCATGGGGAATAACTACCACCAACTTCCCAGCCACTCAACCAGGCCCAACCAAGCTGACACAAAAACGTAACCACCACACTGCTCCATAGGATTTCCAAGGCTATAAATCTTTGCTGAAGCACACTGCCTCATCTTTCTCCCACAGAATGGCTGGTGGGTTTGAATCACTGACCTTTTGATTAGCAACCCAGTGCTTTAACCACTGTGCCACCGGAGCTCCTATTATAGCTGTATAGTATGTTTTAAAACTGGGAAGTGTAAGTCCTCTTACTTTGTTCTTCTCTTTCAACATTGCTTTAGCTATTTGAGGCCTCTTGGTATTCCATAAAAGTTGAGAATTTGTTTTTCTGTTTGTTGGAATTTTTACTGAGATTGCATTGAATTTATTGATCACCTTCCATAGTATTTACATCTTAACAATATTAAGTCTTCCAATTCATGGACATAGAACATCTTTCCATTTATTTAAGTCTTCTTTAATGCCTTTCAGTAGCATTGTATAATTTTCATTGTATATGTATTTCATGTCTCTGGTTAGATTTATTTCTGGATATTTTATTCTCTTAGATGCTAACATTTAGTATTGTCAATTTTAAATTTCAGCTGTTTCTGAAGGAGGTATAGTTTTGTCTCATTGTGGTTTTAATTTTTTGTTTAATTTCCATTTACCTGATGAGTAAAGATGTTGAGCATCTTTTCGCTTTCTTACTGATCATTTGCCTATCCTTTTGTAAAGGACCTGCTCAGATCTTTTGCCTGCTTTTCTTTTCATTTGGGTACTAGGTCTTTGTTATTGGTTTTGAGGACTTTAAAGAAATATTCTGGGTATGAGATCTTTTTTGTACATGTGTAGTATGAATATCTTCTGTCGTATTTTCACTTGTCATTTACACTCTCATCTTTTGATGAGAGGAAGTTATTTTTAACAAGTATAATTATTCAATATTGTTATAAGTGAATTTGGCATTTTATTTAAGAAATCTTTGCTTACCTTAAGGTTATGAAGGTATATTCCTGTACTTCTTTAGAAGTATTACTGTTTTACATTTCATATGTAGGTGTGAAACTGAATAACTTGTGCCATTACCTTAATCATTGTTCTTTATTTCTTCATGTGGATTCAAATTATTGGGTATTTTCCTTTCAGCTGAATCTAAATAATTCTTTTTAGCATTATTTTTGTGGGACATATCTGGAAGTTGAAGATCCCCTCTGTTTTACCTAACAACAACAACAACAAAAACTCACTGCCATTGAGTTGATTCAACTCACAGCTACCCCTCCTTGGGTTTCTGAGGGGGTATCTCTATGGAAGCAGATAGTCCAATCTTCCTTCTGAGGAGTGGCTGGTGCATTTGAACTGCCAGTCTTCTCGTTAGCATTTCTTCCTTATTTTTAAGGATAGTTTGCTTGATATAAAATTATTGGTTGACAGTCTTTTCATTTCAGTACTTTGAATATGTCCTCTTACTGCCTTGTGACCTCCATAGTTTCTTATCCCTTGCATATGATAAGTAACTTATCTCTTGCTGCATAGCCGAGTGAGTGCCTCCAGCATGGCATCTGTTTGTTAAAACATCTCCATTGGTATTCCATCAGTTCCTGGGGCCTTGTTTTTCATGAATTCCTTTAGTGCAGCTTTGCCTTCTTCCTTCCATACCATTGGTTTTTGATCATATGCTACCTCCTGAAATGGATGAACATCGACCAATTATTTTTGGTCTGTGTATTCCTTCCATCTTATTTTGATGTTTCCTGCATCATTCAATATATCGCCCACAGAATCTTTCAATATTGCAACTTGAGGCTTAAATTTTTTCTTCAGTTCTTTCTTCTTGAGAAATGCTGAAATGAATAAGGAAGACCAAAGAAGAGCTGATGCTTTTGAGTTGTGGTGTTGGTGAAGAATATTGAAAGTACCATGGACAGTTAAAAGAACTAACAATTCTGTCCTGGAAAATGTACAACCAGAATGCTCCTTGGAAGAGAGAGTGGCCAGACTTCGTCTCACCTCCTTTGGTCAGGTTGTCAGAAGGGACCAATTGCTGTTCATTGTTCTTGATAAATTCCCTAGGTATAGAATTTTTCTTGCAAAGTGAACTCTGAATCAGGTCAAGTAACAAAAAACTATGAAGAAATATTTTCCCAAGAAGCTATAAACAGAATACATTGTGGCAATGCTATTAAGATGAGACACCTTGAAGAGATCTAAACAAAGTCTCTTTCCTTTGTTGCTTTCAAGGAAGCTGGTTTCCACAGCTATCATGATTGTAAGACTGCTAGTTTATTAGGATAACAGGGAACTAGGGATAAGTGGATAGGAATAGGTCAAATTAAAATGTTACTGATCTTGATATTCTTACCAAAGTTCAATGATCTTCCTTGAAGATTTGCTCCTCATGCTGTTACAACCTTTTGTTTAGTTTTGGTTTTTAACATTTTATTGTGGTTTGAGTGAACATTTACAGAGCAAACTTGTTTTCCATTCAACAGTTCACACACATTCTGTTACAAGACATTGAGTGCAATCCCCACAATGTCCTTCCTTGTATTTTCTATTTCCAGTTGTCCTTCATTCCTGTTTCTTCCTACCTTCTGAGCTTTATTCCTGAGTAAGAGCTTCTCTTTTGATCTTGTATGAATGATTGTTCTAAGGAGTACATACACCTCTAGTATGTTATTATTTTGAGAGCCTTGAAAATACTGTTTTTGATATTTTTTGCCCATGTTTTCATTGTTTTTATGGAGGATGGATTAATGGAAGTCCTCACTCTGTCATTATAGAAGTACTTTTTGGTTAAATTTGATGGCCTCCCTGTAGTTTCTACATGCCCTGTGCTGGGTGCCGGTGTTAGGATGAGAAATAAGATGGGTTTGCTTTCAGCTAACAGTGTGAAAAAGGTAGAAAGGCAAGGAGTAGATGAGAGTAACAAAATGCTACACAGAAAAAAACAATGTTCAGAGTAAAGTGGAAGCTCAAGGAATATAGTGGTTACTTCTATGTTGGGTACTAGGAGTTGCTTTGGGGTCAAATTTGGGAATGGTAAAGCTGAAGATAGGGAGATAATTAGGAGCTGGGGTCAGGAGTTTAGATATTCTTGAAAGGCAAAGGATAACATTGGCAGATACATTAGCAGAAGTGTGGTATGGTTATATGTAAAGTAGGGAAAATCACTCCGGCAGCTGTATATATTGTATTGTAAGGGAGATAAGAAATGAACATTTTAGGAAGGAGGCTGTTGTCCTGATTCATGAAAAAGATGATGGCCAGCACCTGGGACTAAGGAAGTAGCAGTGGAAGAGGAAAGAAAGGGATAGAGTGGAGAGAGAATTCAGTAGGGGAATAATGGAGCATGGGACCCAATTGCATGTGGAGAAATATTTTTGTGTCTGAAAAGTATAGCTTGTTCCAAATGAAGAAGGCCATAGACTCTACACTTCAACTGTCTTTAGGACTGTGTCCCTAAAACCACAATACAGTGGAAGCAGGGGAAGTGAATAGAGGAGACGTGATTCCCAGCAGTGGTGGTTCAGTGATAGAATTTTTGCTTTCTATATGGGAGACCCGTGTTTGATTCCTCACCAGTGCACCTCATGCACAGACACCAACTGTGGAACCAGTGGAAGCTCACATGTTGCTGTAATGCTGAACAGGTTTCAGTGGTACTTCCAGACTAAAATGGACTAGGAAGAAAGGTCTGGTGATCTGCTGCCAAAAATCAGCCAGTGAGGACCCTGTGAATTACAATGATCCAATCCCTTTGTCCATGGAGTTAACACTAATTAGGGGTTGACTTGATGGCAATTAACAGCAATAATCCTCAGCTCAGGCATCAGAAACACAAGCCATTTTCCCAGATTCCCCTGGCAGGATTGGACATTTGTTTTTGAACTCACACTGAACTGGCTTCTTAATCCCAATGGACTGTTTAGTTTTTTTAAATTACCTATTTATATGCCTTTCTTTCCCTGGAAACTGTGAGTGCTTTAAAGCTTTACTCATTTATGATGTTGTTGTTGCCATTTTACCCCATAGTAGGGGCTTAATAATTGTTTATTGAACTGAGGGTTTGCTTAGGGGGTGAGAGGCAAAGGGAACCTGGCGGGCCTAGTACTGAGTGGTCTCATCAATGCCTAAGTCCCCTTCTAAGGTCAATGCTTCTCAAACCTAATCCATGTTTTCAGTGTCACCACCCCAAAAATCCCAAAGTCCACAGATTATCTGTAGTTTCTGCTCAGTAATCAGTATATAGGAATGGGTAGCATCATAAATATACATCCTTCTAACTTCTTGTTGTTGTTGTTGTTGTTATGTGCCATCAAGTCAGACCTGACTCATAGCGACCCCTCCTTAGGTTTCTGAGGCAGTATCACTATGGAAGTATATTGCCCCATCTTCCTTCCAAGGAGTAGCTGGTGGGTTTGAACCACCAGCCTTCTCGTTAGCAGTCAAGTGCCTTAGCCACTGTGCAGCTTAGGAAGCCAATTGTCCTGACTTGATCATTCCCTGACTTGCATTCACCAATCATTATTCTGTTTAGCTGCTGATGTCATGTGAGACTTTTATCCCCTATCCCATCCCTACTGACCCTTTTTTGCAGGCATTGTGAAGTCTTTGAACTTAATTTCAGTGATTAGTGGACAGTGGTGTCACTAAACTAGGGTGCTCATACTGATCTCATGCAGGAGATACAAGTCTTCCAGCAGCCCTGTGTTATGGATGGAACGTGTACCCCACCCCAAAATATGTGTTGAAGTCTTACCCTTGTAAATATGAACCTGTTTGGAAAGAGGGGTTTTATTTTGATGTTAATGAGTTCACAGAATAGGATGGATCTTAAACCTAATCACTTCTGAGTTATAACAAGATCATAGTAGACATAGAGATACACAGGGGACAAAGCCACATTTTGACAGACACATATGGCAGATGCATCTACAAGCCCTGGAACTCCCAGGATTGTCAGCTACTAGAAGATAAAATAGACAAAGATAACTGCCCCCTAGAGTCATGCCTTGAATTCACACTTTGGGCCTCCTGAACTGTGAGAAAATAAATTTTTTTTCTTCAAATCTATCTACTTGTGGTATTTTTGGTTATGGAAGTACTAGGTATCTAGGACACCATGTTAGCAGGCCACCCTTTGGGACTAGGCTTTTACCTTTTGCATTTTGATTAGCCATGATATTGTCCTGGCTTTTTACATTGTTTAAGATACCAGTTTCCTGAGTATCAAGGTCCTGGAGGAATACTTGCTTCTCCAGATCCTGGCTTGCTTCTAGCATCCCCATTGTGAACTCTTGATGTGCCTGTAGGCTCAAGCTACACAGGACACAGCGTTGTGATGGTGTGTTCTTCCCTCCCTTCCCACTGAGGATTTGACAGGGCTCCCTGAACTATAGACCCCTGGGACATCATTTTCTAGTGGAGCTTTTGAACAGAGGAATGGCATTCACAGGCACTGGCAGTACCATTTAGTTGAGCTGTATTTTTTCAGATTTTAGGTACTGAAACTTCACTGGAGATGCAAAGTGAGAACTCGGGGAGAAGGCTGTAGGGAAGGCCCACCTACTCAGCTTTGTGTTCAAAAGAGATGAACTTGTGGATGCTGAAAAGAATACAAGGAAGGAAGGGAAAATGGTGTGGCCAGGAGCCTTGTGGTCTGATATGTCAGGGCCTAAATGGGGAAGCTCCTTTGCTGGCCTGGGCCTCACTTTGCTTTTCTGTACCAGGGTCACTGGTGGGTGCTGATGGCAGGTATGACAGGCAGGTGAGGGTTTTTTCAGTGAATGTGCCTATTTGTGCTGACTATGAAGTTAGGGGTTCCAGGTTGTGTGAGGAGAATGTGTGACAACAGGGACCTTATGTTCAGGGAACAGTTTAGTATTTTCAAAGCATTTTCATAAACATTGTATCACTCTATCCTCAAAGTGATTCTATAGGTGTGTTATTACTCTTCTTTTTTTTCAGAGAGGAACCTGGGCTCAGACTGGTCCACTCATGAGATTTATGAGACTTAGTCTGGGGCCCCTGCCTATCCACAGTTACTTCAGACTCAGGGACCAGGAGAGCAGCTATTGGTACAGGAAGAGATGGTCCCCTGGCTGGGAGAGACCCTGGCTGAGAATTCTCTCCCAGCTTCCCAGGGGGAAGACAAGGATTAACAGTGGGGTCTGCAGAAGTCTCTCAGTTGGCAGCATCAGATGAGGCTACTTTTTCTTGTTAAATGGGGACCTACCCACTACAGTTTGGCTTTGAATGACTCATAAGATAGAGAAAAGCATTTTCCATCAGAGAAGCCAATGCACAAAATCATGTACCGAGTGGAGGAAGCAGTGTTCTAGGTCAGTGAGGCCCACATGGAGAAAGAAGCAATTACACTAGGATCCTTTCATTCATTCATGTATGCATTTATTCATTCTGACTTTCTCACACATGTACTAGAAATTGGTTGTGCCAAGTATGGTACAAAAGTCTCAGGGCTGGGGCCAAAGGAAGAGATACATAGGTAACTAAGATGAGGCCCATCTATGAGACTGACTAGTAGGAGCATCTGTTGTTGTTTTTAGTTACCATCAAGTCAGTTCTGACTCATGGTGACCTTATGTGTAGTAGAACAAAATGTTGCCCAGTCCTGTGCCATCTTCTTGATTGTTGGTATGTTAAGTCCACCGCCTGTCTGTCAGTTTATGGTATGATGGTGGCTTGCATGTTGATATAATGCTGGAAGCTATGCCACTGGAATTTCAAATACCAGTAGAGTCATCCATAGTAGACAGATTTCATTCCCTCCAGCGAAGCTTTAATGACAGCCTTGGCTCCATAGACAGTTGCAAAGGTGTTTGTGCAATGCCTACAGGTGTCCAGGAAGGTAAAGTTTTAACTATCTCAAAACATAGCAGGCCTTCCTGAGTACATCTGGAGCCATCTCCTAGCTGAAGTCTCCTCCAGCCCTCAATTCTGAACTCACCTCAGTCCTCCAGAATGTGCCTGCCCTGAGCTGTATGGTTAAGTGTCAGATGACCATATGACCTTGCTATTATACTCTTAAATCTTTACACAATGTAGCCAAAGGAAATGAACATATATGTCCACACGAAGGTTTGGATATGAATGTATAGAGAAGCTTTAATCATAATAGTAAAAATACTGTAAATAACCCAAATATCCATCAAAAGGTGAAGAGATAAATAAATGATGATGTAGTCAAATAGAAAACTGCCCAGCAATAAATAAAAACAGTCTGATGATACACACA
>NW_006921667.1:2952290-2961733 GCF_000298275.1 Orycteropus afer afer | reverse complement strand
ATCCCTCCTGAATTTAGAGAAAATCTAAAGAATAGATTTGATGCATTGAAAACCAACGACTGAAAACCAGAGGAATTGTGGGATGACATCAAGAAAATCATCCATGAAGAAACTAAAAGATCATTAAAAAGGCAGGAGAGGAAGAAAAGACCAAAATGGATGTCAGAAGGGACTCTGAAACTTGCCACTGAATGCTGAACCTTTCTTTGGAATGGGTACAAATATGGATCTCTTCCAGTCAGTTGGCCAGGTAGCTGTCTTCCAAATTTCTTGCCATAGGCAAGTGAGTACTCCAGCACGGCACTGTTTGTTGAAACATCTCAGTTGGTATTCCATCAATTTCTGGAGCCTTGTTTTTCACTGATTCCTTCAGTGCAGATTGACTTCTTACTTCAATACTGTTGGTTCTTGATCATATGCCACCTCCTGCAATCATTGAACATTGACCAATTCTTTTTGGTACAGTGATTCTGTGTATTCTTTCCATCTTCTTTTGATGTTTTCTGCACCTTTTAATATTGCAACTCAAGGCTTGAATTTTTTCTTTAATTCTTTCAGCTTGAGAAATGCCTATTGTGTTCTTCCCTTTTGGTTTCTGACTCCAGGTCTTTGCACATTCCCTTGTAGTAACTGACTTTGTCTTCTTGAGGTGCTCTTTCAAATCTTTTCAGATCTTTTACCCTATCATTTCTCCCATTTGCTTTAGCTACTCTCCATTCAGCGGCAAGTTTCAGAGTCCCTTCTGACATCCATTTTGGTCTTTTCTTCCTCTCCTGCCTTTTTAATGATCTTTTAGTTTCTTCATGGATGATTTTCTTGATGTCATCCCACAATTCCTCTGGTTTTCAGTCGTTGGTTTTCAATGCATCAAATCTATTCTTTAGATTTTCTCTAAATTCAGGAGGGATATAATCAAGGTCATATTTTGGCTCTTGTGGAATTGTAGGTGCATTTTATTCTGTGCAAATTATGCATCAATAAAATTGACTTAAAAAATTAACTACTTGCCAGGCAGACACAGACATTTTCTTGATCCATCAAAACAGGTGCTGGTCATAGCATCAGGGCAGCATCCTGGTGTACTCTGCTGCTGCAAGTCTTACCCCCCCCCCCTTTTTTTTTTTTGCCAGATCATGGAGAGACAAAGTGTCCAGGACAGTGAGGGTATGTCACTAAGAGAGCTGCTGTGGTAGATCAGCATAATGTCATTTCCATGTGATTTCATAGGCTCAGGAGGCTTGGTGGCACAGTAGTTAAAAAGTTCAGCTGCTAACCTAAAGGTTGGTGATCCATCTTTGCTGCTAACCCACCAGCTACACCACAGGAGAAAGATGTGGCAGTCTACTTCTGTAAATATTTACAGCCTTGGAAACCTTATGGGGCAGTTCTACTGCATCCTGTAGGGTCACTATAAATTGAAATTGACTTGATGGCAGTGGGTTTTGGTTTTGGTTTTGTTATCATATGTTCACTGTGTCTCTGTCCCTATGTACCTGTGTTCCTGTGGGGATGGGAGAGTTGATTGTAACAACCTCATGCCCCTAATAGAATCTGAATTGCCTCATACATTACTTTCCTAGAGATGTTCCAACAAAGTATTACAAGTTGGGTGGTTTAAAATGACAGAAATGTATTCTCTTACAGTTCTAGAGTCTAGCAGTCTGTATTTGTGGTATCCACAGGGCCATGTTGTTTTTGAAGTTTCTAAGAAAAGTCTTTTTTGTCTCCCCACCTTTGAGTAATTAGCTCGTTGCTGCAGCATCCCCCTATGATTGTTTCTGGCTCTCTGTGTTTTTCTTCTTTTTATAATGATACTACTCAGATTCAATTAGGATCCATGCTACTCCAGTATGATCTCATATTAACTTAAGTGAACATCTTCAAAGATCCTGTTTCCAAATAAGGTCACATTTACAGGTTCCTGGGGTTATATGTCACCATATATATTTTTAACTTGGTATTGTTTGATCTATAACATCCCTGTAGACCTACACGCTTTCCGCCGAACCACCCCTCAATCCATGCTTAGAAGCACTGCTGCACTGTGAAATGAAATCAGTGTTTCTATAAAACTTTGGCCACATTTAAATTAGAGTTAAAAATGAGTAACTGGGCTATGAGAAACCGTCAGGTCAGGCAACATTTGTCCATTCATTTATTCATTGCCTAAACGCACTGAATGTACTGTCATTGAGTTGATTCTGATGTGACCCTATAGGACAGAGTAGAACTGCCCCATAGGATTTCCACAGCTGTAAATCTTTATGGAAGCAGACTGCCTTAACTTTCTCCCACAGAGCACCTGGTGGATTTGTACCACCGACCATTTGGTTAGCCTAAATCAGTACTTATTTATCCAGTTCCTCCTTCTAGGTAACAGATATTAAATACTGGTGACATTCCTGTGTGCAAAATTAGACCTTAGGTGGTCCCTTTCCTTGAGGAGATTATGCTCTATTGAGGGAGATAGTCATTAACAAAACTCATTAAGGAGAGTACAGACAAACTGCAGTACTTCTCACAAAGGAGCCCTATGGGCTAATCCAGGAGGGGCTTCTGCAGGACAATGGTCCCCGGCTGTGATGTTTGCCTCTGTTACCTTTTTGCTGAGTTTTGCCATCACCAAGCCAACTAGCTAGTGGGTTTCCATGGACTTCCCTTAGAAGTAATTTCACCTGTTCCATGTGTGTTTTAATTAAAAGTCACTCAAGTTGGGGAAGGTCCCTGCTTCCAGTTCATTTCTCTAGGGCAAGTAGCAGCCATATTTGCAAAGGCTGCCCCTGAGATGCATGTTCACTGTGATGAGGCAGACAAGATAGACAGAGATCCCTACCCTTCTGTGCCTTTCCACTAACCTCTCTTCTCCTGGGGCAGGGTTAGTTGGGGCAGTGTGGCTGATACACCTGATAGGGGCAGAGACAGAGTGACCTGTACAACAGGCTGGGGGTCCTGTCAAGCCAGACCTGGCTGGGAGCCAGAATGTCTAAGGTGTGGGCCCTGCTAGAGGCTTTGAGTATCCGAATACTCTTGTCTTCTTTCTGCCGTGGAGCACTTTTGTTCTTTCTTCCTACCTACAGCTCTCTGTTTTCATTTTGGGAGCTACTTCTTGCCCCTGTGTGTAGTCTGGTGGTATTATCGTATTTACAGGAGTCAAAAGGGACAAATATTTCCTCTCAGTGTCTACTACAGCCAAGGGAGCAGTGATACCTAACCTGACCCATCAGATGCTTTCTGGTGGGACATTTATAAATTGAGGACCAGAGACCTCACTGGTCATTTGCCTGTGGGGACCACAGCATTCCTGCTCCAGGATCTTTTCTAGCGCTTGTTCTTCAACCCTTTGGCTTTTGGCAGTGATTCTATGTACTGAGTTCCATCCAAAAATCCCCCAACTTTAATTAGAATGAATTTCTGTTGTTTGCCCTGAAGAACCCAGTGGTAGTAGTAGTAGATTTCCCTGGACCCCTGCCAAATCAATGCTTTCCATTCCTCCCCTGTTCTGCACTGACCTTATTCATCCAGGGCAGAGCATTCTAAATTCAGGTCAGAAACCTCTTTTGGTTTGAGGTTGGAGAAAGCTGTGCTGTAAAGGTGCCATTCTTGTGGAACCCCTGGATACTTAGGCAGTTTATGGTAATCAGATCAGGCACATGACCCACACCTAGGAAGATGGTCCCTTGAGGTCAAAACTGTATTTAATTCTTACCTGCCTCCATTTGAAAAGAGAAATCCTGAGAATCTGTCTTATACTTTTTTTTAACATGGCATTTATATAAATTATCTCCTTGGAATTAGAAAAATCCTCCTCATTTTTGAAAGGAACAAGCCTTGGCCACTCTTGTGTGTCCAGTGCAGGGTGTTGGAGGAGGCTGGGCTAGAGGAGCTTGCTGGAGTAGAATCTGTCTGGGAAGGGAGATGATTGACATAGTGGGGCTGGGCTGCTCACAGCTCAGGTCAGTAGTACGAAGCTGGTAGGACTTTCCCAGAAGGCCAGAGCCCAAGCCTTGATTGGCTGGTACATAACAATAAGGCAGCACTTACAGCCTGACTCAGACAATTATTTTCATTGTAGTTTTTTTTAAAGTCACTCATAAGAATAAATATTTGAATATTAAAACATAAGCTAATGGGTGTTGAAGGGAGTGGGTAAGGTGTGTCCAGCTGGCTGGTGAGGCTATTTAGTAGTTTGAGCATTATGGTCATGAGGAAACATATCTGGACAATGACCCCAGACTCTGAAGAGCTGAGACTCAGTTCTGCTAGGGAGCCAGTGGGGGGACTGGGTACTCAAGCTGCTTGAGCTCACAAGAAATTGCTGTGAATGCCAGACCCTAATTTCCATATGTTCCGTGGAATTAGAAAGGGCCCAGTGCTCACAGTGGGCAACAGGCAGAGAGCATTCTTGTGAAGATGGAGCTGTAGGAGCTGTAGAATGTCTGGCATCAAATGGGTTAATGGGGAGTGAATACTCCAGTATTGCAGTGATGGCTGGCCTCACTATCTACAGAGCCTCAAGCAGGTAGGGGCATATTGCCTGGAATCTAGGGTGTCAGCAAAGTTGTTGACTGATAAATTGAGTGAGTGAATGAATCATGGAGAAAGGGCAGCCTGAACATTTACCTGCTCTGCTAGCAGAGATCTTTCTGTCTCACTGGACCTGTACAACAGCTGATTAGACCTTTCTTTTCTCTTGTACCAGGCAAAACACAGACACATCTCTCTTCCTTCCCTAAGGCCTGTGTCTTTCTGTAGAACAATACCACAAATTAGGCCAGTTTCATGACTCCAGGCACTATTGTTCCTGCTTTGACTGCAGAGACCCTCCTTGGCAAAGGACCTGGCTGGTGGTTAGCCAGACCCTCCTTCTTTGCTCCCACTAGTTTCATTCCCAAAGGTATCCCCTGCATGCAGGTTCTAAGGGGCCTCTTGGTACCTCCATACATTGCCTGCTCGTGGATGGAGGTTTGCAACTTGGATGCTGACAGCTAGTGTCTGAACTCTAGGGCAGAGTCAGAGAAGCTTTCTGCTGCCTCAGGTCCTGCTTAGCAATTAATTCCTCTGCTGCATCATCCAAGGGACAAGGTGTTGGAGTCTCTCTTTGAAGTCCCAGCAGTTTATCATTGGGAGCTGTGAGTCAATGATGGGAGACCCAGTGGCCCTTTCTATTCCATGATGTGCATGCTCTCCCCAGCTCCTTGAAGGGAGCTGGGAGACTAAATGTTGAAGCATTTAGGATACTTGTATCTATAGACTCTAATACTTTAGACCTTTTTAAAAATACATATTTAAAAAGGAGAAACAATGAATGTTCGTCAAGTTCCTGTTGTGTGTTTGACATTTTATATCCATGATCTCATTTGATTTTTACAACAACATTGTGAGGTATGAGAGACTGAGCCTCAGAGGGGTTAAGTGACTTATTCTAGATCACACAATTAGTAAGTGTTCGAGTTCATACTTATTTAGCACTTATTAGTATAATTACTGCATTGATTTGCATTTTTCATCAAGCTTGTCGGGACATAGAAGGCTGCTGTATAGGAACAAAATCACTTGATTTTGTTATTTTCTGCTTATACTACACAGTTTACTACTGGGATACATTTGTAGTAAAGTTGTAGAATTCTCCACTTTCATGTAGATCTAGATCTGATTCCCCACCAATTCACTTCATGTGCACCCACCACAAATCTGTCAGTGTGGTTCGTACATTGCAGTGATGCTGAATAGATTCCAGCAAAACTTCCTGACTAAAACTAACTAGGAAGAAAAATCTGATGATCTACTTCCAAAAATCAGGCAATGAAAACTCTGGGGGGTAACAACAGTCTGATCCATAACCAGTCATAAGATGGTGCATGATTGAACAGAGTTTTATTTTGTTTATTCAGTTATGCATGGGCTCTCCATGAGTGTGGGGTTGATTTGAAAGCAACTAACAAAGCAACAGCAAAAATTTACAAGAGGAACCACATAATTTAGTAGTGTTTCTAAATTTGGGGAAGGATTTTAAAAATATATCAAGGGTCTACTGTATTCATTTTGAGAGATAATTAGTTCATAATAAAAAGATATAAACAGTTTTGCATGACTACAGCTGCTCTGAGGAAGGGAGATGGGACGATCTACTTCTATAAAGATTTACAGCCTTGGAAACCCAGTGGAGGTCACTATGAGTCAGAATCAAATAAATGGCATTGAGTTTGGTGTTTTGGTTTAGTATGCTAAAGAAAGGACCATTTGTATTTCCCATATTTATGACTTGAGCTTTCATGTAGACTTAATTTCTAAATATTCCTCAGTTCATTAACTAGCTGGGATGTGGCATAAGGAGAGATGGTATTCATAATCACCTGGCATTACTTCTTTGAATGATGCAACAATTAGAAGAATTGACTTTTAGTGGAAATGATGGTAGAACTCTTTCTGTTAGATTTTATATTTAAATAAGTGCACACCCCTACCCCATTGCTAGCCACCTTTCTTGAAAGTGCCATCCAATTATTATCCTCATTAATGGCATTTTGTGGCATGGCATTATGGCACCAGGGCACCTTCTTCCCCTTGGCCCCCTTTATTCCCACCATTTTGTACCATGGTTAATTTCAATTTTCACCACTCCTATACTTTGCTGATCAGTCATAGACTTCCTTCCATTTGTCTTGGTTGTGAAATGTCAAATTCCAAGTTCAGAAGTATTTGTTACTGGGATATTATTTTTTCCCTCTTTTGTAAATTAGTTCCCATTCCTGCTAAGACAGCCAAAGCACCACAATGATTTTCTACCACAGGGAGGTAATGAGGCTTAGGGGAAAATGCTTAATGAAAAACATTGTCCCACACTGAGAATTGGGAACTCTATCTGAAGAAGCAATCAATGAATATTAAAAATGAGAAGTGTGATGTGTGTGAGTGCTTCTGTGAGAGTGTGCATGTGTGTGTGCAATGGTGGTGGGAAGGAGTTGTTATTCCCGTGGTTCTTTCTATGGGTGTTTATAGACATGACCTACATGGAGACTGTGGAATGGTTAAGCACTTAATCCTTCAGATGCTGAAGCAAGGGAAGGGGAATACATGATAGAGTTTAATGCTGGTAAATCGGGAGTATCACAGATTATGCATAGTATGGTGGCTTTTTCAGTCCCACACAGTTTGGAAGTCACTTCTGTCAAATATCAGAAATTATATAACTTTTTTCATGTTGGCGGCATAGATCAGTGGAATAAATAAATGCATACTGGAAGGAGTCCACAGAACAGAGGTGTAGTTCCATTTGAAAGGCTCCATTTCTATTTTGTTTTGATTGCTTTGTTTTGTTTTTAAGTAGAAAACCATATTTGGAATGAGGAGGCAAATTTGAAGAAAAACAAACCTCTTAAAAAAAAAATGGTAGATTTGGTACAGATCCTGCCCTTAAACCTGAAGGAATTATTGTAACATTATGTTTGATATGAAAGTGCTAATTTCTTCACAGATTAGTTGGGGAGATTTAGATGGGTTGGGGAGTTTAAGAACCTTTGAAGAGGATCAGTTTTTTAAAAAAGGTGATTTCCTAAACAATACATATGTATTGTTGTTTCTCTGGATAGAGCTAAAGAATAGGCCATTTTTGGTGTTCTTTGAATTATTTTGAAGTTTTAACTTGTTCTAGAATTTTGCTCCTTTTTTAATTAATTAATTAATTAAAATTGTGATTTGGGCGAAGATTTACAAAGCAATTCACTTTCCATACAGCAGTTCACATACACTTTATCCCGTGACATTAACTACAATTTACCACAATGCAACAGCTCCCCTCCCACTTCCTCCCCATAATTACCTCTTCTCTGTGTCCATCCCTCCATGTCCTCCTGTCCCCTGAGCTGTCTCCAAGTACATAAGCATCCCTTATTTCTCCCATGATTGTTCTCTCTAAGGAGTGTATCTGCCTCAGGTAAATGTTCAACTCATATGCCTGTCTTTTGCTTGTGTGGAATCCATAGGTGTGGGTTCAATTCCAGACCTAAAGGGCAGCTAGGGGCCATAATCTCAGTGGTTCCACCAGGCTCTATCGGACCAGCAAACCTGGTCCCTCCTCTCCCCCTTTTTTTTCTCCAAATGATTTTGGGTTTTGTCCACATTGTTCTCCCTCTCTATCCAGGATCTCCTACATAGATCCCCTTCCAAGTGGTTGGCATTGGTAGCTGGGCACCATCTAGTTCTTATGGTCTCATAGTCATATAGGCTGCAGATTGGATGGTGTACCAGTCACTAGGACTAATTGTTTCCATGAATTTCTGGTTTTCTGGTTTTCTGGTTTTCTTCATTCTTCTTTGCTCTGGACAAGGAGAGAGCAATCATTGCATCTAGATGGTTGCTTGCAAGCTTTTAAGATCCCAGTCGCTACTCACCAAAGTAGGAGGTGGAACAATATTTTGTGTAGTATGGTATGGCAATTGAGCTTGATGTCCCCTGTGACTATTGTCCCAAGCCCACAGGTTCAACTACTTGGTCCCTCTGGGTATCTGGCTGTGACCAAGCAATGACTACCACCTTTCTTCTTGTCAGATCTACTACATACCTGGGAATTCAGATCATATACAGAAGAGCAGTCAGCCGCAGGGATCCAGGTGAGGAGAGGGACATCAGGCATGCTCAAAGCAGCAGGGCAGGACAGCAAGAGAAAAGGGATAAAAAAGCCAGGAACCCAGACAGAGGATCAGTCAGCCACAGAGATCCAGGTGAGGAGAGGAACTCAGGCATGCCAAAAGCAGCAGTGAGGGAGAGCAGGAAAAAGGGGATTAAAAGCCAGGAACTTGGACAGACAAGCAGTCAGTTGCAGGGATCCAGGTGAGGAGAGGATCTCAGGCATGCCCAAAGCAGCAGGGTGGGAGAGCAGGAGAAAGGGGATTCAAAGGCCAAGGAATCTGGACAGAGGAGGAGTCAGCCGCAGGGACCCAGGTAAGAATGGTATGGGACATTTCCAACAGGGAGGCAAACTCGTCTGTCGGTTTGTCCTACTGTGGTGACATGTTGATGTGAGTTTGAGGCTGAGCCACTGGTGTTTCTAACCCAGTGGGATGCACATTGTGCACAGGTATCAGCCCAGCTTACAGACTGAGACAAACTAGGAAGAAGGAGGAGGCCATCCACTTCTCAAATAATTCGCCAGGGAAAACCTTATGAATAGCAAAGAAACACTGTTTGGTACATTTCCGTGCAACTTTATGAAGAGTCCGGTTAGGTTAGAAGGCTCTCAAAATAGGACTGGGAAAGAGCTGCATGATCTGGGTAAACCCAGCCTTAGTCCTATGGATAAGGTAAAGCTTTCAAGAACTCATTTGCTGATGTGGCACCACTCAAATTGAAGAGGAACAGCTACAGACATCAATTAATCATTGGAACATGGAATGTACAAAGTATGAATCTAGGAAAATTGGAAGTTGTCAAAAATGAAATGGAAC
>NW_006921667.1:2949629-2952190 GCF_000298275.1 Orycteropus afer afer | reverse complement strand
AGGAAATTGGGCAGATGATGCAAATGTTCTGTATGTTGACTATAGTGGTAGATTCACAGGTACATACACTTCACAAAATTCATTGACCTGTGCATCTCAAATGTTGTTGGTGGTGGTGATGTTAGGTGTCATCAAGTCAGCTCCAACTCATAGTAACCCTATGTACAACAGAATGAAACCCTGCCTGGTCCTGTGCCAGCCTCACAATACTTGCTACACCTGAGCCCATCATTGCAACCACTATGTCAATCCATCTTGTTGAGGGCCTTTCCCTTTTTCACTGACCCTCCACTTTACCAAGCATGATATTCTTCTCCAGGGAATGGTCCCTTCTGACAACAAGACCAAAGTAGATGGGACAAAGTCTGGCCATTCTTGCTTCCAAGGAGAATTAAGGCTCCACTTCTTCCAGACAGATTTCTTCATTCTTTTGACAGTCCATGGAACTTTTGGTATTCTTCACCATCACCACACTCAAAAGCAACAACTCTTCTTTGGTCTTCCTTATTCATTGTCCAGCTCTCACATGGATATGAGGTGATTGAAAATACCATAGGTTGGGTTAGGCATAACTAAGTCTTCAAGGAGACATCTTTGCTCTTCAGCTCTTGAAAGAGGTCTTTTGCAGTCTTGACTACTTCTTCCATTAGTGTTGACTGTGGAACCAAATAGTATGAAATCTTTAACAACTTCAACCTTTACTCCATTTATCGTGATGCTGCTTATTGATCCACTTCTGAGAATTTTCATTTTCTTTATGTTGAGATGTAATCCATACTACAGACTGTAGTGTTCAATCTTTATCAGTAAGTGCTTCCAGTCATCCTCACTTACAGCAAACAAAGTTGTGTTGTCTGCATATGGCAGGTTGTTATTGATTCTTCCTCCAATCCTGATGGCATGTTCTTCTGCATATAGTCCAGCTTCTTGGATTATGTTTTCAGCATACAGATTGAATAAAATGAAGACTACAACCCTTAGGCACTCCCTTTCTGATTTCAAACCATGTGGTATCCACATGTTCTGTTCAAATGACAGCCTCCTGGGCTATATAGAGGTTCCTGATGAGCACAATCAAGTGTTCTGGAATTCCTATTCTTCTCAATGTTATCCATAATTTGTTGTGATCCACATGATTGAATGCTTTTGCATAGTCAATAAAACACAAGTAAACATCTTTCTGGTATTCTTTGCTTTAAGCCAAGATCCATCTGATATCATCAATGATATACCTCATTCTACATCCTCTTCTGAATCCAGCTTGCATTTCTGGAAGTTCTTTGCCAATATTCTGCTCGAACTATTTTTGAATTATCTTCAGCAAGATTTTACTTGTGTGTGATATTAATGATATTGTTTGATAATTTCCACATTCTGTGGGATGCTATGACCAGCACCTGTTTTGATCAATCCAGAAATGTCTGTGTCTGCCTGGCAAGTAGTTAATTTTTTAAGTCAATTTTATTGATGCATAATTTGCACAGAATAAAATGCACCTACAATTCCACAAGAGCCAAAATATGACCTTGATTATATCCCTCCTGAATTTAGAGAAAATCTAAAGAATAGATTTGATGCATTGAAAACCAACGACTGAAAACCAGAGGAATTGTGGGATGACATCAAGAAAATCATCCATGAAGAAACTAAAAGATCATTAAAAAGGCAGGAGAGGAAGAAAAGACCAAAATGGATGTCAGAAGGGACTCTGAAACTTGCCACTGAATGCTGAACCTTTCTTTGGAATGGGTACAAATATGGATCTCTTCCAGTCAGTTGGCCAGGTAGCTGTCTTCCAAATTTCTTGCCATAGGCAAGTGAGTACTCCAGCACGGCACTGTTTGTTGAAACATCTCAGTTGGTATTCCATCAATTTCTGGAGCCTTGTTTTTCACTGATTCCTTCAGTGCAGATTGACTTCTTACTTCAATACTGTTGGTTCTTGATCATATGCCACCTCCTGCAATCATTGAACATTGACCAATTCTTTTTGGTACAGTGATTCTGTGTATTCTTTCCATCTTCTTTTGATGTTTTCTGCACCTTTTAATATTGCAACTCAAGGCTTGAATTTTTTCTTTAATTCTTTCAGCTTGAGAAATGCCTATTGTGTTCTTCCCTTTTGGTTTCTGACTCCAGGTCTTTGCACATTCCCTTGTAGTAACTGACTTTGTCTTCTTGAGGTGCTCTTTCAAATCTTTTCAGATCTTTTACCCTATCATTTCTCCCATTTGCTTTAGCTACTCTCCATTCAGCGGCAAGTTTCAGAGTCCCTTCTGACATCCATTTTGGTCTTTTCTTCCTCTCCTGCCTTTTTAATGATCTTTTAGTTTCTTCATGGATGATTTTCTTGATGTCATCCCACAATTCCTCTGGTTTTCAGTCGTTGGTTTTCAATGCATCAAATCTATTCTTTAGATTTTCTCTAAATTCAGGAGGGATATAATCAAGGTCATATTTTGGCTCTTGTGGAATTGTAGGTGCATTTTATTCTGTGCAAATTATGCATCAATAAAATTGACTTAAAAAATTAACTACTTGCCAGGCAGACACAGACATTT
>NW_006921667.1:2939162-2941457 GCF_000298275.1 Orycteropus afer afer | reverse complement strand
CTAGAAATTTGTCCATTTCTTCCAGATTTTCAAATTTGTTGGAGTACAGTTCTTCATAGTATCCTGATATTATCCTTTTTATTTCAGTTGGTTCGGTTGTGATGTCACCCATTTTGTCTCTTATTCATGTTATTTGTATTTTCTCTCTCTTTTCCTTTGTTTAATTTGCCAGTCATTTGTCACTTTTATTGATCTTTTCAAAAAACCAACTTCTGGTCTTGTTGATTTTTTCTATTGCCCTTCTGTTTTCTGTTTCATTGATTTCTCCTTGAATCTTTATTATTTCCTTTCTTCTGGCAGCTGGATCAACAATTTGTGCAGTTCCAAGTGCCAAGGGATAGTGGTGAAGGGAGCGGGCCAATGGTGAGGGGGAGGCATGGAAAGGTGGCCACAGGGACTGTGTATGCTGGTGCTGGGAATGTGGGTGGCAGTGGTGGCCTTGGTAGCCACTTTTTTGATGTGTGCACTTATTGCTATAAATTGGCCTCTGATCACTGCTCTTGCTGTGTCCCAAAGATTTTGATATGCTGTGTTTTAATTCTCATTTGATTCAAGGAATTTTTGAATTTCAATTTTTATTTCTTGTCTTATCCAGTCTTTCTCAAGGAGGGTGTTGTTCAGTTTCCATGTGTTTACTCTATTTCTGTTGATCTTCCTATTGTTGGTTTTTAGTTTGATAGCATTATGATCTGAGAAGATGCTTTGCAGTATTTCGGTGTTTTTAAATTTATGAAGGCTTGCTTTGTGGCCTAACATATGGTCTATCATAGAAAAAGTTCCACGTGCACTGGAAAAGAATGTGTATTATGCTGCTATTGAGTGAATTGCTCTGTAGATGTCTGTAAGGCCAAGTTGGTGGATTGTAATGTTTAGCTCTTTGACATCTTTGTTGCGTTTCTTTCCAGTTGTTCTATCTTTCAATGAAAGTGGTATATTAAAGTCTCCCACTATGACTGTGGAGTCATCTATTTGGGATTTCAACTCTTTTAAAGTCTGATTTATGTATTTTGGAACTCTTTCATTGGGTCCATAGATATTTATTATGCTTATATCTTCATGTTTAATTGATCCTCTAATCATTATATAATGTTCTTCCTTGTCTCATATGGTGGTTTTTGTCTTAAAGTCAATTTGATATTTTTCCAACCTTTGATTTTTAGTCTATTTTTGTCTTTATCTCTAAGGTGTGTCTCTTATAGGCAGCATATTGATGGGTTTTATTCTCTTATCCAATCTGCAACTCTCTGTCTCATGAGTGGTGCATTTATTCCATTAACATTCAGTGTAATTATTGACAAGTATGAATTGGTTGCTGTCATTTTGTTATGTGTTTTTTCATGGTGTCCCTGGTTTCTTTGTTCCATATTATTTTCTGTGCTGAGCTCATTATGTTTATGAATCATGTTACCATTTCCTTTGTTGCTGTTGTTTTAGTATATGCTAAATATTTGTGCTTGTCCTCTTTTTTATTGTGTTGTGAAGGTTTATCATTTTCATTTGAGGTTACCCTATGATTTATAATTTTATCCCTGAGTTTATAAGAATCCATTCTATCTTGCAACTCTCTTAACTTCCTTACCATTTGGAAGTTCTGTAACTACACAGTTTTTTTCCTCTTTTTGTTTGTAGTTGTCCTTACTTGCCAATTGATGTCTCTGGTCCCCTGTTTACAATCTTGTAAGCTCATATTACTTTGGATATGTCCATAGCTGTGGTTTCTGGGTGATGTCATCTTGTGTATCAATGGTCAGTTGTTATTTGCTATTTTTGGTTCTCTGTTCAAAGGACTCCGTTTAGCATCTCTTTTAAAGTTGGTATTGTTTTAACAAATTCCCTTAGTTTCTGCTTATCTGGAAATCTCCTAATTTCACCATCATATTTGAAGGACAGTTTTGCTGGGTATATAATTCTTGGTTGAAAATTTTTCTCTTTCACTGTTTTATAGAAACCATCCCATTGCCTTCTTGCTTGCATGTTTTCTGCTGAGAAATCAAAGCTTATTCATACTGGCTGTCCTTTGTAAGTAACTTTTTGTTTTTTCCGTGCTGCTCTCAGGATTCTGTCTTTGTCTTTGGTTTTGGTGAGTTTGACGATGATATGTCTTGGTGATTTTCTTTTGCGGTCTATCCTGTTTGGGGTTTGTTGGAATTCCTGAATGGATATATTCTCATCTTTCATCATATCAGGGAAGTTCTCCTCCAGCAAATCTTGGACAATTTTCTCAGTGGTTTTGTTTTTCTCTTCCTGTTCTGGAATTCCTTTGACATGTAAGTTATTCCTTTTGATGGTATCCCA
>NW_006921667.1:2920247-2938563 GCF_000298275.1 Orycteropus afer afer | reverse complement strand
GCTCAGTAAGTGAAGTTGAAGGAGGTGTGGGGGTAGCTGTGTCTTATTGGGACAGTTACTGTCTCCCACTCAATTAGACAAAAATTACAACTGAATAATAACCATCAAAAAGCTTTTCAGTTGTCCAGGTCCAGAGTGTCCTTTGGGTTACTGGCAAGCAGAACTGGTTCTTTAGCCCCTGGAATCTCAGACGCATTGTCTCTTTATATATCCATAATAGTCAAGCTGCTTGTAAACATTCAAAATGGGGTGCCCTCCAGACAGGCAAAAATCCCCAGCTCATCCCATCTTTCTCTTTGCTGTTGCTTTGCGTTTTATTCCCCAGCCACCAGAGGAGTCCTCTGTGCAGTCCCTGGCTAACAGGGCTGATTTTTAGCTTAATTCTTAGGTCCTACCACCATTCGGCACTCTCCAAGTTGTCTGTGCTGTGTCGTCAGGCTTGCTCAGGATCACTGCCAGATTGCAGCTCTGTATGTCTCCTTTTTTGGTATTTTCATGCAATTCTTCTGCTAGTTGGGGTTTAGTACACTTCTATATCTTTCCCTTTGAGGCTCAGGGGTCTAGGATTATCTTCTGTGTCTGTGCTAATTGGTTCCCCTTTTCTTTGTTGGAGAGAGTCTGTGCAGTCTTTTTCCCTATTCCACCATATTACCGGAAGTCCTCTTTTTTTTTTTTGATAACAGTTTTATTGAGATATGATTCATACCACAAGATTCACCCATTTAAAGTATACAGTTTAATGGTGTTTAGTGTTTTCACAGAGTTGGGCAACCATCATTACAGTCAATTTTAGAACGTTTTCATCACCTCACCTGTCCCTAAAAAAATCCTTCTAATTTCATCTATGAAGGTTCCATCCTTGCCAACCTTTGCTATTGTATTTTTTTATTATAGTCATCCTAGTAGTATGAAGGAGCTCTGGTATCATAGTGGCTAAAGCACTTGCCTGCTAACCAGATGGCTGGCAGTTCAAACCCATCAGCCACTTCTCGGAAGGAAGGTTGGGCAATCCTACTTCCATAGTGATACTCCTTCGGAAACCCAAGGAGGGGTCACTATGAATCGGGGTCGACTCGACGGCACATAACAACAACAACAAGTAGGTATGAGGTGTCATTTTATTGTGGTTTTTGCTTGCTCTTCCCGTATGGCTAATTAGATTGTGTATCTTTTCATGTGCTTATTGGCCATTTGTGTATCTTCTTTGGTGAAATGTTTATTCAGATCCTTTGATCATTTAAAACCTGAGTCTTTTAATTACTACATTGTAATAGGTCTTATTGTATATTCTAGATACAAGTCCTTTAGTAGATATATAATTTCAAATATTTTATAGAATTTTGCTCCTTGATGCTATGTCTATAGGTTTGTGTTCTAACATTAAGTCATCCTTGTTTCCTAAAATTGGTTAACTCCATGAAATCTCTCCTTCAGTCCTTCATTCATACAAGCCCTTCCTGTTTGTTTCTGATGTTTTTCTAAGAGTGTGCTACCACTTTTCAGGCACAATTCTGGGAGAGACAGAATAGATGCATAGACATGCATCTTGTTTTCAAGCAGCTTGTTGGGAAGATGGGCTGTTACCTCAGATCAATCATGTTCTTAGATGATGCAGGGGTTGGATGGAGCTTCAGGAACATTTTATTTATTGAAGAAGGGAGGTATATGTGCTAGAGGAAAGGATGAAGCTACTCAAGAATATGGTTTTAGGAAGAGTCTCTCATCTGCCTGATCAATTTCACAAGGAGCACTGAAGCAATTGCACTGCAAAGTGAGTTTTGCCTTGAGGCAACAAAGCTGTCTTTTGTTCTCCTGCTCAGGCACCCTGGGGTGGAGGGTGTGGCCCTATGAGTAACACCCAGGCACCTCTGGATTTCAGTAGTCTAAGGGAATGTTGTAGGTATAGCCTTTTATCCTAAGCACCTGTAGCTACTGGGGCTCAGGCACAGCAGCTGGACTAGGCAAGGGGATTCTGACACATCTACATGGAGCACCAACTCTGTCTGCCTCAGTAGTATAAATAAACAACATTATATTAAGGTAGAAAGTAAGAAATGTTATTAGAAGTTCTAGAAAAGTTCGCTGAGCATTCAGAAGGCATAGATGGTACTCTGGGAGTATCTGAAAGACTGATTAGAAAAATTGGCATTTGAAACCAACTGTGGGTTGGGAATGATCATTTGATTATATGTAATAGAAACCCTTCCTGAATCCAGTGTAAGCAGAAATGGAGCATATATGGGCAATTTACTAGGAGGTCCAATGGGGACAGGCTCAGAGCTCATGCACCTTTGCACCTTCTGTCTTTCTCTCCACACCCAATTCTGCTTCTCCCTTGAGTTGCCTACTGACCTGATAATTCATTTATTTATTCTACAAATATGCATGCGTTCTGTACCAGACAGAACTGACTGGCCTCATAGCTCCCAGTGTGGTTCTCCCCATGGTGGTCTGTTATTCTAAAGGAAAGGAGAGGTTGTCTCTGTCCCATGTTCATCCCTTAACTCTCATGGAGAAGCTGGGTTGTGATCCTGCTCAGGCTATGTTCCTATCCTCTGACTGGTTGCTGTGGACAGCGGAATGGAAACCTCCACTGGCCAGGGCTTTGGATGAGATTTTGTCAGTAATCATCCAAAGAGAACTAGATGGGGCAGGTACAGACTGTTTCCCAGTGGAAAAAGGGTGCCAGACAGGCCCCAAACTCCAGGACATCTCAGGATGTCCCAATCCATGGTACAACTCTCATAAACTCATTGCCTCCGAGTCAGATCTGATTCATAGTGACCCGTCCTTGGGTTTCTGAGGGAGTATCACTGCAGAAGTAGATTGCCCAACCTGCCTTCTGAAGAGTGGCTGGTGGGTTTGAACAACCAGCCTTCTGGTTAGCAGTCTAGTGCCGTAGGCACTACACCACCAGAGTCCCAAACCAAGGTACAGTGTACCTCATGTTAGGGAAGCTGGGTAGTCATTCGATCAGTGTAGGATATGTGAAGAGAAGTGGTACACATCTGGCAAGGAACACTTATTTTTGGGGGGGGGATTGGGGGGAAGGCTCTGAAAGACAGGCTAGACTTTAGGCTTTATTCTGTCAGCCACAGAAGACTCTATGTCTTGGTGTGATTGGTACAGAATGATCATTCTGGCAAGAGGTTTGCACCAGGCATAAGGTTTGCAGGATTTGTAGATTGTCTGAATTAGAGGATGGATCAAAGGTGACTCTGGACTGTGCTCCTGTTTTATCTCATCTACCTCTTGAGACACTTTCTGCTTTTTCTCTTCACTGGGACTATTTATTATTGTCTGTCCAGAGTTGTATTTTGGAAGCCTGCCACATCTATTGTTGTTGTTATGTGCCGTCGAGTCAAACCCGACTCATAGCGACCCCTCCTTGGGTTTCCGAGGCAGTATCACTACGGAAGTAGGATTGCCCAACCTTCCTTCCGAGGAGTGGCTGGTGGGTTTGAACCACCAGCCGTCTGGTTAGCAAGCAAGTGTCTTAGACACTATGCTACCAGAGCTCCCTGCCACATCTATAGCTGTGTCATTTTAAATAGTCATGGGACATGGAGTCATGTCTTGCTTTGCGCTGGTACTTTATAATCTCTCTTGCCATGTCTGGGGTACATTCTTGACTGTATCCAGCTTTAACCTTCCTGGCTAACACATTATAAAAATGACAGGACTGTTTCTCTTACTGTTCTTGCCACTCCTGGTTCCTGAACCACTTATCTTAGGTCCAGATTAGCGGTATTCCTTCCACACTTCTTCCGTTCTACATCAGGCTGTTATCATGTCTAGATGCACTACTGTTGGTTTAATGGCTCTTCAAGCAAGTATTTTAGTTCTTTTAAAGCTCCCATGCTGTTATGTTTTGCCTTTTCCCTATTTTTCTGAGGGGAAAGAGTGTGAACCTGAGTTTATTGACCATTAATTTATAAAGTCCCTCCCTATGTCCTCTGAGTGAGGAATGATTCCTGATAAGTCTTTTTTTTTTAAAGAAAACATATCAGGTATCCATCTATCTACCCATCTATATCTATTCTGTCTACCCTTTCTCTCTCTTCTTTTTTTTCTCTCTCTGTCTCCCTTTCTCTACTCACACACACACAAGTACCAGGGTAACTACCAGGTACTTTCACATTTTAACATAAGCATATCCATTTAACCGAGACAACAACCCTATAAAGTAGATATTACTTTCAAATAAAAATAAGGGCACCGAGTTTCAGAGATGTTAATTAATCTGTCCAAAAACATGAGCCAGTCCATGGAGATGCCAGTGTGGAAGCCCAGATTCTCCGGATGTAAATATTGTGCTTATCAGGACACAGACAATATGGTAACATTGTCTAACAGCAAAAAGTTGGAAACACTGTAATTGAAAACCAATAGGATATTGGATAACTACTTTAAGGTTTATCCATAAAATGGAAAACAATACAGATTCTCAAAGAATGAATTAGAGCGATATACACAAGAGGTGGAAATATGATCTACTGTTTCATGAAATAAAAAGGCACATTATATAATAATATGTATAATATCACATTTCTGTTAAAATTGTATTTATATTCTTACATGTGCATAGAAAAAATCCAGAAGAATGGCCAAATATGCGGTTATTAGCAGTTACTTCTGGAAATAGATTGAGGAGTAGAAAGGACTTTTAAATTACATCTTGTTAGAAATTTTTATAAGTATTATTATTATAGTGATAGTTGTTGTTGTTGTTGTTGTCATATGCCGTCGAGTCGGCCCCGACTCATAATGACCCCTCCTTGGGTTTCTGAGGCGGTATCACTACGGAAGTAGGATTGCCCAACCTTCCTTCCGAGGAGTGGCTGGTGGGTTTGGACTGCCAGCCTTCTGGTTAGCAGTTAAGTGCCTTAGGCACTATGCTACCAGAGCTCCTCCATAGTGATAGTCAGAGATAGGTTTATTTTGGGGTTTTTTATAATAATAATAGTGATGGTATTATTATTATTAAAAAAAAAAAATAAGCCTATCTCTGACTGCCATGCCATGACACTGGGAGGACTGATCTCTTTCCCGCTCACTAGTCAGCCTGAGCATCCTCCAGTGGAAGGATCTTTTCTGTTCCCACAGGGACAGCTCTTCCTTTGTCCTCTCACCCTGACCCAAATTTAACCAATGCATCCAGAACATTTCACTCCTTTCCAGTTTGTATATTTCTTTGTGGGCTTAAAACTTTTTTTTTTTTTTAACTACTTTTTCCTGATCATAAAAGTAATGCTTAATAATAAAATATATATGAAGACAACAATGAAACATCATATTACTTTTTGGAATGGCCAATATGTATTGGAGAGGGGAAGTTATACATATATACACATCTGGTGTATGAGGGGAGAGTAACATGACTGTGATGGTTAAGGTTATGCTTGGGTTTGGCAGTTATATGATGATACAGTTTGGCAGTTATGTAATGATATAGTCGTCCTCCATTTTGTGATCTGATGTGGTCATCATCCATTCTTGCATCATGCCAATTTTTCATAAAAATCTGGTTTTTGGAAACTAACTATGTTGATATGTGAGGAATGGAGATATAGATACCTATAAGGATGTCCATATCCCTTAAGTGTTGCATACTCAGCTACTAAATGAAACATTGGAGGTTCAGCCCCACCTAGAATTTATTTGAAAGAAAGACCTGGCAACCTACTTCTAAAAAATCAGCCACTGAAAATCCTATGTGTTATTGTTATTACTATTTTTATTATTGTTATTGCAAGACTGAGTATGTAAGTGACCTATAGATAGACATATGTAGTAGTTAAGGTTATGTGTCAACTTGGCTGGGCCTGGTTTTGAGTGTCTGGGCAGCTGGATGTATTATTCCCCATAATGAGACTGATAATCAGCTCCATGATGGAATCTGCCATAAGTGCTGAGTAGCTGCCTTAGGGATGTGGTCTGCTCCCAGGATATAAGGAAATGCTTTAGGAGTGGTCTATAGCTTTTGGCACGCTTGAACCCTGTATGTAGCTGAGGCATTGTTCAGCTGCCAGCCATGTTGTCTGCCAATATTGGAACTCTTAATGGACTTGAGTCAATGGCCTTTCGTGTGGTTTGGTAATATCAGGACCGTGCCTTTTTTACTTGTCAACCTTGGGTTTGTCAGCCTCGGCAGCCAGCAGCTGCCTGAGTGAAGAAAGTCTCCAGCTTTAGTGGCCTGGGAGCAAGAGGCAGAGCTGAAGCCCAAGATCGAGGGGCTTCCACCCAGCCCCTGGAGGCTGGAACTTTGAACTCAAACTTCTAGACTCCAAAACTGTAAAAGAGTAAATCCCTGTTTGTTTAAGCCATCCCATTTGTGGTATACTTCTGTTAGAGCAGTATGGAGGTAACCAAAACAACACACAAGCTGAATAAATATGGAAAAGCAAATGGGAATATATTCATGAATATATATAAGTTTGACAGATGGTATTTCTATATATGTATTTACATATGCTGCAAATACATCCATTAATATTAATATGGAGCATATGGGGCAAAGTTATGAAAACTTCTTAGCCTTAATCAAACACCTCAAGGGAATGAGTCTCTGAGTCAAGGGGCTCGGGACCATAGTCTCAGAGGATATCATAGTGAATTGGCACAGCACAGTCCACAAAGAAATGTTCTGCCTCCTACATTAATGAGTAGTGACTGGTGTGTGACTGGTGTCTTAGAAGATTGTGAGTAGCCATCCAAGGTGCAACTATTGGTCTTACTTCATCTGGAGCAAAGAAGAGTGAAGGAAATAAAAAATACCTGAGGTAAGAATTATTACAAAGAATTAATGGACCACGTGAACCCTAGCCTCATGTCTCTGAGACTAGAAGAACTAGCTACCATTGCTGACCACTCTGAAAGGAATCATAATAGGAGATCCTGGATAGGGTGGGAAGAAAACTTGGAACAAAACCCAAAATAATAAGAAAGACCATACTTATTGATCTGACGGAGACTGGTGGAACCCTTGAGACTATGGCCCATAGATACCCTCAGGCCTGGAACTGAACTTACCCCAATGGCTCAACTTTCAGCCAAATGATAGGCCTATAAGGTGAACAATAACACCAAGAAACCTTAGAACGATCAGCCATATGAGATCAAAAGGGTAGCATTTGCCCAGGGATAAAGCTCAGAAGGCAAAAAAGGATAGGAAAGAAGGAGGAATGGAAATGGTGAACACAAGGAAGAAGTGGGAAGAATGCTGTTAAATTGTGAGGATTGCAATCAATATCACAAGACAAAACATGTATGAATTGAATGGAGAACTGACTTACTCTCTAAACTTTCACTCAAATCACAATAAAAAATAATAATTAGAAAAAACTTGTGTGGAACATAGTTCTATTGTGACACATGTGGGGCTGCCATGAGTTGAATTTGACTCAGTGGCAACAGCTCTTTTTTTGTTGTTGTTTGTACCTCTTCATCTACCTTTTTATCTATATATATAAAGTGTATATATATATATATAGTACATTTTAATTGCATATTTTTTCTAAATTGCAAAAGCTATAAATGGCCACAATAACAAGATAATAGTAGGCAAACCACAACAATAGGAACTCTTTATTTCCTTGTGGCTTAGAAAATATTTTTCCATATGGTTATTTGAAGTAGTGAGTTCCAAAGTGGATAGCAAATTGATCCACTGGCGTGTGGGAGGAAAAAAAATAAAATTCCTATTTTTATTTTTTTAATCAAAAAAGGAACTAAGTTTCCTAATATCTAGTATGGATGTGCCCTAGGCTGGGAAAGGAGTGGAGAGTAAGGGACATTTGAAATGCTGGCTTCACCTATCTATTTATCTTCAGGTCACTAAAGACTATCCTGGGTAACCTGCCATGGGATATCATTTGCTAGTTACTTGGATAAAAACAGACCCTTTAAGTGGAGCATCTTTACAATATCTTGCAGTGAAATGGGGAAAAATCATAAAGATCTTGTGTACTACCCAGAGTTCCACTGATGATCTTGTGGCAAAGTGCTTAAAAGACTCTTTGAACTTGATATTAAGTAAGATATTTTTCTTCCACAAAAAGTTTGCTGACAAACTTTCTTGTCAGGTTTGTTGACATTTTCTGTGATGACAAGCCCACATCATTTGAATGCTACCTGGAAGATATTTTTGAAAAATTAAACATATTTAATCTATTCTTTCAATGTAAGATTTTGCTTTAACAATTCATGAAAGGCATGAGAATGTAATTGCTTTTGAAAGAAACTCTTGCTTTTGAGAGAGCATTTTAAAAATAGTCGTTTGGAAATATTTCTATTATTTTGTTGTTGCTGCTGTTAAAATGACATATGTCACCCATGAATAATGTATTAAAAAAAGTCCTCTTATATCTGCACATTTAAAACCAAATCTGAGAAGCACATTTATTCTAACCAAAATGGGGAGATTCAGTATATTTTGAAGTATCTTACAAAAACATGAAATTTCAGTGTGTTCAGAAGCTTTTGCAATAAGAAATGATTGTTGTTGTTGTTGTTGTTGTTGTGCCGTCGAGTCAGCCCTGACTCATAGCGACCCGTCCTTGGGTTTCCGAGGCAGTATCACTACGGAAGTAGGATTGCCCAACCTTCCTTCCGAGGAGTGGCTGGTGGGTTTGAACCGCCAGCCGTCTGGTTAGCAGGCAAGTGTCTTAGCCACTATGCTACCAGAGCTCCCAAGAAATGATTAACTTATGGGAAGATGGAAATGTATTAGCCATTTTTTTAGAAAAACTTGTTATTGTAATTTGGGTGAAGGTTTATAGACCAAATCAATATTCCATTCAACACTTCATAAACATTTTGTTATTGATTGCAATCCCTGTACTGTAATATCACTCATCCTACTTTCTCCCTGTGTTTCCCTTTTCCATTTTTCCTTCTTTCCTATTTCTTTTTCATTTATCCTTGGGCAAATTGCTACCATTTTTTCTTATGGGATGATTGTTTCAAGGAGTGGTTTTATTGTTCATCTATCATTTGGTTGAAAGTTGAGCTACTGGAGTGAATTTGGTTCCAGGCTTGAAGCACAACTAACAGCCATAGTCTCAGGGGTTCTACCAGTCTCAATCTGACCAGTAAGTCTGGTCTTTTTTATTATTTTGAGTTTTGTTCCTTATTTTTCTCCCACTCTATTCAGGACCTCCTGTTCGGTTCCCTTTCAGAGCAATTTATAGTGGAATCTGGGCACCATATAGTTCTTCTGGTCTCAGGGTCATGGAGGCTGAGGTTCATGGAGTCCATTAGTCCTTTGAACTAATTGTTTCCATTTGTCTTCACTTTGTTTAGGACAAGGAGGGACCAATAAATAGTTGCACTTTAGATGGTTACTCACAAGGTTTTTTTTTTTTTTTTTTTTGGTACCTTTTTGTCTCTTTAATTTTATTCTTGTATCTTATTCAAATTATTTGTAATTACAAAATTGTGATAATATTTTGTATATAATTTTGAATTCTTTTTTTTTTTTTCACTCAACATAAAATTGTATGGATGACATTTACAACCCTAGAGCCTGCACTTGCTAGGAGAAGACTGACCCAAAGTAATCTTTTGTTCTCCTGGTAAACAGTTATGAGTGTGCTGAGATTGTTTCCAGTGTTTTGGAGTTGATGAACTGGTGCTCACAAGCTTTTAAGACCCCCATTGCTACTCATCAAAGTAGGATGTAGAACATTGCCTTTGTGGACCATGTCATGTCAATTGACTTTGATGTCCTCTAAGACTATGGTCCTGAGCTCCTAGGCCCAGAGGCTCATTCTCTCAAGGGATTTGGTTATGTCTAAGAAGTTTTCACAACTTTTCCCTCAGTATGCTCTACTATATTCATGGATTTATTTCCAACACAAGTAGACACATTAAATAGAAAGATTCTCTGTTAAACCTATGTATGTATTTGTGGGTATAGCCCCGTTAGCCTTCCCACACCTGTGTCTGTCTATATACCCACTTGTAGATTATTGTTATCACTGTTATTGCAGGATTGTATGTAATAGTATTAACTTATTTTGCTTTTAGCTTGTGCTCCTCTTAGTGTCTTCCTCTGGCTTTTTCATTTTGTGCTGACCTCCCCCTTATTGTAAATGGCTTCTGTTTTACCCAAGTTAATAGGTTTCTACCCTCCAGTTAGTGATTTACCCTACCTTCCTCTCTTATCCTTAATAACCGTCAACGAATATTTCTTTTTGTGTGAAAACCTTGCCTTGATGTGTTTATAATAGAGGTCTCATACAGTTTTTGTTCTTTTATGATTGACTAATTTAACTCAGAAGAACACAGCATCAGGATTGGAAGAAAAACTTTTAACAACCTGTGATATGCAGATGACACAACCTGGCTTACTGAAAGTGAAGATGACTTGAATCACTTACTGATAAAGATCAAACACTACATACAGTCTTCAGTATGATTACACCTCAACATGAAGAAAATGAAAATCCTCACAACTTGACCAATAAGCAACATCATGGAAAGTGGAGAAAAGATTGAAATTGTCAGGGATTTCATTTTACTTTGATCCACAGTCAACATCCATGGAAGCAGCAGTCAGGAAATCAGACATTGTATTGCACTAGGAAAATCTGCTGCAAAAGATCTCTTTAAAGTGTTAAGAAGCAAAGATGTCACTTTGAACACTAAGTCGTGCCATACCCAAGCCATGGTGTTTTCAATCACCTCATATGCATGTGAAACCTAGACAATGAATAAGACCAAAGAAGAGTTGATGGCTTTGAATTGTAGTGTTGGTGAAGAATACTGAAAATACAGTGGACTGCCAGAAGAACAAACCAATCTGTCCTGGAAGGAGTGCTGTCAGAATGCTACTTGGAAACAAGAATGAGCAGACTTCCTCTCACCTGCTTTGTCAGAAGGGACCTTTCTCTGGAGAAGGATATCATGCTTGGTAAAGTAGAAGATCAACGAAGAAGAGGAAGACCCTCAACAAGATGATTTGACACAGTGGCTGCAATGATGGGCTCAAGCAAAGGATTGTGAGGATAGGATTGTGAGGATGGCCCAGGACTGGGCAGTATTTTATTCTATTTTACACAGAGTCACTATGAGTCAGAGCTGACTTGATGGCACCTGACAACAACAACCATTTCACTTAGTATGATGTTTTCCAGGTTCATCCATGTTATGAAGTGATTGGCAGATTCATTGTTATTCTTTAATATTGTGTAGTATTCTATTGTATGTTATGTACCAAAGTTTGCTTATGCAGTCATCCACTGATGATTGTTTGGGTTGTTTCCATCTTTTTCCTATTGTTAATAGTGTTGTAATGGACATGGGTGTGCATATTCATGTTATGGCTCTTATTTCTGTAGGATGTTGTTGTCGTTGTTATGTGTTGTAAAGTCGGACCCGACTCATAGCGACCCCTCCTTGGATTTCCGAAGTGATATCACTATAAAAGTAGATTGCCCAACCTTCCTTCCGAGGAGTGGCTGGTGGGTTTGAACCACCAGCCTTCTGGTTAGCCATCAAGTGCCTTAGGCACTACGCTACCAGATCTCCCTTCTGCAGGATATATACTTAGTAATGGGATTACTGAATCAATTGGTATTTCTATTTCCAAAATGTTAAGAAAGCAGCATACTGTTTTTTTTTACAGTGGTTGCATCATTTTCCAGTGCTATCAGCAGTGTAGAGGATTCCAGTCTCTGTAGACCTTCACCAGCATTTGTTGTTTTCTGTTTTTATTAACTTTGCAATTAATGCTGGGATGAGATGATATCTCATTATTGTTTTGGTAATTTTTTTTCTCTTTAATTGCTAATGATCATGAACATTTCTTCATGTGTTTTTTGGGGACTGAATGTCTCCTTTGGATCCTTTACTCATTTTTAAAATTAGATTGTTTTCTTTTTGTTACTGAAGTGGTGGCGTTTTCTATAAATTTGAGAGATTAGTCCCTTGTTTGATATATTATTGCCAAATTTTTCCCCCCGTCTATGGGTTGTCCTTTAACTCTCTTGGTAAAGTTTTCTAATGGTCATAAGTGTTTAATTTTTAGGAAGTCAATCATCTAGTTTGCCTTCTGCTATTTGTACATTTTTAGTTATATTTATGCCCTAAGTTTGTTCTTAATTTTTCTCTAATGATCTTTATAGTTTTAGCATTTAAATTTAGTTGTTTGATCCATCTTGAGTTTGTTTCTTATATGATGTGAAATATTGATCCTGCAAGATCCTACTTCTTCTTCTTTTTGCAAATGGGTATACAGTTTCACAAACACCATTTTTAAAAGAGATTATATGTTCCCCATTTAATGAATTTCAGTCCTTTATGAACACCAGTTGTCCATAGGTGGATGGATTTACTTCTGGGTTCTCAATTTTGTTCCATTGGTCTATTTTTCTAGTAGATTTTGAGATCAGGAGATATGAAGCTTCCTACTTTTTTCTTCTTCTTTAGTAGTGCTGAGCTTATCCCAGGTCTCTTTCCTTTCCATGTAAAATTAGTGATTATTTTTTCCATATCCTTAAAGAATTATGATGGACTCTGAATCAAGATTGCATTTTATTTGTAGATTGCTTTGGGTATACTGACATTTTCGCAATGTTAAACCTTCCTGTCTATAAATATGATATATTCTTCTACTTATGTAGTTTTCTTTGGTTTCTACCAGTATTGTTTTGTGGTTTTCTTTGTATAAGTTGTTTGTAACTTTCATTAGGTTGATTCCTAAATAGTTCATCTTTTTAATAGCTTTAAATAGTATTGTTTTCCTTATCTCCTTTTCAGAGTTATTTTTATTGGTGTAGAGGTATCCAACTGATTTTTTTATGTTGATCTTATTTTCTCTGTTTTTTAACTTTGTATTGTGATTTGGTTGAAAGTTTACAGAGCAAATTGATTTTCCATGCAACAACTCATGCACATTTTGAAACGTTATGACACTGACTGTAATCCTCACAAAGTCATAGCTTTCTTCCCACTTCCTCCCTGCATTTATTGTTTCCTCATTGTTTTCTACCCTTTCCTGCCTTCTGAGATTTATCCCTGGGCAAATGCTGCCATTTTGATCTCATATGGTTGATTGTGGAAAGGAATGTGTACCTCCCTTGTGTTATTATTCAAATTATATTTAAAAAAAAAAACAAAACAAAACAACTCACTGCTATCAAGTCAGATCCAACTCATAGCAACCCCTCCTTGGTTTAGACCTGTCTATAAGTTTCAGTTTGGCTGAAACTGGAGCCAAGGAATGAGTTCTGTTCCAGGCTTAAAGGTTATTTAAGGGTAGTAGTCATGAGGGTTCTACAAATCTCTGATCAGTAAGTCTGGTCTTTTTTTTTTTTTGAGTTTTGTTCCATATTTTTCTCTCACTGTATCCAGGATCTTCTATTGTGCCCTTTCAGAGCAATATGCAATGGTAGCCTGGCACCATCTAGTTCTTCTAGATGTTGATATTGTACCCTACCATTTTGCTGAATCTTTCAATTAATTCCAGTAATTTTCTTCCTGAGTCTCTGGGATTTTCTGTGTTGAAGATCATAGCATCTTCTAATACAGATAATTTTACTTCTTTGCCAATTTAGTTGCCCTTTTCCCCCTTTATTACATTATTGCTCTGGCTAAGACTTCTAATAAAATATTGAGTAAGAGTGGTGATAAAGGGCATCCTTGTCTGGTTTCTGTTTGCAAGAGGAATGCTTTCAGTTTTTCTTCATTGAAGCTTATATTGGTTTTGTATATATGTCCTTAATTATGTTGAGGAATTTCCCTTCTATTCCTATTTTATTGAGTGTTTTTTATCAGAAATTGGTGTTGGACTTTGTCAAACGCCTATTTGATATCAATCAATATGATCATATGGTTGGTTTTTTTTTGTTTGTTTGTTTTACTTATGTGGTGGCTTATGTTGATTGTTTTTCTAATGTTGAACAATCCTTACATACCGGGCATGAACCTCATTTGATCATGATGTATTATTTTTAGAGATGTTGTTAGATTCTATTGGCTAGAATTTTGTTGAGATTTTTTGTGCCTATGTTTTTGAAGGATATTGGTCATTATTTATATATTTTAGTGGTGTCTTTGCCTTTAGCCAACTTTTTAATTTTTAACAAAACCTTTGATGACTGAAATTGAGAAAGCAGTAACACCAAAAATGACCTTCTTCCATTTGGACAGAGGAAACTCTTGGAGTTACCTCTTCAGCTATATGTTAATCATTAATATCAAGTACTGAGATAAACTAGAATAAAACCAGACTTTATTATTGCTTTCATACAAAAGGAAGAGCCTGTTGGTGAAATTATAGACATCAAAGATAATTCTAGTGAGAGCTCAGAAGGAACTGAGGAGAGCTGTAACACTGGAGACAGCACAGATAGTGAGGAGCAGCAGCAGAGATATGGTGGCAGCAGAACAAAGAGACCAGTACCAGGCAATGTGGGCACTGACCCACAGAGTGAGAGTGAGTGCTTTCAGACTTGGTAGACTGGGGTCGCTCTGGGTACTGGTCAATAGAGCCAAGCTTGTTGACCTACAGAGCAAGATAGCTGAGTGTCTTTGGGCCAAGTCTTACTGGTGGAGTGGGGTGCCTCTGGGAAGTTATTGGGAAACTAAAGAGCTTGGAACACTTATCTAGTAGGGCGGACATCAAGTGGTCCAAGTGGCCTGAGGGGCTGAGGTGTTAAGAGGTTGAGGAACCAGAAAGCAGAAGCTGAAGAGACAAGGAGCATGGCAAGAAGAGCTACCTAAGTCTAAAAGGAGCCATGACGTCTGGGATTTCAAAGGGTAGACTCTGGGTTCTGGAGTTTCAAAGGGTGGGACCACAGCCTGCTAGCTGTCAGGGTCAGATCTTCACCAACTGCGTTCTGGAGGGTGGGGGCTGCTATTCATGAGTACCAGGGGAGTGGTGCTAGCTCCCTGCCCAAAGATGAGAGAGTGGGGCTCCCATGCCCAAGGGTCAGAAAAATAGGGCTTGCTGGATCCAAGGGGATGGGGTTACTGCTCAGTTGGACTAGGAGAATAGGGTGACCCAGAGCCAAGGGAGCAGAGTTGCTTATATATATATATTAGTGGGCTTAGAAGTTGGGGTTGAGGCCTAGGACTGAGGGGTTCCACTCAGAATCCAGAGAGCATGGCCAACACCCAGAATCTGGAGGACAAGCCTACTTCCTAGATGGTTTCAGAGAACAACGGATTATTTTCAAGCCTTCAGAGCTAATGTGAGTTGTTCTGCTGGGTTTTGGCATTGTTTGGTGCCTGTTATTCCTTATTTCCCTCCAATTTCTCCCATTTATCATGCAAATGTCTGCTTTGTGCCTGTTCTACCATAGTACTTTGGAAGCAGAGAACTTATATTGTAGATTTCATGAATTCACAGATGAAAAGGAATTTTGTCCCAGGATGGAATTTGGATATGAAGTTGATTTAAGACTTTTGAAGTTATATGTGGTGAAAGTGTGGCAAGGATATGGCTTTTTTGGGGCCAAAGAGTGTGTGGTGGTTATGTTTGTGTGTCAACTTGGCTGGGCCTGGTTGAGTGGCTGGGCAGCTGGTGGTAGTTATTCCCCATGATGAGACTGGCAATCAGCTCCATGGTGGAATCTACCACAAGCAGCTGAGTAGCTGCTTTGGGTATGTGGACTGCTTCCCATATATAAGAAGCAGCTTTGGGAATGGTCTCTAGCCCATGGCATGCTTAGACCCTGCATATAGCGGTGTTGTTGCTCAGCAGTCTGCTATGCTCTGCCAACCTTGGGACTTACAATGGACTTAAGTTAATGGCCTGTTGTGTGGCTTGGTAATATCGGGACCATGTCTTTTTACTTGTCAATCTTGGGGCTTCTCAGCCTCAGTAGCCAGCAGCTATTTGAGTGAAGAAACACCTCTAGCTCCAGTGGGCCAGGAGCAGGAGGCAGAGTTGGACCCCAAGTTTGAGGAGCTTCACCCAGCCCCTAGAGCCTGGCACTGTGAATTTAGACTTAAAGCCTCCAAACTGTAAGAGAATAAACTCCTGTTTTTAAGGTTATCCCATCTATGGTATATTCTTGTCAGAGCAATACTAGGTAACCAGAACAAAGTGTAATGTCATAGATTTAATTATGTCCCCCCAAAATATTTGTCAACTTGGGTTGGCCATATTTCTCAGTGGTTTGTCAGTTATGTAATGATGTATTTTGGCAGTTATATAACAATGTAATCACCCCCGTGATAGAATCTATGTGATCAGTCAGTTATAAGGGATTAGTGTGAGATTCAAAACCCTTAATAAAAATAAAATAAAGTGTTGTCAATCACATTTCCATAATGGGAAAATGTTTATGGTTGATAATATTTTTAAGAATAGCAAAAATATTGTGTATTAATAATATATATCCACCACTCATCTGTCAGTTTGTTGTACTGTCGTGGCTTGTGTGTTGCTGTGATGCTGGAAGCTATGCTACAGGTATTTCAAATACCAGCAGGTTCACCCATGGTCTCAGTGGTGCTTCCAGACTAAGACAGTCTAGAAAGAAGGACATGGCCCGGTCTACTTCTGAAAAAAAAAAAATGGCTACTGAAAACCTTACAAACAGCAGGAAAACATTACTATAGGGCCAGAAGATGAGCCCCTCAAGTTGGAAGACACTCAAAATATTACTGGGGAAGAGGATGTGGACAGAGTAAACTTTTGGGTTCTTCATTTGTTGACATGGCACAACTCAAAATGTAAAGAAACAACTGCAAATATCCATTAATAATCAAAAGAATTAAGGTATGGAATATGAATTCAGAAAATTTGGAAGTTGTGAAAAATGAAATGGAACTTTTTTTAAAATTTTTATTGTGATTTGGGTGAAAGTTTACAGAGCAAATTCATTTTCCATGCAGCAATTCACATACACTTTGTCTCATGACATTGACTGCAGTTCCCACAATGCAGCAGCTATTTTACCACTTCCTCCGAATAGTTACCTCTTCCCTGTGTCCTTTCCTCCCATGCACTCCTCCCCCCAAGCTGTCTCCCTGTGCATAGTCCTTCTATTCTCCCATGATTAATCCCTCCAAGGAGTGTATCTATACCTAAGGTAAATATTGAGCTCATATCCCTGTCTTTTGTTTGGTAGGAAGCCACAGGAGTGGGTTCAATTCCAGATCTGAAGGGCAGCTAGAGGCCATAGTCTCAGGGGTTTCACCAGGTGCTATCGGAACAGCAAACTTGGTCTTTTTTTTTATTTTGAGTTTTGTTCTACATTGTTCTACCACTCTATCCAGGATCTCTTCCATAGATCTCCTTCCAAGTGGTTGACAATGATAGCCAAGCACCATCTAGTTCTGGTCTCATAGTCATATAGGCTAAGGATTATATGGTGTTCCACTTCTTTGAACTAATAGTTTCCATGGTTCTTTCATTTTCTTCATTCTTCTTTGGTCTGGATGAGGAGAGACCCATTGTTGCATCTAGCTGGCCACTTCAAGCTTTTAAGATCCCAGTTGCTACTCACCAAAGTAGGATGTGGAATGATGTTTTTGTTTAATATGTTATGCCAATTGACCTTTATGTCCCCTGGGACCATGGTCCTGAGCCAAAAGGTCCAACTATTCACTCCCTCTGGGTAGCTGGTTGTGGCCAATAAGTGACTACAACTTTGTCCCTTGTAAGTTCTACTATATACCTGGAGATTCTTACAGAACAAATATATATGTAGAAACATTGTCTGCCAATCATATACATGGTCATGAGTACACTCCCACTTGCATAGACATACTGATCATTCAGCCTGTCCACCCATCTACCCACACATACATCAATGTTTGCCATCACTGACAATGCAGCACTGTATGTGCAAAAGGGT
This sequence comes from Orycteropus afer afer, assembly GCF_000298275.1. Taxonomy (NCBI): domain Eukaryota; kingdom Metazoa; phylum Chordata; class Mammalia; order Tubulidentata; family Orycteropodidae; genus Orycteropus; species Orycteropus afer. Next base: position 2,920,750 of record NW_006921667.1, on the reverse strand, counting down.
TCATTTTTGTTGTCTGTACATCCTTTGCACCTCTCCATCCTTCCTCTTGAAATGAAACATTTTAAAGATCAATATCCTAGGCATTAATAAGCTGAAATGGACTAGTATTGGCCATTTTGAATCAGACAATCACATGGTCTACTATTAAAGAAATGATAAAAATTGAACAGGAAAGGTGTCACATTCATTGTCAAAAAGAACATTTCAAAATCTATCCTGAAGTACAATTTTGTCAGTGTTAGGATAATATCCATACACCTACAGGAAGACTAGTTAATATAACTATTATACACATTCACCCAGCAACCACTAAAGCCAAAAAATGAAGAAACTGAAGGTTTTTACTACCTTCTGCAGGCTGAAATTGACAAAACATAAAATCAAAATGTGCTGATAATTACTAGTGATTAGAATGTGAAAATTGGAAACAGACACATTTATAGTTGGAAAATATGGCCTTGATCATAGAAATGGCACTGGGAATTGCATGATAGATTTTTGCA
>NW_006921667.1:2898050-2899415 GCF_000298275.1 Orycteropus afer afer | reverse complement strand
TGGTATTCTTTGCCTTGAGCCAAGATCCATCTGACAACAGCTATGATATCCCTTGTTCCACGTCCTCTTCTGAATCCAGCTTGCACCTCTGGAAGTTCTCATTCAATATACTGCTGCAACCATTTTTGAATTATCTTCAGTAAGATCTTACTTGCGTGCGATATTAATGATATTGTTCTATAATTTTCACAATCTGTGGGATCACCTTTCTTTAGAATAGGTACAAATATGGGTCTCTTCCAGTCAGTTGACCAGGTAACTGTCTTCGAAATCTCTTGGCATAACCAAGTGAGTGCCTCCAATGGAGCATCCGTTTGTTGCAATATCTCATTGGGAATTCCATCAATTCCCAGAGCTTTGTTCTTGGCCAATTCTTTCATTGCAGCTTTGACGTCCTCCTTCAGTACCATTGGTTCTAGATCATATGCTACTTCCTGAAATGGATGAAGATCGACCAGTTCTTTTTGGTACAGTGATTTTGTGTATTCCTTCCATCTTCTCTTGATGATTCCTGCATCAGTCAATATTTTGCCCATAGAATCTTTCAATATTGCAACTCGAAGCTTAAACGTTTTCTTCAATTATTCTTTCAGCTTGAGAAATGCTGAGTGTGTTCTTCCCTTTTGGTTTTCAAACTCCAGGTCTTTGCACATTTCATTATAGTAATTGGTTTTGTCTCCCAACAGGGAGACAAACTTGTTTGTCAGTTTGTCCTACCATGTGTTCATGTGAGTTTTGAGGGTGAGCCACTGGTGTTTCAAACCCAGCAGGATGAACATAATTCACAGGTATCAGCCCAGGTTACAGGCCATCCACTTCTCAAAGAATTGGCCAGGGAGAAATACTCTTTGATACATTCCACCTTTTGGCTATTGTGAATAGTGTGCTGCAGTGAACACCAGTACATGTCGGTCTGTTTGCATCACTGCTTTCAAGTCCCGTGGATATAGTCCTAGCAGTGAGATTGGTGGGTCATGTGAAAGTTCTATTTCTAGTCTTTTGAGGAACTGCCACACAGTTTTCCACAATGGCTGTTACCATTTGTATCTTCTCCAGCAGTAGATAAGGGTTGTAATTTCTCCATATCCTTGTCAATATTTGTTATTATTTTTAATCTTTGCCATTTTAGAAGGAGTGAAACATTATCTTGTAGTTCTGATTTGCATCTCTCTGATGGCTAAAGATAGTGTATATCTTTTCCTGTGTTTGTTGACCATTTGAATGTCTCACTGGTGAAGTATCTGTTTATATCTTTTGCCCATTCTGTTGTTAAGCTGTAGAAGTTTTGTGTGTGTGTCTATATATATATATATGTGTGTATATATATATATGTGTGTGTATATATATATATATATATATATATAT
>NW_006921667.1:2860187-2897950 GCF_000298275.1 Orycteropus afer afer | reverse complement strand
GGATATATTATTCCCAAATATCTTTTTTTTCCCATTCTGAAGGACCTCTTTTTACTCTTTTGATGAAAACAGGTATTTAATTTATATGAGGTCCCAATGATTTATTTTGTCTTCTGTTGCTCATGCATGTGTCGTTGAGTTTGATAATCTATCACTGAAAAAAAAAAATAATAGGTCCCAGAGTTTGCTCCTATATTTTGTTCCAAGAACTGTATAGTTTTAGCTTTAACATTTATTTTCTTGATCAATTTTCAATTAGTTTATTAGTATGCTATGGGATAATATCTATATACATATTGCTTCATTTTTCTGCATGTGGAAATCAATTTTGCCAGCACCATTTGTTGAGGAAATTGTTACTTCATAATTGAATGGACTCAGCAACTTTGTTGAAATTCAGTTGACCGTAGAAGTATGGATTTATTTATGGCCTTTCAATTCTATTCATTTGGTCTCTCTGTCATTAAACCAGTAGCAAGCTGTTTTTATTACTGTTGTTTTTCATATATTTTCAAGTTAGGAATTTACTTTGTTCTTCTTCCTCAAGATTGCTTTGACTATTTGGGGCCTCCTGCCTTTTCACATACAATTAAGCATTAGTTTTTCCTTTCCTGTAAAGAATACTGATGGATTTTTAATCAAGATTGCATTGAATGTATAGATTGTTTTAGGTAGTATTGACATCTTGACTATATTAAGTCTTCCAATCTATGAAAAGGAACTCTGGTGGTAGAGTGGTTAAGACATTTAGCCACTAACCAAAAAGCTCGTAGTTCAAACCCACCAGCTGCTCCACAGAAAAAAGCTGAGGGGGTCTGCTTCCATAAATATTTACAACTTTAGAAAGCCAATGACAATTGCTATGAGTAGGAATTGATGTGATAGAAGTGAGTTTGTTTGTTTTTCTTTTGTAATCCATAAAAACAGAACATTTTAAAATCTATTTAGGTGTCTTGTAGTCTCTTTCAGTAATGTATTGTAATTTTTGTTGTATAACTCTTTCATATCCTTGTGTAAATTTATGCCTGGATTTTATTCTCTTAGATGCTATTGTGAATGGAGTTGTTTCTGTGATACTCATTGTTGGTGTATAGAAACCTAACTTATTTTTGTGTTGACCCTATATCCTGAAACTTTGCTAAATTCCTCTATTACCTCTAGAATATATTTAGTGGATTTTTTTTGGGGGGGCGGGTTATATAAACTGGTAGAGTGCCTAAGGCACTTGACTGCTAACCAGAAGGCTGGCGGTTCAAATGCACCAGCCACTCCTCGGAAGGAAGGTTGGGCAATCCTACTTCCATAGTGATACTGCCTCGGAAACCCAAGGAGGGGTCGCTATGAGTCAGGGCCGACTCGACGACAAATAACAACAACAAAACAACAACAATATAAAGGGTCATGTCATCTGTGACTAAAAGAGTTTTAGCTGTTCCTTTCTAATTTGGATACCTTTTTTTGTGTTTTTCCTTTTTATTTTTCTTGACTTATTGCTCTGACTAGGACTTCCAATATAAGGTCAATAGGAGTGGTTCTCTCAATCGTTCCCCATTGATATCGTGCTGGCTGTTGGTTTTTCATAAATACCCTCAATCATGTTGAGGAACTTCCATTTTATTCCTATCTTGTAGAAAATTTTTATCAAGGAAGGGTGTTGGATTTTATTATTATTGTTATTATTTTGCATCAATTGAGTTGATTAGGTGGTTTTTTTCTTTGTTTTATTAATGTGGTGTATTAATTTGATTTTCTAATATTGAATCATCCTTGCCATTCTTAGAATAAATACCACTTGATCATGATGTATAGTTCTTTTAACATACTATTGGATTGCACTTACTATTAATTTGATGAGAATTTTGGCATCTGTATTCATAAGATACATTAGTCTGTAGTTTTCTTGTGGTGTGTTTGTCTTGCTTTGGTATGAATATGATGCTGGCTTCAGAGAATGAGAAAGTATTCCTACTTCTTCCATTTTTTGGAAGAGTTTGAACAGGATTGGTGTCAATTCTTCTCTAAATAATTGGTAGAATTCTCCAGGGAAGCATCTGGACCTGGGCTTTTCCTTGTTTGAAGTTTTTTAGGTATGTTATATGTTTCTGGGAATTTGTCCATTTCATCTAAATTATCAATTTTTTTTCATAATTATTATCCTTCTTACTTTTATTGGGTCAATTTCAATGCCTCTTCTTTTGTTTCTTACTTTGGTTATTTGTATCTTCTTTGTTTCTTTATCAGCCTAGCTAACAGTTTGTCTTTTTTTTTTTTTTTTTATCTTTTGAAAGAACAAACTTGTTTGTTTTCTGTTTTTAATTTTTCTATGCCATTTAATTCTTATCTGACATTTATTAATTTTTGTCTTCTTACAGCTTTAAGTTTACTATGCTCTTCATTTTCTAGTTTCCTTAAGTTATAAAATTAGACTATTTATTTGGGATCTTCCTTCTTTTTTAATGTAGGCATTTACTGACTGTTCTGGTTACCTAGTGCCGCCCTGACAGAGAATATACCACAAATGGGATGGCTTGAACAAATAGGAGTTTATTACTACAATTTGAACCAGGCTTTAAGTCCAAGTTCAAAATGCCAGGCTCTAGGAACTTGGTGAAAGTCCCTCAACCTTGGGCTTCAGCTTTGCTTCCTGCTTCTAGCCCTCTGGAGCTAGAGGTTTTTCTTCACTCAGACAGCTGCTGGATGCTGAGGTTGACCAGTAAAAAGGTACAGTCCCAAATATTACCAAACCACACGGAAGGCCATTAATTTAAGTCCACTGAAAGTCCCAAAGTCGGCAGAGCATGGTAGGCAACATATAATTTCCCAAAGCTGTTTCTTATATACAAGAAGCAGACCACATATCCAAAGGCAACTACTTAGCTGCTCACAGTAGATTCCATCATGGAGTTGATTACCAGTCTCATCATGGGGAATACTACATCCAGCTGCCCAGCCACTCAACCAGGCCCAGCCAAATTTATACACAAACTTAACCACCACACTGATACAAATTTCTACTTGAGGACTGCCTTTACTGCCTCCCATAAGGTTTGATATGTTTTGTTTTCATTTATCTGCAGGTTTTTTTTTTTTTTTTTAATTTCCCTCTTGATTTCTTCTTTGAATCCTTTGGTTGTTTTGTAGCATGTTGTTTAGTTTCCATGTGTTTGTGTGTTTTCTAGTTTTCCTTGTGCTATTATTTTTAATATTATTCCTTTGTTATCAGAAAAAAATTGTAAGTACTACATTTTTTTAAAATATTTTCCTAACATTTACCTGTTGAGAGATCTTCAGAAAAACCTGTGAAAACTGGAAACTGTGTAAGGCAGAAACCGGTCAGAGAAGGAAAACTCAAATATTTTCTTCTAATAGAGAATGATAGAGAAGTAAAACTTGTGAGACCCAGTAAAACTAGTCAGTCCTATCAACTTCCAGCTCTCACAGGTTTCACTGTACATGTTTTCCCCAGGATTTCTTTCCTTCCCTTCCTCCTTCTTTCTCTCTCTCCCTGTCCTTTTCTTCTTTCTTTGAATTTTTGCTCTAATGCTTGCAGTGCTCTAATAAACGTCCTGATACGTTTTTTATTTGAGTAAGATAAATTCCCAAAATTGGAGTTCTAAGATCAAAGGGTATATGTATTTCCAGTTTTAATAGGTATTTTGTCAATATTTTCAAACATGTTTGTGGCAATTTACACTCCTGTGAGCAACAGATGATATTATCTATTTCATCACATCCCGGCCTGAAGGTAGCATTCTTCATATTTGCCAATTTGATAGGTCAAAAACAGTGCTTGTGTTGTTTCACTTTGCTGCTTGTGAATTTGAACATTTTTTAAAATTTGTTTATTAGCTGTGTTAGTTAGCTTTAGTTGCATAGTAAAACACCCCAGAATGTAGTGACCTAAAGCACCAACAAGTAATTTAGCTCACAATTCTGTGGACCTGCAATTTGGGCTGGGCTCACCTGGGAAGTTCTGCTACTGGTCTTGGCTCAGCTCCCTCAGGGATTTGTGGTTAGCTACTGGTTAGTTAAGCAGTAAAGTTAAGTTAGTTAAGTTAGCTGGTTGTTGGCAGGGTGAGGGAGATGAAGGGGTCAAGTATCTCTCTTCATTTACTAGGTTACCCTGAGCTTTTCATAGGGTGGCTGTGGCAGAGCTTTCTAAGGGCAGCAAGAAAGGGCAAGCCCCAATACCAAGCACTTTTCAGGTTTCTGCCAGTATAAAATTACATGGGCATTCCAGACTTTCAAGGGGTGGAATAATAGATTCCACTTCCTGAAAATTGTATGGCCATTTTTTGCAGTTTACCATATTAACCTTTTCAACTTATACTTCTCTGAATTGTTTTTCACATTCTTAGCTCTCCTTTTTCTTTTTCCTTATCAGTTCTTAAGGAGCTCTTTTTTAGTTGTATTAACCATTGCTGTCACAAACAATGCAAACATTTCTCTATCTTTCATTTACCTTTTGGCTTTAATTGTTTCCTGTTTTACTGTACTGAAAGCAATCTGCTTTAGGAAGCTCTTCTTCATTCCAAAATGAGGTAGTACTCATGTTTCTGATATTTTTCCCTTACATTTCAATCATTTTGTTATTTCCATTTTGAGCTTAATCTACCTGGCATTTAGCTCTATATATGGTATAAAAACTCACTGCCATAGAGTCAATTTTGACTCATACTGACCATCATTGGGTTTCCAAACCAGTAAATCTTTACAGGAGTAGATTGCTTCATCTTCCCCCTATGGAGCAGCTGGTAGTTTGAATCACTGACTTTCTGGTTCGTAGTCAAATGCCTTATCCATTATGCCATCAGAGCTTCTTTTTTTTTAGGGTATATATTCAATTTATCCAGCATTATTTATTCATAAAGCATTCTTTCTCCACAGAATTACTATTTTTGCTATATAAGAATTTCCCGTATATATTTTGTTGCTGTGTGGTTATTTAGCCAAATAATTTGGCATAGCAATTCCACCATTACGAGTTTATCTTCCAGGAATTATCAAACGTATGGGCAAGAAATACACATAAGAATGTTCATTGAAGTGTTATAATAGTGAAAAATTGGAAATTACCTCTATTTTAGCAATAGAGGATATGCTGTTATATAGAGGATATATAGAACATTATTCAGCTATTACAAAGAATGTATTAGCCTAATAACTTCAAGACATACTGTCTGGTGGGGAAAAAAAAATGACTTCTGTAGAAAGTATGCATGGTATGATCACATTATTATACTATTATTCAACTATCTATCTATGTATCTCTATGTAACAACAGTAAGATATATAATCATTAAAAATAATAACTTTTACTATTAAAGAAGTCTTTTTCTGTTTTTCTACACTACCTGCCCCTACTCCTGCCCAACTTCAGGCAACAATTAGGTCATTTCTTCTCCTGCTGTGAGGGAAGGATGAATAGAATTCATTCAAAACATGAGGCCAAAGAACAAAATTCATTCTCAGCTTTGAAATTTCCAAATGGACTTTTATAACATATGATAGAGCCATTGGTTTGAGAGGAAGGCTTGCTTTGCAAGGCTGAGCCCCAGGGCCTCCTGGCATTAAGTGTATATGATAAAGCTCAGACACAGAAGAATGCCTTTTCTGTCAGAACCCACACAGAGCAGGTAAAGATCTTGTGCTGGGGGAGGAGAAGCATCTGAGAGGAGATAATTCTCACTAAAGGGTAGGGTAGATATTTGAGAATACCTCAGGGTAAGGAAGGGAAATATGGATCCTAGGTAAGGAAGGGAAATATGGATCCTAGGTAAGGAAGGGAAATATGGATCCTAGGTCCCAGATGGTTGGAAATATGAGAGTCAGGAACCCTACTTGAACTCTATACAAGTGGAGACCTTCACAGATGCCCCCTGAGCTGGGTGGAGACAGCATAAGAATAGTAGAAATTGTGTGTGTAGAAGGCAGGCTGTTTACAAAGAGAAACCCTGAGAAACTCTTCCCAGGGATGTGTGACAGAGCCTCTCAATGCTTCCAATGTGCCCCCTCAAGAAAGGCTTTTAGAAAAAAAGGGCCTGAAGATATTGGTACAAATAGGCCTCACAGTTTAAAAAGGGGTGTCCTAGAATTGTTGATGTATAGATTTGGGAAAGTTAAGCATCTTGGGAAACTTTGGAAAAGTTAGGGTCAATCCTACATACCAAGGGCAGGCAAAAAGTACATCTCAACTCGTACTACAATGGAGAGATGACAATGAGGACCAGACACCTGGCTCCCACATACCCCATTCACCCACACATCTGTATCACACAAACCCCTAGGATAAGACTGCCATTCCAGGGAGAAGAGGAATGAGACAAATATATATATATATATATGTATATATATTCATAGAGGAAACTATTACTTGACTGATAAAATTCTTATTTGCCTGAGTTTAATCTCAGTTGCTTAAAATTATGTTTCTCCCACTAGGTGGAATAGGAACTCCAGACAGAAGTAGGATTCAATAACAGAAAACTGAGGATGGCTTATTTTGCACACCTGAATATCTAGCCTATGATATTCATGCCTTCTCCATACATATTTAGATATGCATAGAAAAACATCTGGAAAAAAAACATGACAAGCTGTTTCCAGTAGTAACAAAGTTTAATTTCCTACATTGAACATGGATCACTTTTGCAATAAAAATGCAAATCTAGAAAAATATTTCAAAGTATATCATGTTCATTGCAGACAACTTAAAAAATAAGGAAAATGAAACCATATGAATTCCTACCATGTAGAAATAACCATTGTTTATATCTGTATTTTATTTCATATATATTTATATATATATATATATATATATACACACACACATATATATGTATGCATATATCCATATAAATGTATGTTTGTGGTATATAGACATGCATTATCTTCAGAATATGTGTATTCTTTATTACAAAATTTGAATTATATTATTTTTATTTGTCATCCACTTTTTCTCTCTCCATACTATTAAATATTCTTTGAAAACACACTTTAAAAGGTGCATATCTGTGGGATATGTTATAATTTATAAATACAGATGAGTAAATGGTGGGTCAGAAAGATAAAGTAACTTACCCAAAGACACCCATCTGGCATTTGGTACAACTGGGACATGAACCTGTGTCTTGCTGGTTATTAAGACTGTCCCAAGTTTGCAGGAATAATTGTTATGCTGTTGCTCTTAGTTGCTATGGAGTCTTCTCTGGCTCATGGCAACCCCATGTACAACAGAACAAAATGTTGCCAGGTCCTGCACTGTTTTCATGATCGTTTATATGTTTGAGTTTATAGTTGAGGTTATTGTGTCAATTCATCTCATTGAGGATTTTCTTCATTTTGTTGGCTGTCTACTTTACCAACCATGATCATTCTCTAGTGAAATGACATATTTGGATTAAAGTACATGACATATGGTAGGTCCCCAGTAAACACAATTTTCCCCCATCTTCTCTCCCCTTCCTCCCTGGTCTTGCATTCCCCAGGCAGAGAAGTTTTTGTGTCCTCTGAGGGTTCCTGTTTCTCAGCCTTGGCTTGTTATAAATCTCTTCTGAGGAAGGTGTTGTTCCTGAGTAGCTACCTCTGTAGTTCTTCCTGTCTGCACCCCAAGCCTCTACTTTAGTCACTTCTCTATGCTTATAGCTGAGCTCTTCTCCAGCCAGGTTTTGGTTACATCACCTCTGCATTTCCCATCCTAATCTGCACTTTGTTGTTACCATGGATCTGCACTGCTTTGTGTCAGGGTCACCTAGCAGTACAGCAGAACTCTCCACACAGGATGAGATTTAAATGCTCAGGGAGCCAATGTTCTCCCAGTGCCTCTTTAAAGAGACCAAGCCAATGAATTATTGTGGAAACAGTAACTGGGTTTCAGCTGGGAGAAGTCTAGGGTCTATAAAGTCCAGATAAATCATTCCAGAAATATATATATATATATATATATCTACAGCTGTAAGTCACACAGGCATCAGTAGAAACAAATGATTATCCAATTTGATTTTGAAAGCCACATCACTGGATGTATCCCAGAATCTGAATTCATTATTCACTAGCTTTGGAGAGGACTGCAGATGGCATGGTGCCAGGTGTCCCAGTGTTTGGTTATAAAATTCCTTTTCTGGGCTTTGTTTCTAAGAGTGGAGCTGAAGCTAAGCAAGACTGGTCTTCACTTAAAGGTACAGGAGACCTGGCCTAGCAAAACCAGATGTCTCCATAGGCCAGGCATATAATGTAAATGAGGGAGAAGAGAGATTAGGACTTGTCACAATGGAGAAGGCATGGCCCATCTAAAGACATTCAAATTCAGTGAAGAATCAGTGGGGTTAACTCTTCTACTTTGCAACCATGTCTAAGAGTGTGGTGGGGTAGGCAGAGTAATGACCCCCAAAGAGTCCACATCTTAATTGCTGGAACCTGTGAGTATATTAGAATGCATAGCAAAGTGGAAATAACATTGCTGTTGCAGATGGAATTCAGGTTGCTAATAAACATCTTAAAATAGGAGACAATCCAAAGTATAACCATAGGGTCCTTAAGAGTGGAAGGGGGAGGCAGAAGAGAGCCAGAAGGAAATGTGGCTACTGAACACAGGAACAGAGAAATACAATGTTGCAGTCTTTGAAGATAGAGGAAGGGACCCAAGTCAAGCAATATGGGCAGCATCTAGAGGGTATAAAGGGCATTCTTTCCTGAAGCCTCTAGAACACAGGCCTACTGACACCTTGATTTTTGTCAGTGACCTACGTGAGGCTTCTAATCCACAGAACTGTAAGATTATACATTTTTGTTGTTTAAGCAGCTAAATTTTTGTTAATTTGTCACAGTTGTAATATTAATACAAGTTTTATCTTTTCTATGAATCAATCAGAAGAAAATCTTGGTCTACATCTTGGGATCTGTATTAGCTTTCTAGGGCTGCTGTAACAAAGTATCACAAATTGGGTATCTCATAAGAACACACATTTATTCTCTCACACTTTTGGAGGCTAGAAATCTGAATTCAGGGCATCCATAGAACCATGCTCTTTTCAAAGGTTCTAGGTGGAAGATCTTTTCTTGTCTCTCCCACCTTCTAGTAGCCACAGGGACTGCTTGGCTCATAGCGACAGCATCACTCCATCCCCACATAGCCATCTTCCCTCTGTGTCTGATCTATCTCTTTGTCATTCCTCCGCCTTTATAAGGACACTTGTCATATTGAATTAATATCAACCCTACTCCAGTATAAATTCATGTTAATTGATTACATCTCTAAAGACCCTATTACCCCCAAAAAAGTCATGTTCACAAGTACCAGAGGTTAAGACTTTCACATATCTTTTTAGGGAACAAAATTCAATCCATAGCTGGGCCCCAAAAGACCTACTTTATCTGCAGAATGTGGTGGTACTAAGAGGTGGGAAAGCATAGACTTGGTCTAGTCTGTGGGTTGACTCAGATGAGAGGACTCATGAGTCACCTGAGGCAGTTCAGGTTGGGCTGAAAGAGAGGTGGTTGTATATACCAGACAGCAGTATACAATGTATACAATGGCTGAGGAGATGATCTATTGTAAATGTTGGTCTCTGGGGATAGCCATTGGGGAAGATCCAGTTTTGCAGAGAGCCACAAATATTAATTCTTAAAATAGCCAATCTTTGCCAGAGTTGAACAACTCAGTTTATGTTTATTTGATCTTTTTTTGTTCTTTGCTGAGGAAATAAATTTTAAAAAGAGATTTTGCTTAAATGAATTTTTATGTGACTTTCTTAGGTTTAGTATGCAAAATTTTTGTTGTCTACATTAGAAAAAAAAAAATCACTGCCATGGAGTCATTTCGACTCATAGCAAGCCCTACTTGTGTTTCTGAGCCAGTATCCCTATGGAAGTAGATTGCCCAATCTTCCTTCCAAGGAGTGGCTGGTGGGTTTGAACTTCCAGCCTTCTGGTTAGCAGTCAAATGCGAAGTTTTAATTTTTTAACAGCTTTTCTATGTCAGGGTTAAGTGACTATCTGTGATTGTCCAGCTGTTGTTGTTGTTATGTGCCCTTGAGTCAGCCCCGACTCATAGCGACCCCTCCTTGGGTTTCCGAGGTGGTATCTCTAAAGAAGTAGATTGCACAATTTTCATTCCAAGGAGTGGCTGTTGGATTTCAACCACCAGCCTTCTGGTTAGCAGTCAAATGCTTTAGACACTACTTCCAGAGGTCAAATGCTGGATGTGCTGTGTCACGGTGTATTATAATGTTTCTGAGCCTCATTTTTCTTACCTGTGTAATAGGCATAATAATAGAAATTACTTCCTAGAGTTGCTGTGAGAAATAAAGGAGCTAAGTGACATAAAATGCCAAGCTATTGCCTGCAAAAATTAAAATAGCTACTTCTCTCATGATTGTTATTCTAATTTTGGAATAGTAATATATAAAATTGAAGCATGACATGTTGAGCTCTGAGCAAGAGGAAAGGAAGGACTCTAACCCCATTTATGTATGTAGATATATGCTGGTAGTCTGATAGTTTTTGGAGAACTAGCCATTATGAGTTTGTCTTTCCCATCTAGATTTCCTGAAGCCAGAGCTTTGGGGTTGCAATATGGCATTGGGGTGGCTTATGACCTCCTCTAACTTCACAAGGGAGAAGGAAGATCCAGAACATCTACTGCCCAAGACTGATTCCTATGAGACAGAGGTCAGATGTGTTGCCAACCTTTTTACCAATTCCAACACCAACTTTCCCTCCCATGTCATTCTCTTCTTCTCTTTTGGGTTCCTTCATTGCAGTGACCACACAGAACTCTCAGACAGTACTCATGAATATGAGGTTTATTAGGGAACTAACAGGTTACAATTCAGCATCAGAAATGACTCCCATTATTAGGTATATATCCTAAAGAAGTGACAGCCAGGACAAAAACAGATATATGCATACCAATAGTCATTGCAGCACAATGCAATAGCAAAAAAATGGAAACAACCTAGATTCCCATCAACAGAAGAATGGATAACCAAACTATGGCACATGCACACAATGGAATACTATGCAACACTAAAGAAAAGTGTAGAATTGACAAAACACTGCATAACGTGGATGAAGTTGGAGGACTTCATCACAGAAGGACAAATATTGTATTAGTTCGTTATTGTAAAAAGTCAAGAAAAAGTTTCTATATGGAAGGAAACTTTCTTTGTTGGTTATCAGGGGTGGGAGGGGAGGGAACACTACGAAACATAAATTAATTAAAACAAATAAAAATAATTAAAAAAAAAGAAATGACTCAGGATATAATTTTTCAATCAGGACAGCTTCTTTTCAGCCATGCTTGTCTCCGGCCTTGGCTTCTGCCATGCTTTACTGATAAGTGTCTAGAGAGGCACCCTACTCTACCAGCAAACCTCCTGGTATCCAAGACACTCAGCTTCCTCACTCTGTGGGTCAGGAAGCCCACCGCTCTGTCTCATGCTGTTCTCTTGGTTCTGCTGCCACTGTCTCTCTGCTGTTTCTCTGCCACCTTATTCAGGAATCTTGGGTCCAAGGATGCTCTCCACTCCTGGGTCTTCTTGCTTGATACTGAGATCCCCCTCTCCACTTCTGGGGTGGCTCATTTTAAGCTTAGTGAGACAGCAAATCTGTGCAATCCCCATATTAGGGTTCCATATACCTTATTTGCATGGCCCCACACCCACAATGACGCCATGTACCTTATTTCCATTATCAGCAAGTTATCCCATCCCCTTGGTGGGCCACAAGCACTTAACATTTGCATAGTCCCACCCAGGCATCTGGTGGGAGTCACAAAGACCATAGTTAGTAGAGCCATATTCAGTAATTTACTGCACTGCAGTGGTCATCACTGGGATGGAGGATTTTTGATCTCCTGAAGGAATTCTGATAGCTTGTGGCTTTGTTGCTGTTTTGTTGTTGTTATGTGCCGTTGAGTCAGACCCAACTTATAGCAACCCTTCCTTGGGTTTCCGAGGCATTATCACTACAGAAGTAGATTGCCTTTGTAGGATATATTAAGTTCAATAACGTATCAAACTGAGACCAGATATGTGACAAGCCTGGGCCCAGGAGTCTAAATTTTAATAGATCATGTTGGCCTTATCTAGATGATAAATCAGTATGGGAAGCAGAAAGTTCTAGATATAAATAATCTTCTAATATTAGATAGAGAACTCTGTATTGAACAATAGGCTAGACTAGGGTTTCTCAGCCTCAGCACTATTGACATATTGGGCTGTATAATTCTTTGTTTTGAAATTGTGTTTACCAGCATCCCTGGCTTCTACCCACTAGATACCAGTATCAGCCCCTTGCTAAATTGTGATAACCAAAAATGTCTCCAGATATTGCCAAATCTTCCCTGGATAGAAGGTGGGAGATGGAAGTGAGGGGTGGGGAGAAGTGCTGGGAGGCCCCAAATTGCCCTCAGTTGAGAATCACTAGACTGGATAGCTAATGGGCTTACAAAAATTAATCAGATTAACCCCCATGGTCAAAAAGCTAAGAGTTTAGTAGGAAAGCTCCCCACAGGCAAAGTGCAGTGACTATGCAGTCATGTTAAGCACAGGCCCCAAAAGCATACAGAAGAGAAGAAAGACTAGGATTAGAGAGATGATGGACAATACCTTCACCCAGCTGCTACACTGTTACAAAGATAAGTGATCTTTTTCTTGGTGAATACATATCCATGTTGAATATCAAGTTTGATTTCTTGATGCCTATAGGGACCCACGGTTGCAGCAATATATTGACAGAGAACTTCCAGAAATACAAGCTGGATTCAGAAGAAAATATAGAATGAGGGATATCATTGCTGATGTCAGATGGATCTTGTCCCAAAGCAAAGAATACCGGAAAGATGTTTATTTATGTTTTATTGACTATGAAAAGGCATTTGATTGTGTGGATCATAACAAATTATGGGTAACATTGAGAAGAATGGGAATTCCAGAACAGTTAATTGTATTCATGAGGAACCTGTCCATAGACCAAGAGACCGTCGTTCGAACAGAACAAGGGGACACTGCATGGTTTAAAATCAAGAAGGGAGTGTGTCAGGGTTGTATCATTTCACCATACTTATTCAATTCATATGCTGAGCAAACAGTCTGCAAAGCTGGACTATATAAAGAAGAACCTGACATCAGGATTGGAGGAAGAATCATTAACAACCTGCGATATGCTGATGATCCAACTTTGATTGCTGAAAGTGAGGATGAGTTAAAGCACTTACTGATGAAGTTTAAAGAATACAGTCTTCAGTATGGATTAAATCTCAATATAAAGAAAACAAAAATCCTCACAATTGGACCTATAAGCAGCATCACAATAAATGGAGAAAAGATTGAAGTTGTCAAAGGATTCATATTGCTTGGTTCTACAACTGATGCCAATGGAAGCAGAAATCAGGACATCAGACAATGTATAGCACTGGGCAAATCAGCTGAAAAGGACCTCTTTCAAGTGCTGAAGAGCAAAGATATCTCCTTGAGGACTAGGGTGCACATGACACAAGCCATGTTATCTTCAGTCGCCTCATGCATGAGAGAGCTGGACAATGAATAAGGAAGACCAAAGAAGAGTTGATGCTTTTGAGTTGTGGTGCTGGCGAAGAATACTGAAAGTACCATGGACTGCTAAAAGAACTAACAAATCTGCCCTGGAGGAATTGCAGCTGGAATGCTCCTTGGAGGCAAGAATGGCTAGACTTTGTTTCACCTACTTTGGTCATGTTGTCAGAAGGATGTCATGCTTGGTAAGGTGGAGGGTTGTTGAAAGTGGAGAAGGCCCTCAATTAGATGGATTGACACATGGCTGTGGCAATGGACTCAAGTATAGCAAGAATTGTGGAATTGGCACAGGAACGGGCAGTGTTTTGTTCTGCTATGCATAGGGTCACTATGAGTCAGAAATGACTCAATGGTACTTAATAACAACAAAGGGATCCATCTCAGGGTACTATAGAGTACTACTTTTTTTGCCCCTATAACAAATGCTCCAGTCTGCTTTTCATTTGGAATTCTTGTGCAGTTTTTTTTTTTTTTCCTATAAAGCATTTCTACTTTTTTATTCCCTTTTTGATTGTGCAGTTTTCACTTCTTAATGCTCTATAACTATCTCTATCTCTAGCATTCTTGCTCTTCTCTAAAAATACAAATTTTCCCTCAGTTCTTCTCCAGACTCATCAAGTCCAAATTAACAACACTGGACCTGGACATAGGTTTTCTTTAAAGTTGCCCAGATAAATCTTATGGGCAGCGTGGAGACTGCTGGTATAAAGTAAGAGAGAACAGGCCGAGTGAGTGTTAGGTGTTTCTTTCTCAAGTGAAATGTATGACATGTGAATTCAGGGCTTCTCTGGAAAGCTGCTTTCAGGTCTGAGGCGGGATAACATCAGTGAATTTTGGAATGGCCAATATTAGGAAATAAAAACAATAATTTATAAACTAAGCTCTATTTATTTGATAAAACAATGTGAATTAAATTATTAACTTATTAAGCCAATCTTTACACTTAACACTTAGCACAGTAGAATATTTTATTCCTACCATTTAAAAATCACTATCTGTGGCTAAATAAATATTTTTAAATCAAACATTTAAATAACTCAATAAACACTTCACAAGTAGGCTTTGTTTTCTTTGAAGGTAGAGTCAAGTTCTTCTCTTGAATAGCTTCTGTGTGCTAGTTTCAAAAGGTTCAGTTTTCTTTAAGATCCTTCACATAAACTTGGAAATAGGGACTGATCCATATTCAATTTAAATCCTTTTAAATTGTATTTAATTTAGTGAAGCTCAATTCACTTGAACAGAACTTTATGTGCTCAGCACAATCCTAGAAATTGGGAGGCAGATGGGTGAAGAACAATCCCTTGAGGAATAGATATAAAAGACACAGGAACATATGCCTTATCTTCTGTGTTCCACTCTATTTCTTTGGTATGTCTGTCCACTCATCCATCTGTCCAGTGCATGGCAAGGAGGTGTGTGAAATAGGTAAGGGATTTAAGCATTTCCAAATATCCTCTCCAATTTCCTCATTTCCATAAGGAGGAAATTTGAGGAAATAAAAATGAAGATTTTTACCAACTTGGCAGTCTGAAATTGACTAAATATGCAATCAAGATGTGTTGGTTATCACTGGTGATTGGAATGCAAAAATTGGAAACAAAGAAGAATCACTGATAGTTGGAAAATATGGCCATAGTGACAGAAATGATGCTGGAGATCATATGATAGAATTTTGCAAGACCAATGATTTAGTCATTGTAAATACCTTTTTTCAACAACATAAACAGTGGCTATACACATGGACTTCACCAGATGGAGTTCCCTGGTATTAGATTGACTACATCTGTGGAAAGAGGCAATGGAGAAGCTCAACATCTTCAGCCAAAACAAGGCCAGTAGATGACTGTGGAGCATATCATCAACTTCTCATATGTGAGTTCAAGTTGAAGCTGAAGACAATTAAAAGAAGTCCACAGGAACCAAAATATGATATTTATTATATCCCTCCTGAATTTAGAGACTATCTAAAAATAGATTTGATGCACTGAATACCAGTGACCAAAAACCAGAGGAATTGTGGGATGACATCAAGAACATCATCCATGAAGAAAGCAAACAGTAATTAAAAAGACAGGAGTGGAAAAAAAAAAGACCAAAATGGATGTCAGAAGAGACTCTGAAACTAACCCTTGAACGGAGAGTAGCTAAAGCAAATGGAAGAAATTACAAGATAAAAGAAATGAACAAAAGATTTCAAAGAGCAGCTCAAGAAGAGAAAGTCAATTATTATAATGAAATGGGTGAAGACCTTCAGTTTAAAAACCAAAAGAGAAGAAGATGCTCAGCATTTCTCAAGCTGAAAGAACTGAAGAAAAAATCAAGCCTTAAGCTGCAATATTGAGAGTTTCTATGGACAAAATATTGAATGATGCAGGAAAGATCAAAAGAAGATGGAAAGAATACACGGAGTCACTGTACCAAAAAGAATTTGTTGATGTTCATCCATTTCAGGAAGTGGCATATGATCAAGAACCAATGGTATTGAAGGAAGAAGTCAAAGTTGTGCTGAAGGAATTGATGAAGAACAAAGCTCCAGGAAATGATGGAATGCCCATTGAGATGTTTCAGCAAACTAATGCTGCACTGGATGTGCTCACAACTATGCCAAGAAATTTGGAAGATAGCTACCTGGCCAACTGACTAGAGGAGTTCTATATTTGTACCTATTAAAAAAAAAAAAAGTCATCCAACAGAATGTGGAAATTATCAAATGATATTATTAATATCATACGCAAGTGAAATCTTGCTGAAGATAATAAAAAATGGTTCCAGCAGTATATTGACAGGGAACTTCCAGAAGGTGGATTCAGAAAAGGATGTGGAACAGGGGATATCATTGCTGATGTCAGATGGATCTTGGCTGAAACCAAAAAATACCAGAAAGATGTTTACTTGTGTTTTATTGACTGTGCAAAAGCATTTGACTGTGTGGAGCATAACAAATTGTGAATAACATTGAGAAGAATGGGAATTCCAGAACACTTAATTGTACTCATGAGGAACCAGTAGGCTACCATTTGAACAGAACAAGCGTATATTGCATGGTTTAAAATCAAGAAGCAAGTGTGTCAGGGCTGTATTTTTTCATTATATTTATTCAATCTGTATGCTGAGCAAATATTTGAGAAGCTGATCTAAATGAAGAAGAACATGACATCAGGATTGGAGGAAGACTCATTAACAACATGCAATACTCAGACAACACAACTTTGCCTGCTGAAAGTGAAGATGACTTGCAGCACTTACTGATGAAGATTAAAGATGACAGTCTGAAATAAGGATTATATCTCAACAGAAAGAAAATGAAAATCCTCACAACTGGACCAATAAGCATCATCACAATAAATGGAGAAAAGATTGTAGTTGTCAAAGATTTCATCTTACTTGGTTCCACAATCAATATCAATGGAAGCAGCAGTCAAAAAATAAGATGACATATTGCACTGGGAAAATCTGCTACAAAAGACTGCTTTCAAGTGCTGAAGAGCAAAGATGTCTCCTTGAAGACTAAGGTGTGCCTAACCTAAGCAGTGGTATTTTCAGTCACCTCATATACCTGTGAAAGTTGGACAATGATTAAGGAAGACTGAAGAGGAATTGATGCTTTTGAGTTGTGATGTTGGCAAAGAATACTGATAGTATCATGGACTACCAGAAGAACTAACAAATCTTTCCCAGAAGAAGTACAGCTGTAATGCTCCTTGGAAGCAAGAATGGGAGGACTTGATCTCACCTACTTTGGTCATGTTGTCAGAAGGGACCATTCCCTGGAGAAGGATATGCTTGGTAAAGTGGAGGGTCAACGATAAAGGGGAAGTCCCTCAGTGAGATGGATTGACACAGCGGCTGCAATGATGGGCTTAGGTATAGAGAGGATTGTGATGCTGGCACAGGACAGGGTAGTGTTTCATTCTGTTGTACATAGGGTCACTATGAGTCAGAGATGACTCAACAGTACCTAACAGTAACAATAACAGCAAATATCCTCTGGGGAAGGTAGAAGACACCTAGTTTATACCCACTGTAGAGAGGGATAAAAATGTTCTTCCTACAGAGGCTATGGGGAAACTTCCCAAGCCATGGTCAAAGAGAGGTTCTGGCAGACATTCAAGAGAGATCTAGGGTGTCAGAAGAGCCAGTAAGCCAGTCAGAACTGCCAGACTTTAGCCTAGTCAGGAAGCCTACCAGCAACCTTGCCAGTGATATCAAAGCATGTGGCTAAGGAGTAGAAAGGACCAAAACTGCATCAGAGGACAGCACTCAATTTTGTGACCCCTCAAAGACACCAATAAGTCATAAAATCCCCTCAATCACTCTGACACCATGGAGAGAAAGAACAAGGAGGAGAGGTTATTTCAAAGACTGAGCATTTACCAAGGGACTGACTAACTGTAAAGTCCCTGAGACACACGTTGACAAGTTAGTTTCCTTGGTGTAATTGGAGTAGAGGGTCGGGAAGAAAGTTCTGGAAAAAAAGACACTATGTTATCCTTGCACATCTGAGTAAATGGGGAAATAAATTTGAAAGTCAGCTATAAATCATATTATCTATTTATATTTGTTGTTTGTTTTAATTGACTTGTTTAAGTAATATTTCCTGAGTGAATGTTGTGTTCCAAGCAATGTATCTTCTGAGTACCTCCCAGAAGCCAGGATTTACATTAGGCACTGATGAATATAACAATAGGTAAACAGGCACAGTTCTTACTCTCATAGAGACTGCAGTCTAACAAGTAAAGAGAAAATGAGGGCTTCATATGCGTTATCTTTATAACTGTCCAGCACAATTTTGTTTTGTGGATTAGTATGAAGGAGCACTGGTCATGCTTAGATGGAGGATCAGAGTTAGGGAGGATCTGGAAAAGTGCTCACATGGACACACATTCACATGCACATACACATGCTTGCACAGATAGGCACACAGAGACCTAGGCACACACGTGTATGTACACACATAGGCACACATGCACAAATGCTGAAAGATACTATGCATCTTTCCTTCACTAGAGTTATCTCAAATATCTCTCAGTAGATGCTTGGAGTCCCTGAAGACCATGTCTTCAGAGGTGTCCTGAGGTGCTAGAGAGGACAGGATTACCCCTGGAGAAGTGGGTGAAACAGTCCTTTCCTCTACTCCAGAGGATATACCATGGCACACATCCCACAGGGAGCCCATAGACTTTCTACATTTGCCTGCAGATTTTGATTTATCCCTGATGAGTGTGAAGGGATGCTCAGAATTTGAAAAAAAAAAAAAAAACTTAATAAGCAAATTGCGGTGTAGTAAATTACTTAGTGTGGCTTTTCTACCCATAAGTCTTTGTAAACTCCATCGTGGAATTTGCTGTGATCAACTGAGGAGCTCCTGATTGTAAACGTTATCCACCTGGGGTATTTCTGTGGGGAGTGGCACAAAGCAATATTCTGGGAAGGTCGCTCTCTCTCAGGTGCTTAGAATTCTGATGCTGTGATTGGCTAGTTTGGCCACTCTGCCAGGCTCAAAAGGGGCCTCCTAGAGGCAGAACTCTCTCTGACTGCTGGCCGAGAAGGATGTGCTGCTGAAAGAGACATGTGCTCCTGAGAGACACATGCTGCTGGGAAAGAGACTCAAGAGACACATTGCTGAGAGAGACACCAAGGGACAGACAGTGCTGGGGGAGAGACTGTGAGAGATTTTTGGGTGAGAGACAGTGGGCTGAGAGAGACTGAGCATTTTTCCTGAACTTTAATTGTAGCCTGGTGCTTCTCTATTAAACTCCATAATCTGTGAGTTCTGTGTGGCCACTGCAGTGAATTATCGAACCCAGGAGAGAGGTAGTGGGTGCTTTGGGAGGAACAGTTGGTGAAAGGGCTGGAGTGAGGCAGCATGTCTGGCCTTGCAGGAATAGGCCTTGGGCTATTGATGGTGATTCGTCTTCCTCTTGTGGGGTTAGAGGAGGTCAGAAGATGTGGCATCCCTGCCTTTTTAGCACAAGTGATACAAATGTGTTGGCATAAATGGGCTGGGGGATTAGGGTGGGCTTTGAGTGGTAAGCATATCTGCTAGATATTTTCCATGTGCTAAACTGTCACAGTGGGATTAATAACTAGAAATCTAGTAACAAAAAGATATAAAATAATAAATCCAGTAAAATAAGGTTAAAATGTTAAAAACCAAATATCCAAAGATGACAATAGGATCTTTGTTCCAGAAATCATAGGCCAAGGGAAGCTATTAACCTTTGTTCTGAGTTTCCTGGTGGGCAAAACAAGAAGCAGAACCAAACAAAATGCATAGCTCTTGATGATTACTGCACAGAATAATACCAGTCACTGGAAGAGAGTGTTCTTTTTTTTTAATTTTGTGCTTTGGAAGGAATTTATCACATGAGTCTGTAGATAAGGAACATAGAACAACATAATGGATAGTGTCTTTGCTAGCAGTTTTACAAACAATGCAAATGTGATTCATATTGCTGCTGCTTATAGCAGCTCTGGGTAGAAGCCAAGGGAATACACAATGTGATATTCTAGATCAGTGCGAGTTTTTCTGAGGAATGCCAAAATGATACCATCCAAACTAGGAGCTTCCTGGAGATTTAAATTGATACAAGGCAGAGCTTAGAAGCTTTACAAGAATTAAAATTTGGTCTTTCTCAGGTTGTCTCATGGCTAGCTTCCATTAATTTTTAAGATATAGCTCCGACATTGTCTGTTCCAAGAAAGTTTCCCTGATACCCTAAAGTCAAGCTAGGTGCTCCAATATGTACCCCCATTATGTTTCTATGCACCTCTCCTCACATGGATCCCCATCCACATTATCTGTTTATGTATCGGAATGTTGTTGTTGTTGTTGTTATGTGCCGTCGAGTATCGGAACAGAAGACTGAAATCCTAAAAAGTAGGAATTTGCATTCCAAGCTCACAAAATAGTCCAGCACATTCTACACCTTTTTGGGTATTTTTTAGGCATGGCAAAACTCAAGAATCCTAGTAAACCAGTTGACATTGAGTCAGCTCCAACTCATGGTAACCTCATGTATGCCAGAGTAGATTGTACTCCATTGGGTTTTCAATGGCTGAATTTTCAGAAATAGTTCACCAGACCTTTCTCAAATATACCTCTCGGTAGACTCAAACCACCAACCTCTGTTTAGCATTTGAGCATCTTTACTACTTTTACCACTCAGTGACACCAAAACTTAGAGTAGTACTGAGAGATAGTACTGAGAAGTAGTGGTCAGAACCTGGGCTTTGGCACCAGATCATTGTTGTTCAATGCCATCAAGTCAGTTCCAACTCATAATAACTATGGAAAACAAAACAAAATGCCCAGTTCTGTGCCAGCCTCAAAATCATTGCTATGTTTGAGCCCATTGTTGCAGGCACTATGCCAATCTATCTTGTTGATGATCTTACTCTTTTTTGCTGATCTTCTAGGTTAAAAGTTGGGCCTCTACCACTCTCTAGTACAGCTATCTCGGAAATGTTAAAAAAAAAAGCTTTCTGCCTCAGTTTCCTCACCTGTAACATGGAGCTGATAATAGTAACTACCTCTTAGGATTGCTAAGGAGATTAAGGAAACTGATATGAGTAAAGAACTTAGCACAGTGCCTGCACACAGAAATAGTGATGTAACTGGCTATTGTGATGGGTATCTTTGATATCTCAGCAATTTTTTAGAAGGATTAGTGGGCAGATGGATCTTAGCTGTGGTCCATGCTATACCTGGTGCAGAGTCACTTGTTGGTTACTTAGAAGTAGCCCTGGAAGTTGGGGTGGCTGCTGACCTTGCACACACTGGCTCTCTAGGCCATCCCTACCTGGAGGTCAGACTTCCCTAAACATCTTTATCACTCTCTGTCCAGCCATATGAAGATGGGTTTGTGGAAGGATATCTTTGATCCCCAGGAAAGAGCTCGATCTCTGAGATTTTCCTCCCTTCTTCAGGTGACATTTCACCCTGCCTTGGCTTCCTTTGGGAGGCAGATGAAGGATCTTACAGTGCACAGGTTTAGCCTCCAGCAGACATAGGGTCCTCTCCTGGCTTAGCCTCTTATTTCTAGTGTGAGCATGGGTGAGTAATGGTCTCAATATTAGTAGGTACGAACTCATTGTAGAATGAAGCTTTGTAAAAATAGGCAGAAAAATAAGTCTTGATGCCTTGGAGTCCAAGATAGCTTTGCCCCAAAGTCCCCAGCCCTTACTCATGGGCAAGGATGGCTACCCACGGACCTGCTCCAGAAGCTGTAGGAACTCCTGCACTACTCTCTGCCTGGTATTCTGGGCTGCAGGCTTGACCAGCTCCCCTGCCAGCCTCACAGGTTTCCAATCTACCTGTGGAACTCTGGCCTCTTTCATACTAACTGCATCTTCTGCTTTAAAAGACATGTAGACATTTTGGAAGAAACATATTAGAAAAAATATTAAGTACTTTTCATCATACATATGTGGAAAATGACACGTAAAGTGGTTTTGTGAGAAGAACATATGATTTTGTGGATAATGTTGTTGTTGTTGTTATTTGCCATCGAGTCTGTCCCGACTCATAGCGACTCCTCCTTGGGTTTCCGAGGCAGTATCACTACGGAAGTAGGATTGCCCAACCTTCCTTCTGAGGAGTGGCTGGTGGGTTTGAACCGCCAGCCTTCTGGTTAGCAGTCAAGTGCCTTAGACACTATGCTATAGTGTACTGTATACTATAGTCGTAGAGGAAACCATAATCTTAGGATATGGAGAAATCTTAATGCTGGAGAAACACATGGACACACATGCACACACCCCTAATTATGTATGGTGCTGGGGTGATGGATGAGAATGTAGTCACTTTGAGGGCAGAAGGAAGTTTAGCTCATTCTTACCTTCACAGTTTTGCTCATCCTCACTCTTTCTACCTAGGATTTTAATGATCCCTTCCTCTTTTAAGTCTCTGAAACCTGCTTATCCTCCAAGTCCAGCCCCAAATGAAGTCTATCCAGCTCTTCTGTCCTGCTTTCATTTCTTCCTGTCAGAGGCTTCTTCACAAACTGCACACACTCTGTTCCTTCACTCCCCCCCCCCCAAAAAAAAAGACCCCTATCTAACCAAGGAATGAGTCTTCTCTTCTGTACGTACCTTGTGCTCACTGTGGACAGGATGCCTGGGAAATGTCCAGCCCCTGGTATTTATGTTGAGGGAGCCCAGATGCCTGTGTTCCATTGATTGTTAATAATTCATGTTTCTAGAGGGATGTGTTGATCAAAGTGAACCCATATGTTTGAACTATTGCTTTGAACAGTCCCCAATGAGTCACCAAATCTCATCACATCTGATTGATATAATAATACCAGTCCTCAGGTAACCTATGGACCCTCCTCACTCCTTACCTTGGACTCCTTGAAGTGTCTTCATTTTAAATGTGCTTTGGGGTGAACATTTTGTAGGCTAAAACTCTGACATCCTTCCTTTCAAGAAGTAATAAACAGAGCCTGAGCCCAAAATGGACTTGTGGGCTTGATAAAAAAATTCTCTGTGAAATCATTCCTGTTCAGCTGTTTGATCTCCCAGAGAATACAGCCCCAAACAGCCTCTAGGAGTTGCAGATACAAGTGGAGAAGGGAGATGCCCTTCTCTCAGCCCACAGTTAGAATCAGCATCCTCACCTCCCCAAAGCTTGTGGAAACAAATTCAGTATGAGGAGTTTTTGAGTTTCGATTCTCAGTCACTTTTCCAGAGCTGGTACATAAAAACAATATTCCTTTATATTTCTAGTTTTTGCATCCATCCTATCCTTTTTCATCCCCTTCTGCCCAGGCAGATGCTATGCCTCCTGCCTTACAGAGTTATGGTGTCTGTCCCTGCTCTGCTCTCTCACAACTCTGGTAACTGTCAGTGTCATTAGTTGTCAACAATAGAAACCTACTCTAATTCCCTTTAGCAAAAGGAAATTTTTGGCTTCTATTTGATTAGAATAGATTGGTTGCCTATACTTATCTTCTCTTTTGCTCAAACTCTACTAAAATGTCAGTAAAGATAGCCATTGACTGTTCTTACCCCAGAGAATGGGGAAATCTCTTTAAGGTAACTTATTATTGCCTAACAAGTCTTGTCATTGAATACCTTAACCTTGCCTTTTCCTCAAACTTTTAAGACTTGTCTGTTCAACTTCCTGCTGCCCTAGAAAGTTACACCTGAATTCACCATCTTCATCATTTAACTTGATTCATCTTCCATCTTCTCTCTTTATGTAATTTCATTTAGCAATCATGTTTAGATTCCTTACTCTCTTTCATATCCCTTCCCCTCCCATTTAGTTCAGTTCCCAACTGATGACCGTATCTGTCAATGTTTTATTTCTAAACGTTTCAATCTCCTTTCCCTCCTCTCTACCTAGTGATCACTGCCCTTGCTATCATTTGTCTGGATGACTTCAACTCCTACCTGATTTCCTAACCTTCTCTCTCATGTTGTGAAATCCATCTTCACATGCCAGTTTGCCCTGTCTGGCATGCAGAATTGACTTCCCATAGTGAACCCCAAGACCTGGAGTAACACTTCACAAACTGTGTCTGTTGTAACCTTATTGTCCTGTGTAATACTCATGTATACCTGAACAAAAGAAATTTAATATTCTTTTGAGGTAAGTTTGATAAGCTCTGGTAGCATAGTGGCTAAAGCACTTGACTGCTAACCAGAAGGCTGGCGGTTCAAACCCACCAGCCACTCCTCAGAAGGAAGGTTGGGCAATCCTACTTCCGTAGTGATACTGCCTCGGAAACCCAAGGAGGGGTTGCTATGAGTCGGGGCCGACTCAACGGCACATAACAACAACAACAACAACAACAAGTTTGATAAACACTGAGTTCCTCTGAATTCGACAGTACTATTATGTGAGGACTTTTTTTTTTTTTTTTAAATAGGAAATCTTTCAGCATCTTCTGATACTCTAGCATCCCATGAAACATGATTTGGGAACTCCTGATTTGCAGGATAATATCTGGGCTCCCCTGCGTGGCATAAAGGCCCTGTATGATGGACCTGGCTGTGTCTCAGGAGACAACTTCTGCTGCTAGTTGTCCCATTCCCTAATTGTAACCCAGGCTGGGCAGTGCCATGTCTCTCTTATCAGCAGGGAGTAGGTTCAGTGTAGTCCAACAGTGAATGGAAATCCCTGGAAGAAATGTGTACATGGCTTTAAGGTCTTCTCCACATACAAATCAGAACTCTCTGGGATGCAGATCTGACCATGTGCACTCCACTCAACTTGCAAGGCTGGAAGATTAGTTTGGTAGGACGAATCATTCGAGTGTGAGGAGAGTAGGTGATGGAGTAGTCAATGCACTTAGAGAAGAGAACAAAACTCTAATTGAGGACCATAGAGAAACATTGATCAATAAAGGTTAGAGGAATGAATACAGGGTTCTTTACATATATTATATTTTCTGTGCATATTTTATCCATGAACTAAGAAATCTTCATGTATAATTTTGATTATAACTGATTTTAAGCTCATCAAATAACTTTATAACTGAATCCTTACTCATAAGATGTGACTCAACCAGCCTTCCCTATACATCTAAGACCCTTTCTTCCTTCCAGGCTTATTCATGCTGTCTCCTTCGATTGCAGTACCCCAGTCTCTTCACCACCCATCACCAACAGGGGACTCTTCCCCTCCATGAAGGGTCTGGTATCTTCTCTGGTCCCTGATTCACTGAATGTATCTCCACCCTCCATTTTCTCACTTTATCTAGTAGATTGCTCTCTCTGTGTTGATCTGTCTCTCCCATTTGCCTGTGTTTATTCAAGGATAAGACTCAAGACATCCTTGTGGCTATGCTTAGCATTGGTCAAGCTTGTTAAATAAATGGGTAGGGCCTTTTGTCTCTCTTCTACTTGCTCATGGATTTTCCTGAAGGTTGACATTTGCCTTTGTTTTCAAAATTCCATTAATCCCAAGGTGGCTAACTTAGAGAAGCCCATTATTCTCCATTGGGCCACCTTCATGCCTTGCTTTTTCTTTAGATATGAATGCTCAGGATGCCTATGGGGTTATGTTAGTTTGTATCCCAAGCCTCTTGGCTTGTGCCAGTAGCTTATCCTATTCAATTCCCTGGCCCTTTCCTGTGCCACGTACTGCTAGAACTCAGTGAACCACATCTGGACTAACATGAGGGAGGACAGAGTCAAGTAAACAGCAAGATTACACTGAAGTATCACCAAAGGAGGGGCTGGGCTTCATGGAGAGGGCCTACCACCCTCATGGGCATCCCAGTCCTTGGGCTTTGGAAGGACTGGCAGCTGATCCAGATGTGTTGATAGACTGTCTTATGCTGCCCTTTCATTATTTTCAGCTGCAATTCTGGGCTCTTTAACCTGGGAAGAGGTGATGCTATACCTATTTGTGTCCTCACAGAGCCTAGACCAAGATTGGCCATTGATTTAGTCATTTATTAGTTATTTACAAAGGAGCCTTGGTGGTGTACTGGTTAAAGAACTCTGCTGCTAACTGGAAGGTCGGCAGTTCAAACCCTACATCTGCTCTGCAGGAAGGAAGATGTGACAATCTGCTTCTGTAAAAATTTATACCCTTGGAAACTCTATAGGGTCTCTATGAGTCCCTACAACTTGATAGCAGTGAGTTGGGATTTTTTTTTTTTTTTTTTTTAGATATTTACAAGGGTTTTATTTCCTTCATTTATTACATGGACATTATACACAGTCATATTGCAGGCCTGATGCAAAAATTAGTAAGAATATTGAGTGAGGTTAACATTTTAGAATAAGCTTCTTGGATGCTCTATGGAAAATCTGTTCATGGTAGCAAGAAAAACCAGTGAGGAGGCCGAGGCAGTGACCTGTGACAGATGCAATGATACCTATCCTGGGCACTTTGTACTTTTATTTTTTTCAAGAAAATGTAGGACAGAGTTAATCACATAAAAAATAAACATTTTTTCTTGTCAAAGATGAAGCCAAAATTAACATAGCAATCAACACTTGTTGAAAAGAAATTTCTCATTAAAAATCTAAAGTTTAAAAGATGTTTATGCCACCATAAAAGTTTTTTTAAAAAAATTCTTTTCATTTTTAACTTTTTATTGTGATATGGGTGAAAGTTTACAGAAAAATTTCATTTTCCAATTAACAGTTCATATGCATTTTGTTTCAGGACATTGTTGCCATCTTCAATGTAATAGCTCTCTTCCCACATCCTCTTTGTGGTTACCTTTTCCCTGTGTCCTTCTTTCCTAAGCATTCCCACCTTCTAAGCTTTCTCTCCATACAAATGCTGCCCTTCTGATCTCCCATCATTGATTGTTCTAAGGAGTGCATCTTCCTGGTGTAATTGTTCACCTCATAGACCATCTACTGTTTAGTTGAAAGTTAAGCAATGGGAGTGAGTTCGATTTCATAACCAAAGGGTGAGGAGATGCTATAGTCTCAGGGATTTCACCAGTCTTTATCAAACTAGCAAACCTGGTCAGTTTTATGATTTTGAGTTTTGTTCTACGTTTTTTCTCCCACTCTATCCAGGATCTCCAATTTTGATCCCTTTTGGAGTAGTTGGCAGTGATAGCCCAGTACCATCTAGTTCTTGTGCACTCAGGGTTGTGTAGGCTGAGGTGGCTTTGCATTTATTGATTCATGGATAATAATTTCCTTTTTATCTGTGCCCTTCTTTTCCCTGAAAGGAATATGAAGTAGAAATGTTTGGGTGTTTCTGTGTTTGGGTATACTATCCGAGGAGTTTAAGATAAAAGTTGTCCTGAGGGTGTGGGGACCCCAATCTCTGTTTACCCCATGTTAGTTACCCTAATCATTAGATTCTAACTGTGGGTACCTGAAACCTATAACTCTAAGACTGGTTGCAGGACATGCCTGCTGGCAGTGTTCTTATACTGCTTTTCCCATTCTAGGTACTAAGCCAAGAACCCTTGCATTCAGAGAGAATGTTCTTTCCCCAGAATATCATTAGAGGAGTAGGGCCTCCCAGATGTTTTGTGCTGTTAATAAGGTGAGATGGGGCAGGAAGCTGCATATCCTTGGTCCTGGGGACCAAGCATATCCTTATTTCACTTCTGCTTCTACCTTTTGCAGGGGCTGATTGCTTTACTGTCAGGCTCAGAGGGCTTTGGGCAAAAACTAGGCTTGGATGATGGAGTTAGTGCATTTGGCTGCTAACTGAAAGGTTGGAGTTTCAAGTCCACCCAGAGTTTCAAATTCACATCAGAAGAAAAGCCTGGTGATCTACTTCTGAAAAAATGAGTCATTGAAAACCTATAGAGCATAGTTCTACTCTGGCACAGATAAGTTGGAGTCAACTCGATGGTAGCTGGGTTGGGCCATGCCCAGGTCTATGAACCAACCATAGAGAGGCTTTGTACTTGGAGAGAAATTGTCCCAAAGGTTACAAAATAATTCATACTGTGGTATCTACATTAAATAGATTCCTCCCTCTCCCCACTATTTCCCCTTGTCTTTGCAATATCTCTTCTCCCTGCTACCCCAAGACCTCAGAGCCCCATAGCTTCTCTGCATCACTACCAGTACAGCCTGAGTCCCAAACTGAATGTGGAAGTGGCAGCTATCTTTCTTCTATAGGGATACCTCCTCCTTGACACTCCTGTGTTATAAATCAGGGACTTGTTTCCTGACAACTCTTGCTCTTAGGAACTCTTCCCCAGCACCGGAGGAAGAAGAATTTCTTGTCTTCATAATTGAGAAGAAGATACCTTTCTCTCTATTCCATTCTCCAAAAAGTCAGATTCATAAAACAGAATACAAATTACACCCAGCAGCTCTTATCAGCTTGGTAAAGAATTGCTACTTTCAATTTTATTGCCTTAAAAAGAATTCAAACACTTCCATCTTTTAAAAACAATTCAGGTTAAAGAAATGAGTTATAGCTGTATAGGAAAGCAACTTGCTTGAGCAGGATTTAAAGGGGTTATAATCTTAACCTTGAACACTAATGCTTTAATTGAACAGTGGAGGGAGGGTGATTCTTGCATTGGATGTCCTGCTGTGGGCTTAGGTCTTAGGGCAGACAGCCGCTTACAAGGGCAAGCCTCTGGTTAGGATGTGACTGTTGTTTCAAACTGTCCCTACACCCCCTTCAGCAGCATGAAATGCTCTGGTTACTGGAGTTGATGTTTGAATGCAGACCGTGCCTTTCCCATCTTTAGTATGAAAGTGGAAATACCTGTGGGAGGGATAAGAAAACCATTCTAATCAGTTTTGGACTTTGCTTTGCTTGTATTTGAAAATCACTTGAAACTGGGCTGAACAGTGGTAAGTATGAGAAATGAGTCAGCACAGATGCCTGCCACCTGTTTCTCTGCTCCTGGGGGGGGGGCTGTTGTTAGTGTGTCCTTAGCCCACTACAGAGGGGG
Organism: Orycteropus afer afer; assembly: GCF_000298275.1. Taxonomy (NCBI): domain Eukaryota; kingdom Metazoa; phylum Chordata; class Mammalia; order Tubulidentata; family Orycteropodidae; genus Orycteropus; species Orycteropus afer. Next base: position 2,869,044 of record NW_006921667.1, on the reverse strand, counting down.
CAGCTGACTGTGCCCCCTCAGAGCAGGGAGCAAATAAGTTTAGGAGCCCTTTGTTCCATTATGTATCTCAGTCTTCCAGAGGGACTATGTGATGGCGTTCAGTGTCACTAAATGCTGGGAGTGCCATTCTCTTCTGTGAGATAAAATCGGATCAAAAGGCAGAGCTTCTGCCACTTCTATCAGGACTCCAGCCGGTTATTTGCGAGAGTGAGAACACAAAGGACCATATTTGGCTTCTATGCCCTCCAGGTGGCAGGGATATTATGGATCATTGATTAAAATCCAAGTATCCATCAGCTGATACTCATTGGCTTCCCTCCTCGAGTTGATCTTATTAAACGGATCGTGCCTGTGAGCAGACACCATTTCATTTTTCTACTGATATTAACATTTCCTCATAAATTGTCCTCATGTAGCATATTCTCACTTTTTATTATGGTAAATTCCACTTCCTACAAGCCCAGGAACCCGTCTCTATTTCATCTGAAGGATCCACAAATGGTCAGTAATGAATCTCTGTGCCCAGAGGCTGTGAGTTGGTGCTCCTTCCCTCCGCCCAAATAGGAAAGGCAGTTCTGAAGGGCTGTTTTTCTCCAATGAGGCAATCAGTGAAGATAGAGACCAGGGAGGTCTAATGATTGACTAGAAATTGTTCAGATCTATTGGATTTTAAAATGTATTTAATCAATTATATATATAATTTTTTTTTCCAATAGCAACATCATAGTGATTCTTATATTAAAGCTAATGTCAAAAAAACCTAATGACAAAAATCCTCTCCAGTCTCTGAGTAACATCATTTTAATTGCCATTGATTGACCAAACTGGCCCAGACTCACTGAGTTGTTAAGCAGGATATATGAGACTGTGTGTCGGGAAGTTTAATGCTCAGCACGAGGAAGAAGCACATCCTGGGCGGAAACATCAAAAATTGGTCATGTTCCTCTTGTCTCCCAAAGGTCACAACATCTTGTGTTTACCCGCTTTTTCAGTTCACTTTGTTTCATTCTCATGGTGACCCTATGTGTGTCACAGTAGAACTGTGTGCAATATTGTTTTAATGGGTGACTTCTCAGAAGTAGATCATCAGTCCTTTCTTCTGAGGCATCTTTGTGTAGATTCCAACATCCAACCTTTTGGCCTTTTGGTTATTAGCTGAGCTCTTAGCAGTTTGCACCATCAATGGACTTCATACATGGGATCACCATAGAGTCAACTCAATGACAACTGATTTACTGGTTTTTATTTCATTTTCAGGTGTCTTGGATATGTAGAAGGGTTTTATTTTCAAATGTAAGTTGCCTTCACTTTTCACAGCATGATGTTAACTGAAATGAGTTCATATAAAAACCGTGCAAAGCATGAATTCATTCATGCATCTATTAATTCCACAAACATCCTACAGTGGTCACGGTGCTAGGCTCTGTGTCCAACATGAGTTTCGATAACTCAGCCAGGACTTGGCCCTTGAGAAGCTCACCTTGAGGGTCAGAGACTGCTCCAGTACAGAGAAATCCTTTGGCAACTGAAGTACACCCTAAAGAAGGAACTCTGGAGCAGGGCAGGAGCCTCAGGAAGGTGGAAGCCGACTTTGCAGATGTGCCATGACTTCCCAGGCCTCTGCCATTCAGGCACCACTGTCTTTTGCACTACCTTCTGGCACAGTATGTGCATTAGCATTAAACCTCTATGGGAAAAGCCAAGAATGAGGTTTGATTTTCTGTCCTACATTGGCAGAGTATGGTGCAAAGTGGGTGAGCTTTGGCATCTGGAAGGCTAGGTTGCAGTGACTTGGTGGGTGACACTGGGCAAATTATGTCATCTCTCTGAGCCCCAATTTCCCCAGATAGGAAACTCTTTTAGAAGCTATTGTGAGGATTCAGTGTGATATCAAATGAAATAGAAGGGTTCCAGGGCCATGCAGAAAGTGTAGAGAGCTGAACATTGTACATAGTATGCAAAAAGTGTTTGTACAGGTGAGTGATTGCCCTAGCTAGCAGTCAGCCCTCTCCTCCAGCTGTTTCCCAGGTAGCATTTTCTCTGAACTCAGGGAGGCATCTCAGATCTCTCTTAGCAAAGGGCCCTCTCCACATCCCTGAGTTGTGTTTTGAAGCTTCCCAGAGTGAATTATGAAATACCTTCCACCAAAGTCCTTGCTGTAGGTGTAGATTGTCTCCACCATCTTCCAGTGACCCCTCAAGTCTGCTAAACTCTTTCTGTCAGGTGGTTGTGTTTTCTGTTCCCCCAAGGTAGGCAGAGCTGGGCTTCAAAGAACTTCTAGCAAGAAATAATTGAGATGGGAACAGATGGATAGGTCAGGAAGGGACAGCTTCTGGGCAGTGCCTGTGAAAAGAGATTAGAAAAGGGACCAGCAGAGGACCCAAGTTCCCCACATAGGATCTAGGGGTAAGAATGGAGCCAGAGGTGAGAACCACAGGAGACTTCAGAAGAATGTTACAGCAGCTTTCCAGAGAAAGCTGGGCCCAAAGAGGCTTCAGAGACAAGACTGTGGCAAGCAGCAGAAGTACTTGGGCCAGAATCTTATATCCTGGGGAAGGATGACACAGCTACAATGATGAAAAGACAACTATCCTTTACAGGTTTCCTTATGGTTCTGGGCATCACTGCTAAAACTCAGAACCCATGGCATCTAGATTGCTGATTTCCTTGTAAAATGCTCTTCATGTCATCTACATCTTGCAGCCAACTACTCCCCTTCACTACAAATGGGGAAGGGGGTATTGCACTCCCTCTTGTTTCAGAGGGATGACATTGCCCAGAAAAAAAACAGTTCCTAAATAGCATGTTGTTGCAGAGGCAGTGGTGGGTCTTTAAAGTTAGCTCACTATCTGTCCTTGGGAAAATGCCAGGCCCTGGGCTCCATGGGGGAGAATGTTCTGAAGTGTTAGAGTTGGGATTTTAAAAAGATGATAATTGCTGACAAGCTTTCATTATCTTGGTTCTCAGTGTTGGGGTGGGATGCCTAGATAAGTGGTCAGCAATTAACAAACACATAAATAATCAGGGGCATTTGCAATTTGTAAAATAAATTCTTAGTGATGCTGCTGGAAGACTTCCATGTGGAGGCTTTTTCCACTCGATTTACTATTCTTTTAGGCCAAGACAAAGTAAAATGGCTCATACTTAAGAAAAGTAAGTGGAATAAAAGTCTCAGGCTTTTGAGACTTTTCCTTCCTGGAGAAGGAAGACCTGGATGCTAGAAATAACACTTTCTCAGATATGAGAACAGAGATCATTTTGTTCTCATTATCATGGGCTAGAAACAGGCCCCAAGGTGCTCGCTTACTCTGCCAGTTGTCCAGGCCTTTTGTGGTGCAGTATGACCAAAGGAAAAGAACATGGGTTGTGAGACACAGATAAACCAGAGTACGTATCTAGTCTCTGCCAATAACTGGCTCAGGGGCCTTGTGCAAGATGTGCTTCTAGATCTAGGTCTCAGTTCCCCATCTGTGAAATGGGGGAAAAACACTACCTAACTTGTCAGATTATTGGCTGTGAAAAAGAGGACATGTTATGAAATGTCTGGCAAGATACTTAGAAGTCACATGATCCTTGGGAATTTTTCAATCTTGGTCTGATCTGTATGAGAGATGGAGAAAACAGGTGGAAGACAGTGTTTTCTTTCCCCTACCCTGTGCCCACCCCTGTCTCCTCTGCTTTCTTCCATGCCTTTGGACAATAGAGCTGGCCGTTGCCAACATGTGATAAAGGGGTAGTTGCCAGCTGCCCACCTCCAGAAAGAGTGAACCTCCCACTGCACATCCTGTCCTGTTGGCACTTGAGCTGCTCTGTCCAGAGCACCTAGATCTTGGGCCACCTCTACTGCTCTGTGAAAATTATGGGCTTAAAGTCTCAGGTGCCAAGGCAGGCTGCAAGTATCCCCTATGGATCTACAGGATGGCAGATTGGTATTTTGTGTCACTTATTTCCCAGCTCTCTCGATGCCATTGGCCATAGCATAGGTACTCTGAGATTCAGACTGTGGCTGCTGCTCACAGACAGGGGAACACATTACCTTCTACACTCTGCTTCCCAATCTTCCTCTAATTCCTTTAACCAGGCTCTAATCCAGCCAACACACCAGCCATCTGTCAGTGAAAGCCTGTGTATTGCTTTGATGCTGAACAGGTTTCAGCAGAACTTCCAGAGTAAGATAGACTAGGAAGAAAAGCCTGGCAATCTACTTGTGAAAATCAACCAGTGAAAACACTATGGATCACAATGATCAGATTCTTAACCAGTCACAGGGGTGACATGGGACCAAGCAGCATTTCCTTCCATTGTGCATGGTGCATGGGGTCACCATGAGTTGGGAGACAATTCAACAGCATCTGACAACATTGGCAGCTGCCACAAAACATGTGGCTCTTTATTGTATGCACAAATAAATCATGTATAAAGACACATAGCTTAGCCTCTGAATATGGCACTGTTCTCTGCTGGTTGCACATACCCATCATAGTCCTTCTCACAGGCTTGATGCCACCATGATAATCTTGGGTGTCTTTCTCTGTGCAGAAAAGGGTAGAAGAGGAGTCAGCATGATCCTTTGGAACTCCTTACCTCCTCAGTTCTTCTTCTAAAGTTCTGTGTTTGCCACAGGAGCCACACAGACTGCCTCTGATGGCTTGGCAAGGCCTTGTGGACCCATAGCAACAATAAACCCAGGATGCCACACTAGGCTGAGCCCCTGTGCCAACACACAGAAACTCTAGTTTTCCTTGTAACTTTATGCTGGTCTTCACATAGTCTGCATGGACCTCAAAGTGCTCAAGTCTCCATTGCCTGATTTGGTTTAATTTTGGGATGGTCTCATGGCCATGGAGTCCCTGGGTGGTGCAAACAGTTAACGCACTTGGCTACCAGTTGAAGGGCTGGATTGTGAGTTCACACAGAGGTGCCTTAGAAGAAAAACCTGGCAATCTACTAGCAAGAAAATCAACCATTGAAACTCTAAGGTACACAATTCTACTCTGACACATGATATCACCATGAGTCAGAATCCACTTGATGGCAACTAGTACACCCACATCCATGGTGCCTAGCTCTAGGAGAGATGCAAGTACACCTGCCCAGGTAAATGAAAGAAGCAGCCTCCTCACTGGCTTGAGACAAGAGGCTTGAGAGCCATCCTGAGCAGGGGAATAGGACAGAAGGGATTATCTGTCTGTTACTTTCTGCACATCTCTGTAGTTGTCTACAGAGTTCGATAGCCTTAAATCCACCCTGTAGCAAAGATGAAGGAGATTCCCATACTGGGATGGCTTAAGGATCCGAGGGTCTTATGGACAAGGCATGCACACTACCCTTGTAGTGGTGTGATTATTATCTCTTCTTCCATTGTTGAAGCATGTGGTGGGGACTAGGCTGCTGGTTTACTCTGCATCCAGGGGAATCAGGGTAGCTGCTGGGTTACTATGGGTTACTACGCCCTGCCTATTGAATGAGGGAATGAATGATGAGTTATGCATATCTACAAATTCAAGAGAGACTATCAAGTAATGATCAGATGGGAGTCTTGAGTGGAAGGAATGGTGAGGTGTCTTAGTTCTCTAGTGCTGCTATAACAAATACCACAAGTGGTTGGCTTTAACATACAGGAATTTATTCTCTTATAGTTTAGGAGGCCAGAGGTCCAAATTCAGAGTGCCGGCTCTAGGGACTGGGTGAAGACCCTTTGACCTTGGGCTTCAGCTCTGCTTCCTTTCCCAGGCCCACTGGAGCTAAAGGCATCTCCAAACTCAGGCAGCTGCTGGCTGCTTAGGCTGCTGAACCAAAAATCAGCAGGTAAAATGGCACAATCATGAGATTAGCAGGCAACACAGCAGGGTACGAGTCCAAGTCCAGGAACAATCCCAAGATTGGCAGGAAACATGGCAGGCCTCTGGTTCAAGTCCAGGAACTGGAAATAAAGACTTGGCCAAATGCAGGATCCAAATATGTCAAAAGCTTGAGGTCTTTCTCAAAGCTTCTCCTTATGTACTGGAAGCAGGCCACACCCCAAAGTCAACAATTACCTGCTCACAACAGATTCCACCATAGAGGTGATTACAATCACATCATGGGGAACAACTACATTCAGCTGCTGAGCACTCAAAACTACAGCCCAGCCAAGTTGACATACAACCTTAACTACACACTACCTTAACTACACAACCTTAACTATGAGACCTTCCTGTTAATTGATCACCTATAACGGGTCTCTTACTGTAAGTGGCTCAAGCCTGCAGAGGAAATCTGGAACCAGTTGAGAACACACCATGGAGGAGTCTCCATCATAGAAAAAGGAGTCTGGGATTTTTATCTCTGGCAGCCTCTATCTTTGACTTGTTGTTGTTATGTGCCGTCAAGTCGGAATCGACTCGTAGCGACCCCTCCTTGGGTTTCCAAGGCAGTATCACTGTAAATTTCTAGCACTTCAGGTACCAAGCAGGGTTTTTACAGCCTACGGGTCAATGGGCAAAAGAATGGCAGGTGTGAGCTGTTGAGAATGACTGCACTGGGAAGCACAGTGCTCAGTGGGGTGCAAGGGCATTGTGCAGAACATCGTTAATGGGTGTGGAAACTGAAGCTCAGAGAGGTGGTATGATTTCTCTAGGAGTATTCATCTAAGAACTAGCAGAACTGGAATTCGAATGAGCTCTGTTTGCATGACTGCTCTATACCCTGCTTTCTCTGAAGATGAAAAGGAGGACCTTGACTTCCCTGATTCAGACCTAGCTTGAGGGGAGAAAGGAAAGGACAGCCTTAGAAGGGGAATGATGATGCTGTGAGTGACACTGTCCTCTGGGCCTAAGGCATTTGACCACTAACCAGAAGGCTGGTGGTTCAAACCCACCAGCCACTCCTCAGAAGGAAGGTTGGGCAATCTACTTCCGTAGTGATACTGCCTTGGAAATCCAAGGAGGGGTCACTATGAGTCGGATCCGACTTGACAGCAGTGAGTGAGCCTCACAGAGCTAAAAACTAAAAGCTCACTGCTGTTGAGTCAGATCCAACTCACAGCAATCCCTCCTTGGGTTTCTGAGGCAGTATCACTACGGAAGTAGATTGCCCAGTCTTCCTTCAAGGAGCGGCTGGTGGGTTTGAACCACCAGCCTTCTGGTTAGCAGTCAGATGCCTTAGACACTACACCACCAGAGCTCCTACAGAGCTTATAGCACCAATAATAATTGGGGCTTGGGGAGAAGCTCCTTAATCTGCAATAGCTTCTCATTCTTTCCATCTATCCCAGAATCTATGTAAGATGCATGCTTGTTTGTAGCCAAATACTATTTATCTCTATATCGGGAAAAGAGGCTTAACAAATTAGCTTGATCATTAATTGATGAGAGAAAGTAGGTCAGAAAAGTTAGCCAGTTTTCCTGTGGGATTTTCAGATCAATTCTCCCTATCAGTATCTTCCATGCATGAGGCTCAAAATAGGTGCAAAGACTCCTTAGAATTACCAGGGCTTCCATCCACTTCCTGAGATCTTGGCAATGCTGTCTGTCCTGTTTGCTCCTGCTAGGGAAAGAAGAGGACCACTTATATGCACCACAGTTATACCTACACCTTCCAAATCACAGAACTTCACTTTCTAGAACAGGGCTCCCAGCTTGGGAAGCTAAGAGAAAAGATTGATTGAGATGTCACTATTCCTAGGGAATTAGGATCCTTGGGAATGGGGCACAGAGTCAGCATTTTTAAAAGCTCTCTAGGAGGTTTTTACCTGAACCAGCCTGATCATCTTTGCTATGGAATGTCAGTGCCCACAGAAATCTTACTTCTTCGCTCTTGTGAACCTCTGTCTGATACTGAAATATTTACATCACACTGCCTGCCTGTCTTCCCTCAGACACTTCCCATGGTGGGAAACTCATTACTTCTGAGCATCCAATTCTATATTCAAAATACTTGGGAAGTCAGAAAGATCTCTCCTATATTGAGTTGCTATCTGTCTCCCTAATACTGGAGCCATTGGTCATAAATCAGTTCTCAGAGGCCACAAAGAGCAATTCCAGTCTTTCATGGGCATGACAGTTCATGTGCTTAAGGACACATACAATGCCCTTACTTGTATGTTTTCATGATACTAGAAGCTATGTCACCAGTATTTCAAATGCCAGTAGGGTCACCCATGGTAGACAAGTTTCAGCAGAGCTTCTATACTCAGACAGACAAGGAAGAAAGACCTGGTAATCTACTTCTGAAAATTAGGCAATGAAGAAAACTGTGGATCACAAAAAAAATATTGCTTGACATAGTGCTGGAAGATGAGCCCTGTAGGTTAAAAGGCAGTCAAAATGCATAGTTGCTACAACAATGAAGTCTAGCTTACTAACAATTATAAAGATGACATAGGAGTGGGCAAAGTTTAGTTTTGTTGTACGTGGTGGCTTTAAGTCTGAGCTGACTTGAAGGCAACTAATAATGTTTCAGGCTCTATCAGTTCCTTGTCACTTCAACCTGACATTGGGTTACATCATTCCCCTCCAGGAGCAAATCTCCAGTCTGAAGTGTCCTTCAAGTGTGGTGACTCACTAAGGTTAGCCTCTGAAGGCGCAGAACATACCACCACACCTATGCCTTTCTCTGAGTCATTTCAAAGGTCATTTCCCTATTTGTCCTTCTTTGGGGGAAAATCAAGTGCAGAACTTGGAGTTAACCTTATTAAAAGGAATCTCTTTAGACTCAGTTCAGGGTGTGAACCTTCTAGACCTTCCTACTATCCATCATATGGCATCCTCTCAGCTCTGTATCTGTGTTCAGCCAGGGGGCAGTTTAAGCATAGGCACTGAAACAAGGCGGGCTTGTGCTTACTCACTGATCTGCACTGAACACGTTCCCTTGTTAC
>NW_006921667.1:2838850-2856771 GCF_000298275.1 Orycteropus afer afer | reverse complement strand
TGCAGCCAGAATGCTCCTTGGAAGCAAGAATGGCCAGACTTCGTCTCACCTATTTTTGTCATGTTGTCAGAAGGGACCATTCCCTGGAGAAGGATGTCATGCTTGGTAGGGTGGAGGGTCGACGAAAGAGGTAGAGGCCTTCAGGGAGATGGATTGATACAGTGGCTGCGATGATGGGCTCGAGTATAGCAGGGATTGTGGGGCTGGTGCGCGTTCGGGCAGTGTTTCGTTCTGCTGTGCATGGGGTCGCTATGAGTCGGAAACGACTCGACGGCACTTAACAACAACAACAACAGCTCTGTATCATGTGCAAATTTGATAAATGTGTCATCAATGTCCTCCACATGGGGACTAAGAAAATGCTGAACTTCTGAGAGTCAAGGTGAGCCAGAGTCCAGCCCTGTGCTGCAGAATATCCTCCTTTCACTCCTTCTCCACATCTCCCATTATTACCTTCCCACCAGGGCGTGAGTATGTGTTGAGGCAAGAGATTCTGGACTGGGCAGCATGACATGCCTCCATCCCAAAGTGTTCTCCCTTACCTTCCTCATCCCAGGACTCCTTAGGGATTTCTGGTTCTTGAGTCCTTGTGGCGTCTATGGAGAGGGCCTGGATTACCAAGTGTGTAGAACGGGGCAGAAGCACCACTGGCTGCCAGGCATACAGCTTGGCATCCTGTGGCATCTCCTTTCTTGTAGGTGCAGGGAGATAACTCCTGAACCATCTTCCTGATGTAGGGGAGTGAGCCAGCCAAGGTGTGTTTAAATACATAATTTTCCCTGGTGAAGGGTGGGTTTGTGGAGATGTAGCTCATGAAGAGAAATGTCAAGAAGGAGAACTTGAGTAGTATGAGAAAGAAGACTCCTTCTCAGGATCCAAGGCAGAATGCAAGCAAGTCTAGGAGCAAAGGTGGGCCCTATAAAGAGGTGGGAAGACTTCTTGGAAAAGGCTTGGGACTTAAGGGATTCCACTCTATCTGTTTTCTCTTCTTGAGACTGAGGACTTAAAATATGTCACATACTTTGGCAGACAGGAGGAACAAGTGCTATTTACACTTTCCAGATGAGCAGACTGAGATAAGAGGTTTTCACAGTGGGGAGCAGGGTGGAGTTGTCCCACACAGTCCAGGCTCTTAGACTTGTTTGTCTCTTTCTGGTGATGCTACCCTCTCATTCATAGGCTAAAGTGACCAGGGTCTCTGTCCTCACCTTAGCCTGACTCAGGGAAGACAGTCATGTGTACTCTGTGTCCTTTGGGGTGTTGTATATAGAAGACTGATATGTTAGTGCTCATCTGTGCACTCTCACTGCCTGTTTTCCACATGATTCCTTTGTTTGCCAGCAAGCTTGTGCAGTTTAGTATAGGTGAGATTCTAACAGAACTGTTGTGCAACATCAGCCTGCAAGAATTCAGCACTGGGCAGACCTAAGGTCAGTTCTCTGCTCAGCTACACAGTGTCTGGGTCATGGTGTTGCCCATTTTCCCCTCTCAGCCTCATTTATTAAGAAGAATGAGTCTGATCTCAATGAGCTGACCTGGAAAGATATTCTCGATATGTTTTGTTGTTAAGCTGCTGTTGAGTTTGTCCCTGACTCATGGAGACCTCTTGTACATCAGAATGAGATGCTGACCAGTTCTATACCATCTCCATAATCAGTTGTAAATTGGTTCTAGTGTGATCCATAGGGTTTTCACTGGCTGTTCTTAGAAGTAGATTTTCAGGCCTTTATTCCTAGTCTACTTTAGATTGGAAGCTCTGCTGAAACTTGTTCAGAATCACAGAAACACTCAAGCCTCTACTGATAGATGGGTAGTGGCTGCGTTCATTGGCTGGGAATTGAGCCTGGATCTCCCAAATGGAAGGCAAGAATTCTACCTCTGAACCCCAACTGCTCCTTCTTGATATGTAGATTAGTGAAAAAAAAGTTATAAACTGATGTGCATTTTATGATTTCATTCTAATAAAAACTTCTTCCTGATATGTGTATGTAGATGCATACTTAAAAATGTGACCATAAAAGTACAGGGATGATATGGAAGGGGACACATCAAATGATGTCTGGGGTATAAATTTGGAGGAATAAAGGGAGGCATTTTCCCTACTTTATGAGGTTTCTAAAAATGGGATGGGATTATGGGATGATTCCAAATATTTTAATTTTTCTATATTTTTTAAATAAAAAAAGTAATAAAAATTATGTTACAAAAATGTATATTAAGAAAAAAAATGGATTATGATTTGATGACTCTCTCAGGTACATAAATGATCTGGCATGGTGCCTGGTGCTCAGCAAGCGCTTTGTATATGTTAACTGTGAATGTTCTTACAAGTCATGCTTAGAATCTGTAATTCTCTTCCATGTCTCTGAATCTATTTTCTTTCCAGTTGAAGAAAGGAAAAGCACTCATAAAAAAATAAGTAAATAAGTATAAAATCAGATACTGGGTCTTATCTGCCTTGGTCTCCAATACTTACATTAAACAATATTTATCAAACACCTACAAGTGCTGGGAGTCCCTGGGTAATATAAAAAATTAATATGCTCAGTTGCTAACTGAAAGAGTGGAGTTTTGAGTCTACCCAGAGGTGTCTTGAAGAAATGTCTGGTAGTCTACTTCCAAAAATATCAGCCATTGAAACCCCTGTAGAGCACAGTTCTACTGTGACACACATGGAGATGTGTTCAGAATTGACTTGATGGCAACTGCTGCATAGAGTGTAAAGTTCTGGGACATGACTGTGACCAAAACAGATATTGTTCCTGTTGTCATGGAACCAACGGCCTGGTGGAGGAGATAGACTATAAAAAGTGAATGAACTGGTAAATACTTTAGCACGGTGAGTTCTTCATAGTGCAAACAGTTAACACACTTGGCTGTTAACTGAAAGGTTAGAGGTTTGAGTCCATTCAGGGGCACCTAGATAGAAAGGCCTGGGGATCTATTTCTGAAAATCAGATCCTTGAACAACCTATGGAGCATCATTCCACTCTGACACACAAGGGGTCACCATGAGTTGGAATCAATTCAATGGCAATAGGTTGTTTGTTTTTGATACTGTAGCACAAGAATAGCATACATTGTGAAGTATGTGTTTGAGTGTGTATATGCATATGTGTTGTGAAAAGAGAATCATGAGGTGAGAGTTAACTGTCAAGGAGCTAGAACAAGCCTAGTTCTGTGCATCCTGCTCCTATAGAACCGAAGGCAGCTCTAAGCCCCAGCTGTAAGTCTCTGTCTTCCTAATGTCATTCCTCATGGTTAGAAGAACTGCCATCAACCCCTCCTTATGGTTTTCTGACCTGTACCCTCGGGCATTGAGGTTCCCTCACTCTGATTGCTGCTCCAGAAAGTTTGTAGGCTTTCTCCAGGAAGGGGCTCGGTATTTAGGAGGGAGGCAACACAGGGTGGCCCTGTAAGTTGAAGCTTCTGTCTTGCCCTGGGCTGCTGCGTCAAAACTCACAAGAACAGCAGGAAGCCAGATATCAGTGTTCACATGGAGTGACATGCCCTGTTCTTTTAGGGAAACCTTCCAGAACAGTATTTATGAAACCTGTCCCAGCAATCGTCCTGCGTGTCTGCCAGCCTGTGGCTTGCTTTTGCTCATGTGTGTTCTCTCTTTCTCTCTACAGGCTGTGGAGACCAATCTAGCTTCCAAGGACAGCCACTGGGTCTTTGTGAATGAGGTAAGAACCTCCTCCACAGGTCAAGGGGCACAACTTGGGTAAGCCTTCTGCCCAGTAGAGCCATCTGTTCAAGCTCCATTCTTATGTATAGAGTTGAGTGAGAATACCACCCCACATACCAAGGAGAGGGCCAGGTTTGACCTGGTAAAATGCTTACCTGGGGCATGTGGGCACCACGAGAAGGATCCACACTGAAGTCCACAGGAAGTCAGAAGTTAGAGAGAAGTAAAGTCAGGCACAAGGCCTGTGTGGTGAGGTCAGGCAGCCAGTGTGCAACAAACAATCAGGGTGTCAGGAGTCAGGCTGAAGAGGTTTTAACAGGTCACAAAATGCAGTGCAGAGTGGTTAGAGGCATCAGGTAGGGCAGAGACCACATTTTCTGCAAGAGGTTGGAGGCATGTATGAACGTATGCTTACATGTATGCCTAAATGTGTGTGTATATGTGTGTTTGAGTATGTGTGTAATGTGTGTGTGCATGTATGTGTGTTTTAGAGTATGTATGTGAGTGCATAGGGAAAGTATGTGTGTTAGAATGTATGTGCATGTGAGTGTATATATGCATATTTATAAGTGTGTATGTGACTGTGTATGTGTATATATGTGTGCACAAACCTGTGCAGCTGGTGCGAATGAATAGGGATCAGTATAATCATTTGAAGGGTGTAAATGGAAAGTCTCTTCAACTACTGGCCATCCACTGGTTGGAACCCTGGAAAAAAAATGGGATGAAGATATGTGTCCTGGTGTACTTTCCACAAATTACACCCTGCCCAGCCATGGCTGATATAAAACTTCTGGGCTTCCTCCAGACTGCAAGCATTACACAGGAGTACCCTGTCACCACATCCCTAGCTTTCCTGAGTAATCCCCTCTGTCCACACATCCATTCGGGAGGCCCTGGTGTCTTAGTTATCTAGTACTTCTGTAACAGAAATATTGCAAGTGGATGGCTTTAAGAAACAGAAATTTATTCTTTCACAGTTTAGGAGGCTTGAAGTGTGAATTCAAAGTGCCAGCTACAGGGGAAAGTTTTCTGTCTCTTTTGGCTTTGGGAGAAGGTCCTATGCTCCTTTCAACATGTGTGGATCTGGTGTTTCTTAGAGGTACATGTTTCTTGGCATCAGTCTTCCTCTGGGTCTAGAGGTTCTCAGGGCAGGGACATGAGATCCAAAGGACAAACTCTACTCCCAGCTCTTCTTTCTTGATTGTAGTTAGGTTCCTCCTCAGCTTGCTTGTTTAATCTCTTTTATGTCTCAAAAGAGATTGACTCAAGATAGAGCCTAATCCTGTAGATTGCATCCTGTCTCATTAACATAGCTGCTTTTAATCCTGCCTTATTAACTTCATAGAGGTGAAGATTGACAAGATAATTATATCAGATCAAAAAAAGGAGGATAATTACATAATACTGAGAATCATGGCCAAGCCAAGTTGACACTTATTTTTGGGGCATCCAATTCAATACCTAACACTTGACAAAGACAGATGTGCTATTGACTGAGAGTTTTCTGGTTTGGCTTTCATCAGGGCAGTGGCCTTCTGCTGTTCCAAAATTATCAAATTATCTGATCAATTCCTAATGGCTCCATTCTGGAAGAGGCAAGGTTTATTATATGGGTAATTATTATTTTTTTTAATGATTATATTACTGAAATAGTGTTGTGTGGTTTATTTTAGTAATTGTGCAGATATTGTTAGATAGTAACAGTTTACAAGGCCTACTTTTCAGTTTTCCTCCCAAAATTCACATTCTATTAGCTCCATGTCTACACAGGGCTGTAAGAGATGCTGTAATCATCCATTTACCTTAGAGTGTGCAAGGTTGTACTGGTAATTAATAGCAGGAATCAGATAGCCATCTCACACTTTAGAACTGACACGAGGCCTCCTTGTTTCTCATTAATTACAGAACTTCTGTGCTTTGCCAGCTTCTCTAGAGATTCTTTAAATCCACTTTCCTTTGTTCCAGAAAAGGACTCATTCTGAGTATCCCTTAATGTGAATGTCTGAGTGTGGGTTTTATCCAAATTGAATAACTCTGTTGCCAGTCTTTAGAAATGTGCTCAATTTCCCCTTTTCCTAACCCGTTTCCTATTCATTTCTGTGTATCTCCTCCCTAATTCAAGGGCCTTCTGTCTGTCCCTCATGACTCCCTCTTCAGTGCCTGGGTTAATTTCAGATAACAGTAGTGTGAGATGCCCCCTGGGAATTCTCCACTGGCATTGTAGGTGCAATTGAGGCCCCAAGTGGCAGTGTCACCAGGAAGAGTCAAGTGTGGTACACACTGGAACAACCTCACAGAAGAGGCTTGTTGTACCCTTCCCCCAATGGTCAGCAGTACACTCTGGGCTGAATAACCTGTTTACGCTGATTGTGGACATGTCCTGGACTAAGCATCTGCTCCTGTAGGAGCAAGGGGCCTCTAGAACCTCCTTCTTCCACCTTGCTTGGCTCTCTGTTCTCTGTGGATGCTCTTCCTCTTGAGAGCTAACATTTCCTGATCACCTATTATATGCCAGGCACTTGTCAGAAACTTTCATTTGTTACCCAACGACTCCATAGGGCAGTTTTATTATCATCCTCTTTTTACAGATGGGAAAGTAGAGGCTTGAGTATTTAACTAACATGCCCGGTTTATGAGATAGTGTATCTGCTGTTTGATCTAAAATATGTTTGGCTCCAAAGCTAGGGCCTTTCCACCAATTATGCTCCCAGTGATCATGCTCATGATCTTGGCAAAGATCCTTAACTGATTGTCAGGGCCTGATTCAGTAAAGAGAGAACAGTAGGGCTGAGGTATGCATATTGCCAGGTATGCATTAGGTTTGGTTTGGTACTATCTCGAGGTCATTTTGAAGTCTGCAATGCAAAGTTGGGGTGTCTTATAAAACACTGACTCTTGGACCACAGTGCAGCCTTCTGTTTATGACCAAGGTGCTATCTCAATTACATGCAGATGTATCTTTGAGGCCAGCCATATTCAGCATACCCCACTGAAAATAAAAATTGTGTTCTTATTGCAGTGATGTAATTTTAGAGTCTAGAAAATGTTTTAAGTTATCCAAGTTATCCAAAGACAGACCCATTATTTGCAGCTGGGAAATTACTGCCTTTCTCTTAGTCATAGGTAATGGCTAGGGATACAATAAGGTGAGAGAAGAAAAATAGGGCTCAATCAATAGGGATTTGGTGGCTTACCCTCCACCATTATATCTAGAATTCCATCCACTACACAGTGAGGGCCATGTCTTCTACTTCCTCAAACCACACAACACTTCTCTGGAAGAAGGACATTTCATTCTTTTTTTTTTTTTTTAAATGGGATTTGTGTGAAAGTTTACAGAACAAATTCACTTTCCATAAAGCACTTTACATACACTTTGTCTCATGACATTGACCACAATTTACCACAATGCAACAGCTTCCCTCTCACTTCCTTCCAATAGTTACCTCTTCCCTGCATCCATCCCTCCATGCACTCCTGCCCCCTGAACTATCTTCCTGTACATAAACAACTCTTCTTTCTCACATGATTGTTCTCTCTAAGGAGTGTATCTACCTCAGGTAAATGTTCAACTCATATGCCTATCTTTTGTTTGGCTGGAAGCCACAGGTATGGGTTCAATTCCAGACCTGAACGACAAGTAGGGGCTATAGTCTCAGTGATTCCAGCAGGCTCCTCCAGACCAGCAAACTTGGTCCCCCCTCCCCTTTTTTAATTTCCAAATGATTTTGAGTTTTATTCCACATTGTTCTCCCTTGCTATCCAGGATCTCCAACATCCCTTCCAAGTGGTTGACAGTGGTAGCCAGGCACCATCTAGCTCTTCTGGTCTCATAGTTGTATAGGTTGAGGATCACATGGTGTACCAGTCACTTGGACTAATTGTTTCCATGAATTTTTGGTTTTCTTCATTCTTCTTTGCTCTGAATGAGGATAGACCCATCGTTGCATCTAGATGGCTGCTTGCAAGCTGTTAAGATCCCAGTCACTACTCACCAAAGTGGAAGGTGAAACAATGTTTTGTGTAATATGTTATGCCAATTGAGCTTGATGGTCTCTGTGACTATGGTCCCAAGCCCACAGGTTCAACTACTTGGTCCCTCTGGGTAGCTGACTGTAGCCAAGAAGTGACCATAAACTTGTCCCTTGTTAGCTCTACTATACAACTGGGAATTCTTAGAGAACATACAAATACATTTGTAGAATGATGGACATTTAATTCTTCACACCTTCTCCAATCTGTTTTTCTTTTCCCCCACATCTGTCTCCAAGGAGGCCTCTGGTCCTTTAGCTACAATCCTCCTCCCATGTTCCTTACAGGCTTCATCCTTCACTTTCTTCCTTTGTGCATACCTTGGTTAATGTATTTTCCTGATTAAAGACACATTCACGGGCACATATATTCATTTGCTTTCTGTATTTGTATGAGTTGGATTTTTAGTACATCTACCCCTCCATGGGTAATGTTGGTGTTTAGCATTACAGTCCTGGTTTACATGCGGAAGGGGTTATGTGATGTGGAGAAGGGGTTGTGATCCTGTCTGTGGGTCTCATGGGTAGCTTCTAGGGTCTCTGGGCTCAGGTGGGGGGACATTGGCAAGTGGATGTGCTTTGGGATTTAACTACATTTTCATTTTCATTATATTAGCTTGTAAGAAAGTGAGCATTAGAAGGAGCACGTGAAAAGCAAAATGTGTCATTAGTCAAGGTAGACATTAGACTATGAATTCCCTGAGTACATGGCTAGAATGCAGCTTACCACTAAATCTGCAGTGCCCCTGCAAAGAGTAGATTTTTGAAAATGTTTTGCTTAAGGCATGTTAATGCACATTCAGATGTCACTGAGTTACTTCCATTTTATGGTGACCCTGTGTGCTTGGAGTAAAATTGCTCCACAGAGTTTTTGTGGCTGTGACTTTTTGGAAGCAGATTGCCAGGGCTTTCTTTGTTTCTTTCTTTTTTAGTTTTCTTGTGATTTAGGTGAAAGTTTACAGAGCAAATTCATCTTCCATATAGCAGTTCACATACATTTTGTCTCATGACATTGACTGTAATCTCCCACAATGCAACAGCTCTCCTCTCACTTCCTTCCCATAGTCACCTCTTCCCTGTGTCCTTCCCTCACATGCACTCCTTCTCCTCGAGCCATCTTCCTGTGCATACACAACCCTTCTATCCTCCCATGATTGATCTCTCCAATGATTGTATCTACCTGATGTAAATGTTCAGCTCATATGCCTGCCTTTGGTTTGGCTGGAAACCACAGGAATGGGTTCCATTACAGACCTGAAGGGCAGCTAGGGGCCATAGCCTCAAGGGTTCCCCCAGGCTTTATCAGACCAACAAATCTCATCCTTTTTTTTTTTTTTTTCCATGATTTTGAGTTTTGTTCCAAATTGTTCTCCCATTCTATTCAGGATCTTCTACACAGATCCCCCTCCAAGTGGTAGCTGGACACTATCTAGTTCTTCTGGTCTCATAGTCATGTAGCCTGAGGATCATATGGTGTACCAGTCCCTTGGACTAATTTTTTCAATGTTTCTTTGGTTTTCTTCATTCTTCTTTGCTCTGGATGAGGAGAGACCCATCATTGCATCTAGATGGCTGCTTGCAAGATTTTAAGATCCCAGTCACTACTCACTGAAGTAGGACGTGGAACAATGTTTTTATGTAGTACATTATGGCAATTGAACTTGATGTCCCCTGTGACCCTGGTCCCAAGCCCCAAAGGTCCAACTACTTGCTCTGCCAGGGTTTTCTTCCAAAGCACCTCTGGATGGGTTGAAACCACAGAACTGGATTAAAGATAAACACTCAAAGGCACATGGTTTGGTTTGTTTTCATTATGTGATGACTTTTTAATACATTTACTCCTTCCCAGTTAATGTTAGTGATGAGCATGTTATGGGCCTGATTTACTTGGAGAAGAGGTTGTGAGATGTGGAGAAAGTTTGTGATATGGAACATTGTCCAATACCTTTTCTATGTGTATTGAAATAACATACTTTTGTTTTTAGTTTGTTAATGGGATAAATTGCACCAGTTGATTTTCCATCATTAAACTCTCGGATAAAATCCACTTGTCATAATGTATTATAATTTTAAAATATATTATTAGATTTAATTTGTTAAAATTTAGAGTAATATTTTTGCTTTTATGTTCATGAAGGATAGCATGCTTTTGTTTCCTTTCTTTTGATGTTTTTCTCTTGTTTTGGCATCATGGTAATATTGGCTTCATAGAATGAGTTGGAAAATATCTCATTTTTAATTTTCTGGAAGAGTTTTTAGAGAATTGGTAATATTTTGTCCTTAAGTTTTTGATAGTATTCACCAGTGAAGCCATCTGTTCTTGATGTTTTATTTGTGGCAAAGTGTTTAACTACAAATTAATTTGTTTAACAGACATCCAGAGTTTTTAAAGTTACTTATTTCCTCTTGACTGAGCTTTGGTAATTCATTCTTTTAAGGAATTTTTCCATTTTATATACCTTGTCAAGTTTATAGGTAAAAAGTTGTTCATAATATTTCCTTATTACCTTTTTAATATGGTTCAATCTTTAATCATATAATCTCTCTCATTCCTGTTATTTATAAATTGTATCTCTCTCTTTTTTTCCTGATCCATTGGCTGGAAGTTTATCAATTTTGTCTGTCATCTCAAAGGACGTGCTGCTGGTTTCTTTGATTTTCTATATTATTTTTCTGTATCCTATTATATTAATTTTAATTTTACCTTTATTATTTTCTGTTTACTTTGTATTTAATTTGCTCTTTTTCCTATTTCTTAAGGGAGAAGTTGAAATTATTGAGTTGAACCCTTTCTTTTCTTTAGTGCCATAATGTTTCCCCTAAGTGATATGGTGGGAGCTCTGGTAGCATAGTGCCTAAGGCACTTGACTGCTAACCAGAAGGCTGGCTGTTCAAACCCACCAGCCACTCCTCGGAAGGAAGGTTGGGAAATCCTACTGCCGTAGTGATACTGCTTCGGAAACCCAAGGAGGGGTCGCTATGAGTCGGGGCCGACTCGAAGGCAAATAACAACAACAACAACAAGTGATATGGTGGTATCTCACAAATCATAATATGTTATTTTCATTGTTATTCAATTAAAAATATTTTATCAAAGCTCATCTGTCCATGTTGTTATGTGCTGTCTGATTGATTGCAACTCACAGTGTCCATATGTATAACAGAAAGAAACACTGCCCAGTCCTGCACCATCCTCACAATACTTGCTATACTTGAGCCCATCATTACAGCCACTGTGTCCATCCATCTCATGAGGGACTTTCCCTTTTTTCTCTGACCCTCCACTTTATCAAGTACCATTTTCACTTCTAAGGAACATTCCACCTGCACTTCTACCAGGACAAGTTTGTTCATTCTTCTGGTAGTTCATGGGATTTTCATTGTTCTTCACCAACTCCACAATTCAAAGGCTTTAATTCTTTTTTGGTCTTCCTTGTTCATTGTCCAGCTTTCACATACATATTCATGATTGAGGTGATTGAAATACCATGGCTTAGGTTGTTGTTGTTGTTGTTGTTGTTATGTGCTTTCGAGTCAGCCCCGACTTAGGTGCACCTTAGTCTTCAAAGCGACATCTTTGTTCTTCAACACCTTAAAGAGGTCTTTTCCACCAGTATGCCCAGTGCAATACAACATCTGATTTCTTGACTACTGCTTCCATTGGTATTGATTGTGGATCCAAGTAATATGAAATCTTTGAAAACTTCAATCTTCTCTCTATTTCTCATGATGTCCCTTATTGGTCCAGTTGTGAGCATTTTAGTTTCCCTTATGTTGAGGTGTAACCCATACTGAAGGCTGTAATCTTCATTTTCATCAGTAAGTACTTCAAGTCATCTTCACTTTGAGCAACCAAGATTTTGTCAAATGCATGTCACAGGTTGTTAATGAGTCTTCCTCCAATCCTGATGCTGTGTTTTTCTTCATATAGTCCAGTTTCCTGCATTATTCACTCAGCATACAGATTGAGTAAATAGGGTAAAAAGATACAATCTTGATTCACACCCTTCCTGATAGTAAGCCATGCCATATCTCCTTGTTCTGTTCAAATGACAGCCTCTTGGTCTATGTATAGATTCCTCATGAGCACAATTAAGTGTTCTGGAATTTCCATTCTTTGCAATATTATCCATAATTTGTTATGATCCACACAGTTGAATGCTTTTGTATAATCAATAAAACACAAGTAAACGTCTGTCTGATATTCTTTGCTTTCAGCCAAGATCCATCTGACATCAATGTGATGTTCCACATCCTCTTCAGAATCCAGCTTGCATTTCTTACAATCCCTGGTCAATATATGGCTACAACCATTTTTGGATTATCTTCAGAAAAATTTACTTCTGTATGATATTGTTCAATAATTTCCACATTCTGTTGGGTCAGGTTTCTTTGGAATGGGCACAAATATGGATCTCTTCCAGTCAGTTGGTTGAGTAGCTGTCTTCCAAATTACTTGGCATGGACAAGTAAGTGTCTCCAGTGGAGCACCCATTTGTTGAAACATCTTAACGGGTATTCCATCAATTCCTGAAGCCTTATTTTTCACCAATTCCTTCAGTACAGCTTCAATTTCTTCCTTCAATACCATTGATTCTTGATCATGTGCCATCCCCTGAAATAGTTGAACATTAACCAATTATTTTTTGTACACTGACTGTGTATTTCTTCTATCTTGTTCTGATGTTTCCTGCATCATTCACTATTTTGCCCATAGAATGTTTTGATATTGCAACTCAAGGTTTGATTTTCTTTTTTAATTCTTTCAGCTTGAGAAATGCTGAACATGTTCTTCCCTTTTGGTTTTCTAACTCCAGGTCTTTGCATATTTACTTCATTATAATAATTGACTTTGTCTTTTTGAGCTGGTCTTTGATATTTTCTGTTCAGCTCTTTCTTCTTGTCATTTCTTCCCTTTGCTTTAGCTACTCTCCATTCAAGAGCAAGTTTCAGAGTCTCTTCTGACATCCATTGTGGTTTTTTCTTCCTTTCCTCTCTCTTTAATGACCTTTGCTTTCTTCATGGATGATGTTCTTGATGTCATCCTACAATTCATCTGGTTTTCAGTAATTGGTGTTGAATGCATCAAATTTGTTCTTCAGATGGTCTCTAAATTCAAGTGAGATACAACTAAGTTATATTTTGGCTCTTGTGGACTTCTTTTAATTGTCTTCAGCTTCAACTTGAACTTGCAATATTAGCAATTGATGGTGTGTTTCACAGTCATCCCCTCACCTTGTTTTGGCTTAAGATATTGAGCTTCTCCATTGCCTCTTTCCACTGATGCAGTTGACCTGATTCCTGTGTATTCCATCTGGTGAGGTCCATGTGTATAGCCACCATTTACATTGTTGAAAAAGGTATTTGCAATGAATAAGTCATTGGTTTTGCAAAATTCTGTCATGCAATCTCTGATGTCATTTCCATCACCAAGGCCATATTTTCCAACTATTGTTGATTTTTCTTTGTTTCCAACTTTCACATTCTAATCACCAGTAATAATCAATACATCTTGATTGCATGTTTGCTCAGTTGTAGACTATAGAAGTTGATAAAATCTTCAATGTCCTCCTCGTTGGCTCTAGAGTTTGGTGTGTAAATGTGAATAATATTAGTATTAACTGGTTTTCCTTGTAGGCATACAGATATTATCCTATTACTGACAGCATTGTACTTTAGGATAGATCTTGAAACATTCTCTGAGACAATGAATACAACACCATTCCTCTTCAATTTGTCATACCTGGCATAGTAGATTATATGATTGCCTGATTCGTAATGACTGTTTTGGTTACCTAATGCTCAGGAGCTCTGGTAGCATAGTGCCTAAGACACTTGACTGCTAACCAGAAGGCTGGCAGTTCAAACCCACTAGCCACTTCTTGGAAGGAAGGATGGGCAACCTACTTCTGTAGTGATACTGCCTCAGAAACCCAAGGAGAGGTCACTATAAGTCAGGCCTGACTTGACGGCACATAACAATAACAACAACAATGCTCCTATCACAGAAATGCAACAGATGGATGACTTTAACAAACAGCAGTTTGTTCTCTTACAGTTTTGGAGGCTACAAGCCTGAGTTCAAAGTGCCAGCCTCTAGGGGCTGGGTGAAAGCCCCACAATCTTGAGCTTCATCTCTGCCTCTTGCTGCTGGCCACTGGAGCTGGAGGCTTTCTTTGCTCAGGCAGCTGCTGGCTGTTGATGTTGACAAACCCCAGGTCAACAAGTAAAAAGATACAGTCCCGATATTACCAAACTACATGGCAGGCCATTGATTCAAGTCCATCAAGAGTCCCAAGATTGGCAGACAACATGGTAGGCTACTGAGCAATGACTCGGTTACATGCAGTATTCAAGCATGCCAAAAGATAGACACCTTTTCAAAGTTTTTTCTTATATACTGGAAGAAGACCATATCCCTAAAACAGCTACTCAGCTGCTCTGGTAGATTCCACCATGGAGTTGATTACCAATCTCACCATGGAAAATGACTACATCCAGCTGCCCAGCCACTCAACCAAGCCCAGCCAAGTTGACACATAATCTTAACTACCACAATGGCCAATACCAGTCCATTTCAGCTAATACCTAGGATATTGATCTTTATGTGTTCCATTTCATTTTTGGCAACTTCCAATTTTCCTAGATTTGTACTTCATACATTCCACGTTCCAATTATTAATGAATGTTTGCAGCTGTTTCTTCCCATTTTTTGTCATGCTCTATCAACAAATGGAGATCCTGAAAACTTAACTCCATCCATGTCATTAAGGTTGACTCTACTTTGATGGTCAGCTTTTCCCCAGTTGTATTTTTGAGTGTCTTCCAACCTGTGGGGCTCATCTTTCAGTACTATATCAGACAGTGCATTGGGGCTATTAATAAAATTTTACAGTAATATATCAGATATTGTTTCACTGCTCTTTGTAAGGTTTTCAGTGGCCAGTTCTTTGAGAAGTGGATGGCCTTCTTCCAAGCTGTTTCAGTCTGGAAGCTCTGCTGAAACCTGTCCACCATGGTTGAATTTGATGGTACTTGAAATACTGATGGCATAGCCTCCAGCCTCACAGGACATGTAAGCCACCACAGTATGACAAACTGACAGATGAGTGGTGTCTCAGTGCAATATGACATCTGATTTCTTGACGGCTTCTTTTATGGGTGTTGATTGTGGACCCAGGGAAAATGAAATCTTTTACAAGTACAGTCTTCCCTCCATCTATCTGTAGGTGGATGAATTTACTTCTGGGTTTTCAATTCTATTCTGGTGGTGTATGTGTCTGTTATTTCAGTACCAGCCTATTGTACCAGTAGCCTACAGATTACTGTGGCTGGATAGTAGGTTTTGAACATGGGAAGTGTGGGGCCTCTTTCTCCTTATGTAGTGCTTTTCTTATCTGAGATTTCTTTCCTTTCCATTTAAATTTTGTGACTTGTTTTTCCATCTCTTTAAAGAATGTTGTTGAAGCTAGATTGAGATCACATTATATATACAGATCACTTTGGGTAGTGTTGATATTTTCACAGTGTTAAGTCTTCTTGTCCATAGGCATTGCATATTCTTCCATATATGTATGTTGTTGTTGTTGTTATGTGCTGTTGAGTCAAACCCAACTCATAGCGACCCCTCCTTGGGTTTCTGAGGCAGTATCACTACAGAAGTAGGATTGCCCAACCTTCCTTCTGAGGAGTGACTGGTGGATTTGAACCACCAGCCGTCTGGTTGGCAGGCAAGTGTTTTAGCTGTTATGCTACCAGAGCTCCCGCATATATATATAGGTCTCTTGTAATAGTTTTTGTAGTATATTTTTATCTTCCTAAATTTAAAACAGTCTGTTCTATCTTGATACAGTGTTGACGTCTCCGTTTGGAATTTCTGTAATTATACTCTTTATCCTTTTTGTCTTTGTAGTTGTTGTCTTTTACAGATTGATGTCTCTGGCTCCCTATTTATTTATACCATCATATCATGCTTTGTAAAGTGAAGGGTCAGTGAAAAATGGGAAAACAATCAGCAAGATGGCTGCAACAATGGGCTCAAATATAGCAAGAATTGTGAGGATGGTGCACAACAGGCAGTGTTTCATTCTATTGTACACAGGGTTTCAATGAGTTGGAGCCAACTCAATAGCACATAAAAACAACAACACAACAAAAAGTTTATTTTATTTTTAGAAATTCTTTGTCTGGGTTGGTTTCCCAGTGATATTGTCATGTGTCTTAATCTCAGGTTGTTGTCTGATGTTATTGACTCTCTGTTGCAGGATTCCCTTTAACATTTCTTGGACTAAATTTTAACAATTCTCTTAATTTCTGTTTATCTGGAAATGTCCTAATTTCACCATCATGTTTGAGGAAAAATTTTGCTAGATATATAATTCTTGATAGGCAGTTTCTTTTCTTCAAGGTTTCATATACATTATCCCATTGCTTCTTGCCTGGATATTTTTTGGCAATAAATCAGAATTTAGTCTTTTTGGTTTCCTTTTGTAAGTAACTTCATATTTCCTGAGCTGCTCTCAGGATTCTTTCTTTGTTTTTGGTTTTGGAAAGTTTAATTGATATGTTGTGGTGACTTTCTTTTTGGGTCTATTCTGTATGGTGTTCCTTGAGGTTCTTGGATGGATATGTTTGAATCTTTTATTATACTAGAGATGTTTTCTGCTAGCAAATATTCAACAATTCTGTCTGTTGTTTTTATTTTGGTCTCTTCCTGTTCTGGAAGGCCCATCACACATACATTTTTCTTCTTGATAGTGTCCCACATATTTCTTAGGCTTTCTTCATTCATTTTTTTTTCTGACTTTTCCTCAAACAAATTAGTGTCAAGAGATTTGTCCTCTAATTCACTGATCTGGTTTTCTGTTGATTCAATTCTACTTCTTTGTCATTCTAGTGTGTTAGATTTCTAATTGCTGTCTTTGTATGGTTTCTAATTGTCTGTTTGTTTTTTTTTTCATTTTGCTCTTGTATTGTTTTCCTGAATTCTTCTAAAGTATTGCCTGTGTATTCTTTGATTTTTATTCGTGCTTCCCTTGATATTTTGGAGGGCTTATCACACAGTAAGTCTTTTAAATTCCTTTTCAGGTAGTTCCATTATTTTATTTTATTTTTTCCCTCAGAGAGGTTTCCTAATTCTTTATTTTGGGTCACTTGCTTGAGTTATCTATCTTGTCCCATTTCTTTGTTTGATTGAAAGTTGTCTATTGTCTCTGAGACATTTTGATGTTATTGTATCTATGTGTTTATTGTGTGTTGGTTTGTTTTTCCTGATTTTGTTTTACTTTTTTTTTTTTATATATATATCTGGATGTGTGGGGGTAGAGGTGCTACTTGATCAACAGTTTGGCAGAACAGTGGCACTCTCTACCCGACTCTAGGTCATGGGAATAATGAGTGGGAGTGAAGACACAGGCTTCTGTTTATTGATCATGTAGTTTCAGGATTGATGAGCAAGTATTGTCCACTGGCTGTCATTGATCCAGTGGTGTAGGAGTGGGTGGTGACACTTGTCTGTTGGATAGCTGGTGTGGTGGGTGTGGCTGACTAGTGGGGACACAATGTCTGCCTCTTGCCTAATGGGACATAGGAGAAAGGAATGATAAAAAATGATAAAAAAATAAGAACAGGAAGAGGGCAAAATAAATGAAAAAGAAGAAAGAGGAAAAAAAAAAAAGGGAAGAAGAGAAAATAAAAAAGGATTGCAGGGCAGCAGTAGCACTTCCAGCTATGGTGGTGGCAAGTGCCTATTGTACAATTCATGGGAGAATTTTCCCCCTCCCTCAAAGGTGGCAGACTGTGTGACAGCCTCAAAGGTGGCAACCTGCTGTGTGGTCCATGCATGGGCACACCAACCATGGATGTGACAGATATTTGGCACAAAATCCATTTTGCAAGCACATGATCTTCTGGGGACATAATGTGGCAAGGGGTTGCAGGATGGGTGGAGGTAGGTGGTCTAGGTTAACTGGTTAGGGGAAGGGTAGAAGGGGCAATATCACCAGCCACTGGTTGATGGCAAAGGGGGAATTCTCACCCCTGGTCACCAGGCATATGTAGGGGAAAGGCAGGTGAGCACACTTCTCTTGTTGTCTTTCACTAGTGTGGGCTAGTGAACTTCTGGGCAAGTATAACTGGTTTTCCAATTCCTAACCCAACTCAGCCCCAGGGCTACAGGTGAGGAGAGACAACGCAGGGAT